>NC_082647.1:112826382-113140132 GCF_028023285.1 Balaenoptera ricei | reverse complement strand
TCTGGAAAACAGGCAGTATGTCCTCAAGTTAACAATGTCCCTATTCTGTGACCTCTAGTTATTCTACTTTCAGCCATATTTCCAAGGAAAGATGCATATGTGGGTATCTGTTCACTAAAAAGCATGAACTAAATTTTTATAGAAGCATTAGTCATAATAATCCAAAATTAGAAATCACCAAAATGTCCATTAAACATAGAATGGAAAAATAAATTGTGTTATAGTCTTACAATAGAATACTATTGAGAATGAAAGAGCTACAACTCCAGCATGCAGATTACAGCAAATATGATTTTGGGCAAAAGCAGCCAGACAAGTACAAGTCTGTTCTGTACGGAAAGTACACAAACAAAGGCAGATCTCATATCTGGTGTTAAAAACTGGGACGGTGGTCACCTTTGTGGGGAAGGTGGTAGGACTCAAAAGGCTCATGAGGTGAACGTCTGGGTTCTGATAATGTTCTGAGAGTTGCACATCTTTTCAATTTCAAAAACTCATTCAGATATATATATGGATGATTAAACACCTTTCTGTAAATTTTATTGATACTTCATTTCCATAATTAAATTAATACTGTTCATGTTGATAATTCACTGCAGCCCATATGTGTTTTTCCTTACCCTGGATTCATAGATCTATCTGATTACTCAATATTTTCAATGGATATAAAATAGACATATCAAAAACAGTCTGTTAAGAGGTGAAATCTTGATTTTTCTTCCCAAACACATTCCCCCCATAGCCTCCCCCATTTCAGTTGGTGGCAACCCCATCCTTCCATCGATCTTGACAAAAACCATGGGGTCACCACTGGTCCTTCTCTTTCTCACTTGCTCCTGACCCCATTGGCTTGGGGAATAGTGTTGGCTCCATTTTCAAAATATATCCCAATTCCCACCATTTCTGCCTTCCTCCAGCTCTTGCACTCTGTCCAGAACATCCTAACTCTTGCCCAGGTGACCTTAACAGTTCAAAGTCCCTCCAAGCCCCATCCATCCATCCTCAGCACAGTGAGGGTGATTCCTCCAGAGCAGGAGCTGGATCAAGTCATTTCTCTGCTTAACCTCTTGCATCAGCTCTCTGGCCATGTCGTACAGAGGTCTACAGAGACCTCTCTGTCATGTCTCCTTCTTCCCTCCCAGCTGCTTCACAGACACATTGGCCTCTTTGCTCTTCCTTAAACACCCGGTATAACTGTCACCCCTTCTTGACGCCTCTTCCTCAATCATTGGTGCTGCTTCAGCTGCCCACTTAAGTACCAATTAGAGGAGCGACCCCATCTTCACCTGTGCATCCTTTATGTCTTACTTAGTCTGTTCCCTAAACTCCCCAAATACATCAACGTATTACATTATTTCTAAAATACTTAACTGAAGACGACACTAATATCAGGTAAGAAGTAATCTCACTTTTATTTTCCATCATGAATTTGACTCAACTTACAACACAAGATTATATAATATGTATCAAATGATGGTATTATCCAAATAACAGTTTTTCAGAATTATAAAAATGCACTAAATTTTCCAAAATCTCCTTCTTCCAAGGTTGCCACATGTAAGTCATTGTAAAAGATTGTAAAAATGTAATTAGATCATAAATGGATAGACGGTTAATAGATTCTCTGAAACATAAATACCTAGGTACATAGGTAGATAACCCAAAGCCCCCAAATTTTAACCCTGTCCCTCTTCTGCCTCCTTCAGGATGAGAGAGAGAAAGACCCCACATTTTTAAAAAATTTATTTTTCATTAAAGTATAGTTGATTTACAATGTTGTGTTAGTTTCAGGTGTACAGCAAAGTAATTCAGTTATAAATATATATATATATATATATATATATTCTTTTTCAGATTCTTTTCCTATATCTTATTTATATTTTTATTTTCTTCAAGAACCATATCTTTTTAAATCACCTTTCCCCATGCTCCCCATGTCTCAGACTGCCCTGCTTCTTTATCCATCATCCCATAAAAACCCTGAGCCCTTTGGGGAGGTGGGTTTGAGATTGGTTTTCCCCTCTCCTCACTTGGCTGCTTTGTGCATAAATACTCTTTGAGGCTCAGCATCTGAATGTTTTGGCTTGTGTGTGTAGGGCAAAATGAACCTAGCTGGATAATGGCCCCAACGTAGGCTTATTTGTGATCTGTCTCTGAATTTACATCATTGATAAGATATGACTCTCTGAATATCCTTTAATTTAAAGGATTTAATCCTAAATCTTTAATTTAGTATCCTTACCCGGGGAAGATAAAATGAGGGGCCAGAGAGATACAAAAGTATCTGGTCTCCAGGGCAGTGTAGCAGTAACATATAGACACAATCATGGGTTAATCATCCTCTTTCTGTCCACTGACTATTCAGACCAAAACTTAGACTAGGCCGGCCTTTCCATGTAGGTGAAATTAGCATAGATCCTCTGATTGTTCCGGTGACTCTCTGATAGTAAGAATGTAGCTCCCGTGGGCCCATTCAATCAGCCTTGTGTCTGTGTATATTTTTCAGGCATAAGTCAGACAGCTGTCCCCAGTGTCCCCTAAAACACAGGCAATGTGTTTCCTGTTCTCCAGTTGGAGGTGATGGGAGCAAGGGGTTCCCAGCTCACTGGCAACTTTCTTTAAAGATCGTCTCTTCTGATCGCTTCAGCTCTTCAACATTTGGATTCTGCAGGATGGTGTTGGGTTATGTGCTGTGAAACTCTTTTTGACCATTGCCTTTGCAAGTCCTGTATCAGTCAAGTTTAGGAGGTGAGGGTCCTGGCCTCTTGCCTGGGACACTCAGCCAATCCCGTGCTCCTGATTAAGACCTGTACAGGGAACTCTACTCAATATTTTGTAATAACCTATAAGGGAGAAGAATCTGAAAAAATATATATGTATGTATAACTGAATCACTTTGCTGTACACCTGAAACTACTTCAATAAAAATAATTTTAAAAAAAGAACAGTTCTCAGATATTAGTGACTTCCGTTAATTAAGCTCATTATGTGAGCCAGTCAGGATGATGTACGTGAGCTGGGTCAAGATGGCCAATGTCCCTAAAACATAGTCACAATCCTGCCCCAGCTCTGGGGAGGAGGGCACTGTTTTCTTCTGATGGGTGTCTGAACTTGGACATACCTAAGACAGCACTGTGCTTTAGCTTCTATATAAATTATGGCTTATAATACTTTTTTATTAGAATACCTGTGAATTTAATGAAGTAATAGCATCAACTTTTGGCAACTAATTACATATATTCTATGTGTTAATCACAGTGCTGTGCGGTATAAAGGATGAAAAAAAGTCCTACGTTCACAGTATCATCAACCCAGAGTTGATTTTTATCTAATGTATTTATTTAAGTCAGAAAAATTGAATGTATCTATAAATGTGTGTGTGCACATATGCACATGGAAACATGTAGTTTCCAGATAAAGAACACCAGCATTACATCCTCTGCCTTAAACACAGCCGCCCCGCAGAGCAGACGGGTTCACCACTAACTGGCTGTGCTGGCTGCAGGCTGAATCAACTCTCCAATATCTTACCAGGAAATGCGGCGCCTCCCGGATTGGCCTTGATTCCCGGTCCAAGTTCCCCATGTGATGTGTGTGAGTAGGAATAAAGTCACAATGTGAGACCAGTGTGAAGTTCCATGCAGGAGCTAGTGGCAGAGCAAATCGATACTTCCAACTCGGCTCCAATCTCTACAGTTCAGAGATCACCTTTTTTCTACATTTCTATTAATCTGAACATCTGTCCTTTCTACCTATAAACATAAACAAATTTTATTCTCAAGATGCTCGGGCACTAGAAATGAAAATGACAAACTCTTATTTTATCATTGAGTCTTTATTTCAATGAAATTTCCCTGGGTTTTCTCAAGATCACTGTTGAAGGCCATATGTTATCATACTCACTTGGTGAAATGTCACATTGGTATCCAACCTCCAAATATTTCAAGAGTCAACCTCAGTTGGACACTATGTGTTCCTCAAGATCAATCAAATGTTTAAAATTTCAAATGCAATCATAACTGTGTAAATTTCTCCCCCCTAGATCTATGGTTAAGGTTTTAATTTTGTGACTTCACTAGTACTAGGATCTGAATGACAGCAAGTTTAGAGTTTCCTTGATCCTGTACACATGGGACCAATGAGAAGAAGTGGGGGAGGGCATCCCTGTGTCCCCAAGCTGGTGTAAGGAAAGGACTATGATAAAGGAATTTGGGGATCCCACCTGGAACAGACGAGGTGTAGGACTAGGCGGAAATTACTATGCGACACGAAACCCCCATACTTCTCAGGGTTTCTATGACATTTGAAAATATGTGATTATCAGCATTACATTCCTGAGTAACAAGGACAGATTGTTTTGTTTTTGTAATGACTAGGAATAATTTAGATCTCTAGGGAGAAAGATAATGCAAATTGAAAGTGGTTGTCTATTTTTCAGACATTGTTCCTCTCTTTAATCCAGCCAGCTTTCCTCTGACTTAAGATGAGACATGTCCTCTACGACTCATGCACTAATACTTTCATGTATTTCATTATTTTGGAATATGTGATGCCTAAATTTGTTAGAAATATAATAATTGTAGCCTGCTTATACATTTTCCTCAATTCACATAATTGTATCATAAAATTTGATGTGGGCACATACTGTTCCCAAATTCTGAGTTTAAAGAATTTTATGGTAGCATCTTTATGAAAACAATACAGTTCATGTGAGCACTGCGTATGTGCCAGGAGCTTTTTATGCTTATCAATACAGTGATTGTCACAGTAATGATGTGGGTAGGAGTTGTAATACAGTATCAGCAGCAGCAACAGACAACAGTACCATGTGTAGTTTTAGATGGTAAACAGTGGCATTGCGGCTTTACATGTGAGTAACTGAAGTCTGGGAAGGGCATACAGCTGACAAATAATTACTCATCAAGTAAGTAGCAAAGCATAATATGATATCTCAGAAAAAAAAATTTTTGTCTCTTAAGTCTATACTTTGATGTTCAAATAACTATTGGTGGGGAGGGGCAGTGGATGAAACAAAATAAACAAACAACAAAAAGCAAAAATGAGTCAAGCCAATTGGTTGCGTGTTGTAGATATGCAACTGAATTTCTTATTTTGAAACTGTATCTGTGTTCATTATGCATTTTCTGAACAAATATATTTTAAACATCCAATATACGAGTAACAAAAAATCTCTCCTAATTTTATAAATTTTTTATTATCTACGTTATTAAGTGTTCATCTCATGTAATTTGGTTGTACTTTGAGCCTATTAATATAGGCTCTTCCCAATGCCATGCTTTCATATTTCCCCAGAAAGCACAGAAATCTATTAAGTCAACTTAAATTACTGAATTTACTCATGTTTACTCATGAATTATTCAGTTAAATGATAGGAATGATAATGGCACTGAATGTTGGGATTTAATCATCTCCTTTCAAAGAGACTCCACACTCCTGGGCATTTACCATCCTCTGGTAAACCATAATGCACAGTGATCAGACGATTCTTTTTTCTGTTCACTAAGTCCATCTAGTATTTTTGGTTTGGGAGACAACTTCTCCTCTTCAAGATGTGGGTCTCAAACTGATGCCCCCCCCCCAAAATGAATCACTTCTGTGGGGAGCGGTTAGGAGACGTGGGTGTACGAAAGAAACAGCCATGTTCAGTCACGAATAAAATGTGCATCTCCACCATTGCATGGGTGGAGACCAGCAGAAAATGCAGTCAACACAGACCTGTCCCTCTGACACTTTCCAGGGACAGAGCAGCCTGACCTGGGAGAGGTGGGTGAGTGCAGGGACCCGGAGAAATGCCGTGGAGCTTGGTTACCATGAGAAGTGCTGCGTCCCCTGCTCCAAGCCATGGGCACAGGCAGGTGCAGGGTGAGTGTGAACATCCTCCTAAGATACTGGTCCCCAAAGAGACAAGACTCCTGAGCCCCACCAGGGTCCGGTTGCCCCCCACCCCAGTACTGGGCTTCGTATCTGTGCTTCCACGAGGGTCTCACAACACAGTTGAGGTTACCTGCCTGCTTCACAGGTGAGCAAAGAGCTCAGGGGCAGCCCGGCACCAGCCTTCCCCAGCAGGCTTATGTAACTCTGAACCCGAGTGCTCCCCAGCTTAGCTGCTGGGCCCAGATTCTAGGGGCGGCAGCCAGATGTCAGAAACAGCATCAGGGGTGGGTTTCTGTGGGAGCTGGAGGGGGCGGGGTTCTGCACCCCAGAAACCTTCTAGGGCTCAGGGAAGCTTGGGAAGGGGAGAATAGGAGACTGATGGCAGCCTGCCCTTCACCCAACTCCTGCCAACCCCTCCCAGACGTGTCAACTCAGAGAAGCCACCTCCTAGGGACTAAGCACCACAGCAAAGAGCCCAGCTCACAGGGGATTGGGGACTGAGGACTGAGCAGATGTCTGAGTCCCCGATGTTCTATCTGGAGTTGAAGGGGCTTTCGGGGCCTATGCCCTGGCTTTTTTGGTCCTTTTAATGCACCGGCCAGCCTGAGACAAGGAGACCCTTGGGGAAAGGTATTCATAGCAAACAATTTTTTTTAGCAGACTCAAGATGTTTAATTTGGAATTTTGCTTCCATCGTAGCTAATGAATCTGCCTGGTGTGTCCTCTAATCAAAGTTCCTGTTCAAAGTACAAATCTGACGTGTGGGATATTGTTCTCAGTGATAAGCGCTCACGCGGGGCCCGGAGGCATCACGCATCCAGGCAGAGGGGGCATCGACCCCATCCGCGGATGTGGAGCCAGCAGTGTGTCTCTTGTCCCAGGAGAGGCACAGCTGTGGGTCTGCAGGGCGCTGCTCCCTCCGCCCTGTTCTGGGAAGTGAAGATTCTCTGGGCACACCACATGGGCAGGAAATGAAGGACGTTTGGGGCTTGGTTCACAGAAAAACTGGGGCTTCACTTCCAGTGGGGGAATCTCTCATTATTCAGGTGGACGCCCAGCTCCTCCCATAGCGTCCTGTGCTTTCCTCAGCCGGAGCACACGCTCCTTGAGGCCTCAGTGACTTGGCAGTGCCTAGAGGGGAAGGGACACTGCCACCTGTCAGCGTCAGTGCCAGCCGGCCAGAGAGGGGCCCTGGAACCAAGACTCGGGCTCTGGACTTAGACTGTTTGCGCTCTACGCCCAGCTTTGCTAGTCACTGCCCACGTAACCCTGGCCGAGTATTTCCACCCCCGTCTCAGTTTCCTCTCTTGCAAAGTGGAGATGACAAAATAGCCTTCAGGGCCATGCTGAGGGTTTCAAGAAATGCCACCTACAAACACAAAGTCCTTAATCCATGTTTTCTCTGTGAGTATATGCAGTGCAGTGCCTAGCCCCGAGTGAACGTCAGGAGTCTTTGATTAATAAAGCAATTAATTAATTAATCATACTAAGGAAGACATAGGCAGGAAGTAAGGAGAGGAGGAAATCAATAAGACTCATAATAATAATTATCATAATCATACTTTAGATACAGACTAGATTCCTAAGTATACATGGGCCAAATTTCTCTCATGTCAACAAAAACAAGGCATTTGAGAAAATCTATTTCCTTTTCTAAACATTATTCATAATCTTGCATTGATTGACTTTAAACGGCTTCAAATGATATAGGCATCAGGAACCATGAAGCTGGATATGGCCGTGCCCAGCACCATTTAGACGGCAGTTAAAGAAACATTTCTCTTTCATTTATAAGCACAAAAGGGGGAGCTGCCCCTTTTCCCCATTTGCTGAGGTGACCTTGACTATCATTTATTGTTGGTCTTTGGTGGAACATTGCAAAGGAAAGAAGTCTCTGATGAACCAGAAGTATATCCTCAAATCAGCCAGTGATGTTACTATGCATGTCCTGCCAGAAGGCTGTGCTGGCACCAGGCTTGTCAAGGATCCAGAAGTGAAAGGATGTGGGGTCGGTGGTCCACTGGGCTTGGTTTATATGATTGAAATCTCTACGTCAAAGGAAATTTTTAGTAGACAAGACTTTCATTCAATGCTACACTGGGAAGTCACATCTTATGTAACATCCCCATTCAACACGTAACAACAATAAATGAGATATATTAATATATACAATCTACAATAGAATATTGCATTCTTAGAAAAGAAGGAAATCCTATCTCATGCTACAACTTGAGGTCATTTGTTAAGTGAAATAAGCCAGTCATAACAAGACAAATCCTGTGATTCCACTTATATGAGGTATTTAAAGTAGTCAAATTCGTGGAGACAGATAGTAGTATGGTGGTTACCAGGGTCTGGGGGAGGGGGAAGAGGAAAGTTGTTTGATGGATATAGAGCTTCAGATTTGCAAGATGAAAATGTTCTGGAGATCTGTTTCATAATGATGTATGAAACAGTAACACAGTGGCTAATGAACTGTATGCTTAAAATGATTAAGATGGTAAATTATATGTTGGTTTTTTTTTTTTAACCACATTTAAATTTTAAAATATGTAATACAGTAAGTTTCTGGTCTTCAAGATTGTCTTGGCTATTTTGAGCCCTGTGAATTCCCATGCATTCTTAAATTAGCTTGTACATGTCTGCAGAAAAAAATTTGCTGGGATTTTGTCTGGGATTAGTTGCATTCTATAAATCAGTTTTAGGAAAATTTTTGTTATCTACATTTTTAAGGTTTTAGTTATTGAAATGTGATGCACATTCATTTATTTATGATATTAAATTTCTCTCAGTTACATTTAAGTTTTGGGGGTATGAGTTTCATATATCTTTTATTACGTTTATTCCTAGTTTTGTTATTCCCCAAAACTGTTGTGATTTTTTTAGTTCATTTTTATTTGTTGTTAGTATGTGAAAATAGTAAAAATTTTATGTTGATATTATATCCAGCAACTTTGCTATATTTATTTATAAACCTGATTGTTTACTTGATTATTTTAGATTTTCTATGTATTTAATTATGTCATCTCATATATGACAGGGTTTCTTTTCTTTCTTTCCTAATCCTTAAGCATCCTATTTCTTTTCTTTTCTTATCACTTATGTTAGAACTTCCAGTACAGTGTTGAATTCAAGCATTAATGGAAGTCATATTTTTTGATATTGATTTCAGTATACTGCATTCTTTTCACTTTTTTTGTCTCTGTGTTTTGCCTGGATAGTTTTGATTGATCTGTATTGCACTTTAGTAATCCTCTTTTTTACTGTGTTTAGTTTGCTGATAAACCCATCTTGAGTTCTTAATTATTGGTAGAATATTTTTTCAGTTCAATGATTATATATATGTATATTTTTTTTCCAGGTATATGATAAAATTCTCCATTTTTTCAGATATTTAATTAATATTTTTACTCTACTTATTTTGTAACCATAGCCTTTTTAGATCATTTTCCCATAACTATAATACCTGAATCACCTGTGTATTTGTTATTACACAGTTCTTGTTTTTTCTTCATTTTGATCATATAGTCCTCTATCTTAGAATGTCTGGTAATTTTTAAGTTAATGCCAAATGTTTATGAAAAATTGTGCAGATGTGTACATATGTTCAGGAAAAGACATGAGATTATCATAGCAACAATCTTTGTAACAGGCAAAAATGATATAAAAACTTGATACATTACCTAATATAGGATAAATAAACTATTATTCTTTTGCACAATCAACTGCTATATGGAAATGATAATTAACAAACTATTATTACATTTGAATTCAAAGATAAATCTCCACAAAACAAAAGCTAACAACAACAAAAACTGTAAGTAAAAGGGTATTTTCTGTTTTATTTATACATGTAGTGGTATAAAAACAGATAAATCAAAATCAGAGTTACAGACATCAACATAATAGCCACTTTGGGGTGGAGGAGTTTCCTGAATAGGGCTTCTGAGATGCTAGTCATGTTCTTAAACCATGTATTATATTATACATGTATCCTCATACAAAATATTAACCTTGCAGAAAAGAATGTGGCACTATCTAGCAAAGCTTTATGTGAATCACATTTTTATTGAGAAAGTCTCCCCCTTCTGGATATGTGCTTCAAAGGCAAACTGGTAAATATATAAGATACTGTTTGCATAAGTTTTCTTCTATGAAACACTATATGTAGGGGCAAAAGACTGGAAACATGCCAAATACCCACTAATGGGGGACTAGGTGAATAACAGATAAATCCACACAATGGGGTATTATGAAATGGCAAAAAAGGAATGAAGAGAATAACAATAATAATGAAAATAATAGTGATAAAAATTTCTAAGACTTAAATACACAATATATACTACACTTAGTAAAGCACTTAGCATCCAGTGTTTGAAAAATGTTATAGCACTGAACTATATACCACTTATGGCTTAAGCACTACATGTGAACTAGTGTTTGCAGTTCAACTACTATGAGTAAATTGGCTCCACATCTCTGGAATTAGACCATCATCTCTTTACCCACCTAAGCGTCTACTTCCTAAGATTGTCTTTTCTGAGCTTCTCATCCACATTTACCTCCCTGTACCAGATTCATTAGTTCCTTCCTTCCTTACATCACTTAACAAATAATTCTTGATTATTATCTATGTGCCATACTCACTGTGCAGTGGCTTTTCCTTGCTCAGCAAACTATTTTGTTCATGCTTTATTTTTCTCAACTATCAGCATAATTTTTATATTTACTCCTCAACTCCAAGCATTCTGAATTTGGTTCAGAAGAGCCACTTCTCTGCCTTCTGCTCTGCAAAATGCATCAGGTGACCTGATATCTTGTCTGGCTTTTAACATGGAAAAGAATCAGAGAAACAAAACAAGAAGTTCTGAGAAATTGTGTGCTTTAATAGGGAGCTACAAAGATCCTCCCAGGAAGGTCAACACAGACCTGTAGGGGAAGATAGAAAGTTATTAATAGGGAGCTACAAAGATCCTCCCAGGAAGGTCAGCACAGACCTGTAGGGGAAGATAGAAAGTTATCACAAGTATTATTTCCTCCTCTATTTTCATAACAGAAAACTGCAATGCCACCTAAAATTCTTGCTGATAGAAAGATAGATAAAGCCAAAGCAATTAAGAAGGAATGCTAACAGTAGACATAAAACTGATAAAGTGTAGCTGATGTTGAATTTATGGAAGTTGTGATCTGAAGACTAAATTGACCCTTTGTAACTAATAGATTAGTTTCCATCTGAATAAGCTTGCAGGTCAGTAGGAAGCAGAGCATCAGGCAAACAGATACATTGCCTTAGGCAAACAAACACTTTCTATATGGACACTGTTGAGTAAATTTTAACAGGCAAGTATTTTCACCATAAGACCCTAGAAAACTAGACAAAATATATGAAATAACTGTTTTCAGATATTAACTAAGAGGCAGTGCAGGACTGCAATCCCTGAAAGGGAATAGAGGGTGTGGCATCATGATTACCTCAGCTCTGCCTGCAGAAACTTTCCAGATGGCAGCACAAGGAGGAGAGCCCAGACAGGACTCAGCGAATTTTCTGAGCTGAGCCACCAGATCAGAGTTTGGAACTCCTGAGGTAGCTGGGATTTGTCACAGACTTTAGAATTCTGCACATGTCCCCTTTAGTATTCAGCTGTGTATGAACAGGTCAGGAAAGAAAAAAGTACCAGAGAAGGAACAACTACGGAAGACTTGGGAAATCAAAAGCTATCAAAATTTGCACAAGAAGATGTTCAAGTTCCAAGGAGCCAGAATGGAGACACCTTGTTGAACACCTTGGTAATTCAGAAAAGATCCCAGAAAGTCGGTACCCTCAGAATAAGTTTAATTTAGCCCTGGACTAAATGCTACTCAGAACCAATTAATTTTTTTAAAGCCTTGGAACTCTAAAGCTGATTTACAATAAATTAACACTTGAACAAAAAAGATCCAAACACTGAAGAATTAGAATGCTAGGATGTAAGATGACCAACCAATAGTGGAAAACTATTAGCTCTGCAAAGAAGCAGGAAAGCATAACCATAAATAGGAGAAATATAACTCAACAGAAATGGGCACAAAAATGGCAGACATGATGAAATTAATAGACAAGGGAGTTTAACAGCTATTAAAGTTACATTTAAAGATTGAAAGAGAACTATGAACATAAATAGGACAGTTGGAAGATATTTTAAAAGAGTCAAAGGTTAATTCTAGAGCTAAACGATCCACTACCTAAAATGAATGCTTCACAGATTCATATACTTGAAGACACGCTCTCCAAATAGAAACATGGAGAAATGGAAAAGAAGGACAATGAATGAACTGTGAGATAATATTAACTATAATACATATAAATAGAATATGAGGGGGGAATAGGAGAGTGGGGCAGAAAAATTATTTGAAGTAATAATGGCCACAGATTTTCCAAACTGGATGATCCAAGAAACTCAGTGAACCTCAGGCACCATAAAATAAAACCACAAGGACATCATGGACAAATTCCTGGGATCAGGTGATAAAGAGAAAAATATAAAAGAAGCCAGAAAGAAAAGAGACACATTATACACAGAAGAACAAAGGTAAGAATCATGATCAGATTTTTTTTTGTCTAAAACAGTGCAAGCCAGAAGACAATAGAAAAAAAAAAAAAAAACATTTAAACTGCTAAAGGAGGAAAAAAATGTTAACCAAGAGTCCAATTGCTATTGAAAATATTCTTCAAAAGTAATGATTAGCTCTCCAGTTTCACCTTGGAGATGCAGACAGTTAGAAAGGGTGTTAATCCCATGCTCATAATAAGAAAATTCCTGGAAAACCTTACATCAGTGACTTTTCTTTAACCAATCAGATAACTGAGGTCTTAGGGCAAACAACTAACCTGAAATCTAGGGAAGCACATGTATTTGCAGAGAAAAACAAGCACCAAGCATTTGTTTACTGGAGTAAGTGCCACCAAACCCTCGATAAGTCACTGAGAACCCCATTTTTCAGCGAACGTGAGCCAGGGTAGGGGTGTCTCAGATGTATAGGATTTGCAACCTCCTGGAGGTTCTTCCTCCAGGACTTCCACCAAAACTCACAGGGAAGATGGGGAGATTTGTCAGAAAGCTGTCCCATGGTGCAGGCCGTGGGAGGGACCCATAGCCATGGCCAGAACTTTTCCTTGACTTGTGTCCTCTGTGGGAGTAAAGACTGAATCTGCAGGGAGATCATCCAAATCAGTGGGGTGATGGAACCCTATTGCAGTCGTTGGAGAGGAATGGGGTCACCACTGTCAGCTCCCCAGACCATCTCCTGTACCCTGTCTCAGGGACAAGTATTAATCTGCAGGGGGTAGGACATCAAAACTGTATCCTGAGCACACTGGTGGAAATAACTACAGCTGGAGACAAACAGGGACAGAAAACAAGCTCTGATCCCGAGGGCAGTGCAGAAAGGCATGCACGTCAGACCCAGCGTCACACCTTGAGGAAGGGCAGGAACACACGCTTCGCAAGGCTGAGGACTGAAACTCAACTAGAACATCAGAGAGAGCTTCAGCGTGCCCCACCCCCGCCCCCAGAGATGCTGAACAGCCCTGAAGAAAAGCAGCAGTGGAACAAAGATGGGGTCCTGCCAGGGACAGACTCCCTAGGGAGCAGCAAAAGGAGAACAAGTGAAGGTAAACAAGGAAGCCCATCATGAGATGGTGCAACAGCAAACCTAAAAACCTACTCAATTCCTGATGAGATTAACATTTATACATACCTATATTCAGGCCTAACAGAAGGGGAAATGTGTTCATCTTCAAGCATAAAAACATTTATCTCAATATCTCCTGTTTTTACGATTCTGGTTTTCAATGAAAAATTATGATGCATACAAAAAGGCAAGAAAAACCCACAGTCTGAAGAAACTAAGGGGCAGGGGATTTAAAATAACTATGATTGATATGGTAAAGCTTCCAATGCAAAAATTCTCAGCTGGGGAGGGGAGGTACTGCCCCCAGGGGACATCTGACAATGTCTGGAGACGTTTTTTGATTGTCTTGTCTGAAGAGTGCTACTGGCATCTAGAGGGTAGAGGTCAGAGATGTTGCTAAATATCCTATAACCCACAGGACAGTCCCTGACAATACAAAATTACCCAGTCCAAAATATCATTAGTGCCAAGGTTGATAAACATGGCTCTAGTGGAAAGAATAAACAATATGTAAGATCAGATTGGAAATTTCACCAGAGAGATAAAAACTGCAAGAAAGGATCAATTGAAAATGCTAGAAACCAAAAACACAGGAATAGAAAAGAAGAATACCTTTCATGGGCTCATCAGTAGACCCAAGCAAAGAATCAGTCACATTGGAGACAGGACAATCTGAAATGCACAAAGAAATAAAAAGTAGAAATCTCTCCTTCCTCTCCCCCCACCAAGATCAGAACATTTAAGAGTTGAGGAAATTTAGCAAATGAAGTAACATTTGTATAATTGAAATCAGTAGGTGACGAAAGAGAGATAAAAGACAGAAGAACTAATTCAAAAATTATGGCCAAGAATTTTCCAAAATTATGGACTGACATAAACTATGAGTCCAAGAATTTTTAGGATATCAAATACACACACACCCACACATACTCAGGCATAACATTCAAATATTCAAACAGCAAAGGTGACATGCACACGTCAGCAGCATATACACTAAAACTGGGAAGATGCAGGAGATTAGCATCCATCTGCCCAAGGATAACATGAAAATTCAACACTACTGAATTGTACACTAAAATATGTTTAAGATGGTAAACTTTATGTTACGTGTTTTTTTTATCACTATTAAAATTTTTAAATTAAAAATATTCTTTTAAAAAGCCAAAGGCAAAGAAAACATTGAAGAAAACAAAGAAAGACACATTACTTAGAAAGCATGCATTTAGAACAGGAATGATGTTGAGGTGAAACTTGGTTCTTGGGGAGCAAAAAAATCTTATATATTATCCTGGTCTGTGGTCCTCTAAAGCATACCCTTTAATAAAAAAAAAAAAAAAAAAAGTTATTTCTTGGTATTTAACTTCTTTCTCTGGAACAAATTTAAATTTAATTAATTTTCCTCCTTAAAGAATGGAGTGATGAGAATGAAAAGAAGGTTGATTGAGACCACTACCTGCAGAAGAATAAAGATAAGAATTTTCTGAAGAAATTTGTCAATAAATACCCTCAGCATAGAGTCCTTAAATGTCTCAGCAAGAACTCATCATGGTACCCTGGGTGGAGGTGCCCCACCAGCCCTCACCAGACAGAGCATCTCTGAGAACATTGTGATGCTGGCCCCACTCTCTGGAGGGAAAAACCGGCCGTCAAGGGGATTTACATGTTGTCAGGCCTGTTTATCAAGTCCCAGCTATGCCAGTTGTTGTGCTGAAGTACCCTTGAGGATTGTAGGAAAAGGTTATTGCCCAATTGCTTATAACAATTGTCTTGGGAAACCTATCTTAGTAAACACGGTCCCGTGGACCTTATGATTGCAATTCAGGAGAGAACTTGAAACTGATAGGCTTCTAACCAACTTATTCCCTTTCCTTCCAAATTTATTGCACATTTACTATGCACTGTGCTAAGTCTAGGGATACAAAGATCAATGAACCAGAGGCTTCAGCGGAAGATCTCGGCAGGGGACTGGCCTTGTTATCACATCCTACATATGTATCGAGTTATTCCCTGTAGTCAGTGGGAAACTTTTGGTGGATTTTAATGACTGACTTTCTGTTTTTTGTTCATCTCAAGGTAATAATTCCCCAGAGCAATTTGTAAAGCATTGCTGATTACAAATACTTTGAGGCTTCAAGCAGGAGGAACCACAGGAAGCAACAGGAAAATGTTACAAAGAATACTTTCTAAATGATTATTCTGGTCAACCTCTTTGGGTTGGATTTGTGCAAACACTACGACATCTCTAAGGGAGTAGCTAACATTCAATACAGAGGGTGTTAAATCAGCTAGTTAGAATTACCTTGTAGTCCTCTCCTTTCTTTAAATCAATATCATGAAGTTTCTTTTCTTTATACTTTATACTTTTAGTGAAGCTAGAAATCAATAACACCAGATAATCTCAGCACAGAAAGAAATCTGAACAAAGGGGAAATATCCATGATTTAGGAGCTCAGGCCGGAAAGGCGTCGTGTTGCAGCCAGCCTTCTTGCCTAAAACAGTCTGTCTGTTCAATGTCTGCATCCTATCAAAATTTGTATTGTTATTTTATGTTGTTATGACTTGGTTAAATTAACATTTAAGTGAAACACAGGGTGCTGGCTGAGGAGGCCTGGCTCAACAAAAGACCACAAGAGAAATTGACAGATGGAAGTTTATTACTCACAAGTCCTGGAGGCAGTGTCCGACCTCCCGGGGCCCTGCAGGGAGGTCAAGGTAGAGGTCAAGGGCGCAGGCAGGGACAGCCTGGCAGAACATGGGGCATGCGCTTTTGTTAGGGTCTGTGAGTCGAGTGCTTTGGGGTTCCTTTGGGTTTGGGGTAAGCTCTGTGGGGGTCTTATCTAAGGGGCTCACAGGGTTAGGTCTTGGGTGGAGGTTAGACGGTTGATCATAAGGACCATTGGAGCAGTCGCATCAGGAACTTACATTTGCTTGTGACGCTAAGGGCTGTTATCCAGGGCGTGTGCTGAGGAGAGGGGCTCAAGTCAGTTCAAGGCCCCTGAAGGCCACGTGGCCAAACAAACTGGATGCTGAGGCATCGATGCCATGGAGTAGCTCAGCTAAACCCTGGACGTAGGAATTCTACTTTGTGATTATGTTTTTTGTTGTTGTTGTTGTTTTGTGATTATGTTTTTAAAAAGAGTTCTAATTGTTTGGAGACACACTGAGACCCTTACAGATGAAATCCTATGATGTCTGTGATTTACTTCCCATGGTTGGAAAGAATGTAACGTGAGCAAGGCTACGGATTTAATAAGATGGGTCACTAGTCGGTAACTGCTGAAGCCGGTGCCGTGTCTGTCAATGCCGCCTGCCCCCAGAATGAATTTTCCTGAAAATAAATTAGAAGGTGACCTGAGATCACTGAAAGGTGCACTAGTGAGAAAGCTAGTTTGCACGTGATGAAAATTTAACTCTAACAAATGAATTTTACCCTAATCGTCAAGGTATGAGCTGACTTCAGCCATTGCTGGATGTAAGATCTCAAATGATGCAATGGGGATTTTTCCTTGTCTCTCTCATGGAACTGTTTTCCTCTACACTGACTGTATTCTTACACAAGTTCTTGACATGTGGAAGAGAATACAGCCATAGGCTACTCTGGCCTTACAATTCTTTCACAAGTAAGAATCTCACAGTAAAGAAAGTAACCCTTTGGGAATTCCCTGGCGGTCCAATGGTTAGAACTCTGAGCTCTCACTGCAGAGGGCCAGGGTTCAATCCCTGGTTCGGGAACTAAGATCTCACAAGCCGTGCAGCATGGCCAAAATAAATAAATAAAAATAAATTTAAAAAATAAAAAATCTACTAAGATATGACTCGTGTACCATAAAATTATCCTTAAAAAAAAAGAAAAAGAAAGAAAGAAAGTAACCCTTCTATATCCCCTACATATTGGACAGTGTTTATAATAAACTCACCACAGGCTCTGATTGGTCCCACCCTGGTCATTGTATCCAAGGGAAGAAGGAGGGAAAAGCATTGGTCAGATGAGGTCACATCCCCCCAGCTCATGGGAGAGAAGGCAGGACCCCACAACGGGCAAGGCAGATCCTTACACTGTGTCCTCTATCCTCTGTGACCTCCTACCCATCCCCCACTCTGCACCAGACGCACGGGCCTCCCTGCTTTTCCTATGATATCCCAGACACTTCCCCACTGTAAGACCTTGGATGGGAAGGTGCTTTCCCCACAATCCTGATGGCTAACTCTCTTTTTATTTGCCTTCAAGTCTTGGCTTGGAAATCTCAATGTTATCTGCTCCTTCTCTGTCAATCTCCCTTATCCAGCTATATCCTTATTCTCCAAGCACACATCACCTTCTGAAATGCTATTTAATTCACTTATTTCTTACGTTTGCTGAGTTTTTCTTGCCTACTCCAAAAGGGAAAAAACTTCAGGAGAGCAGAAATTGTTGTTTTCTATCCCAAGTGCCTCGTTGCTGGTCTCTGAACACTTGAAGAATAGTGCCTGGTAGGTACTTTCTAAATATTTGAATATAAGTGAATGAATGAATGTACCTAATCACAATAATTAGTATTGGAGGTAACCAGCCCTTAAAAAAAAAAAAAAAAACACTTATACCAGGGGCATGAGATATTGGTCAAGAAAAATCAAATGCTAAAATACTGCAGGTATATCTAGTATTGACTTTGCTATCAAGGAAGGCTTCTTGGAGGAAGAACCATCCAAGGATGGGTCAGAACTCTTATGTGAGGAAGCAGAAGCAAGTATGGGTGTCAAGTGAGTGCACGTCGGGATCTTACACACGTTTCTTAGGGTTCAATGGCATAATACACTGTTTATGTGACTCTGTATACGTAAACCTATACATAGGCATGTACATTTACACACATACACATCATACAGAGCAGCCAGAGATGAAACTGATAAGGTGAGCAAGTCTATGTCACAGTCACAGGTCACAATAACATGTTTGGACGTTAGCCTGTGGGCACTGGAAAGGCATGAAAGGTTTTACAAATGGAAGTGACATAATTAAGTTCATTTTAAAGCGTTCTCTCTGGCTGAAGGGTGAACAATGAACCAGAAGAGGTCAAGATGGGAGTCAGGAAGAATAATTTCAAGTAATGCATGGAGCAGTGACTAGCCTAGATAAGAAAACAGAGCCTCCTATCCAGGGCCTGCAGATCAAGAGGCCTCGGTGCTTAGGGTGTACAATGTTGAGCGTATTTTCTCTTTATAAATAAAATTTGACCACATAGCAAAAAAAAAAAGTAGTTCTTCATTTATAGTACAGTTTCAGAAATTATCAGTTAGATCTCAAACTGAAAAGTTCAAGTTTAGAGAATCCTTCAAGACATAATTACAAGTAGACATCAAGACTGGGTTTATCTTCATTGAAGGCAAATGGAATTTTGGATCCCATCTTGGAAAGTGTCAGTCACCTGGTACCTTAAGTCTGGTGAAGTCTGTGTTTAATAACATGTCACCAAGAGTCTCATTTTGCTCTTTTCAGAGCCTAGTGACAAAGGTGGTAATTTCCATTTTTCCAGCAGGTTTCAACGTTTCCTTCATGATCAATAATGGACCCAAAAAACATGTTCCAGAAACCCTCTGTACCGTTTTCTGAAGATGTGCTCTGACACCCAGGTTCCTGAAGCCGGATTCTCTGTGTAAATCAGGATGTGAACTGCTGAATGCCCGGATGTGACCTCTGGATACATACCCAGAAGTGGGATTACCGGATGATATAACAGCTTAATTTTTCATTTTTCGATGAACCTCCATACTGTTCTCCATACTGGTTGCACCATTTTACATTCCTGCAAACAGCGTACAGAGGTTCCCTTTTCTCCACATCCTCGTCAACACTTGTCAACTCTTGTCTTTTTGATAATAGTCATTCCAACGGGTGTGAGGTCGTATCTTATTATGCTTTTGATATCTACTTTCCTGATGATTAGTGATGCTGAGGACCTTTTCACGTACCTGTAGGCCATTTGTGTATCTTCCTTGGAAGAATGTCTACTCAGGTCTTTTGCCCATTTTTTAAAATGTGTAGTTTGTTTCTTTGCTATTGAGTTGTATGAGTTCCATGTGTATTTTGGGTATTATCAGATATGTGGTTTGTAAATATTTTCTCTCATTCCACAGGTTGCCCTTTCATTTTGTTGATTGTTTCCATTTGAAGAAGCAGTCACCTCTCCTGGACTTTACGGATTTGGCGTCAATAAGACCTGCCCCTGTTGCTTGAGCACCCGGGAGTGAGCTGCGGCCCTGGGTCTAGTGGCTCAGGACCCTGGATGTGCATGCGTGTAGTGGCTCCAGGAGTGGGGTTGGGGGCACAGTGTCTCGTGGGCTCAGGAAACGGGGGTCCAAAACCATGGCAGCTGTGTGCTCCTTGGCAGTGAGAGCTGTGGGGTCCACAGTGGCAGCGAGAACCATTGGGGGACCCAGTGATGCCTCTGGGTCCAGTAGCAGGGGACCAGGGAAGGCAGCCGTGGCGACCAGGGCCAGTGGTGGGCACACACCTGGCTGCAGACATGTGCAGGTGGTGAGTGCTGGGATCAGCAGCAGGGGCTGGGGTCAACTGGGAACACACAGGCAGCTGCAGGGGCAGGAGTTGGTGGTGCGCACAGCTGTGGCTGCAGCGGGGGGTGGACCCGGGCAGCTGGAGTCTGCAAATGCAAAATCCTGCAGGACCTCAGGGGGTCCACGATGGTTTGCTGGCTATTGGTTTTAGCTACAACAGTCCTCTGTGTAGCAGGCCACTGGGGTCCATGGTGGTGAGCATTGCAGGGTCCTCAACGGTGAAAACTGCTGGCATCCCCAAGGCTATGAGGTTCTCAGCCGTGAAGACTTCTGGGCTCCTCTGCAGGGAAGGCCCCTGGGGGCCACAGGCACCCCTGCTGTGTGGCTGTTGCTGGTAGCCCCTGCCCCTCTTCGTTCTTAGCTATATCCAGACATCTCAGCTATGCTGACCTCCCCAGCCATCCGGGTGGGTAAAGCCGAGTGGCCTGAAAGGCTGGGGAGGCTGGTCACTCACCCTGCTCTCCTTTTCCCTCCGGGGGACCCGTGGCCTAGGGAGCTCACTCTAGGCTCTTGTCAGTGCTGCTCTGGGGCCTGGGATGATGCAGGCAAAGTGGAACTATTCTTCCTACCTTTTTATGTGGGTATTTTCAGGCTTTTTGCTCCCCAGATTTGCTACAGCCTCTTAAGTGGACTCCAGCCCTCTTGCAGAGCTATTTTTTGTGTGTGGATAGTCAGTGGCTGTTTCTGCAGAGAGGGGGTAGGGGACAGAGGCTGGGAGCTCCTGTTCCACCATTTTTTTAATTCACTTTTCAATTGGTTCGCTTTCTTATTCTTGAATTTTCAGGATGTTTTATATATTTTGGACACAATTTATTTATTAGATACGTGTTTAAGAAATATTTTCTCCCTGTTTCTTGTCTTTTTATTCTCTTAACAGGGTCTTTCAGAGAGCAGAAGTTTGTAATTTTAATAAAATACAACCAATCACTTTTCTTCATTGGACTGTGCTTTTGGTGTTGTAGCTAAAATTGTATTGCCAAACCCAAGGTCACTTAGATTCTCTATAATTTTTTCTTCCAGAACTTTCAGAGTTTTGCATTTTACATTTAGGTCTATGATTGATTTTGAGTTAATTTTTGTGAACATGGTAAGGTCTGTGTGTAGGTTCATGGTTTTGTTTTTTTTTTTTTTTTTTTTTTTGCATATACATGCCCAATTTTGTCAGTACCACTTGAGGAAAATAATATCCTTTCTCCATTCAACTGTCCTTCTTCCATTGTTAATATGCATGTGGGTCTACTTCAGGGCTCTCAGTTTTGTTGCATTTATCTACGAGTCTATTCTTCCTCCATTATCATACTGGTTAATTACTGTAGCTTTAAAGTAAGTCTTCAAAATGGGTAAATCCTTCAAATTTGTTTTTCTTCAGTATTATGCTGGCTCTTCCAGGTCTTTTGTCTTTCCGTATAAACTTTAAAATCAGTGTGTCAATAGCTTCAAAACAGCTTTTGGAGATTTTATTTGGGATTGATTGCATTGAATCTTTAGTTTAAATTAGGAAAAATTAACAAGTTACTAATATTAAGTCTTCTAATCTATGAACACAGGATATTTTCCAATTATTTAGAACTTCTTTTTTTTTTTAAACATCTTTATTGGAGTATAATTGCTTTACATTGTTGTGTTAGTTTCTGCTGTATAACAAAGTGAATCAGCTATACCTATACATATATCCCCATATCCCCTCCCTCTTGCATCTCCCTCTCACCCTCCCTATCCCACCCCTCTAGGTGGTCACAAAGCACTGAGCTGATCTCCCTGTGCTATGTGGCTGCTTCACTCTAGCTATCTATTTTACATTTGGTAGTGTATATATGTCCATGCCACTCTCTCACTTCATCCCAGGTTACCCTTCCCCCTCCCCGTGTCCTCAAGTCCATTCTCTACATCTGCGTCTTTATTCCTGTCCTGCCCCTAGGCTCTTCAGAACCTTTTTTGTTTCTTAGATTCCATATATATGTGTTAGCATACAGTATTTGTTTTTCTTTTTCTGACTTACTTCACTCTGTATGACAGACTCTAGGTCCATCCACCTCACTACAAATAACTCAATTTCGTTGCTTTTATGGCTGAGTAATATTCCATTGTATATATGTGCCACATCTTCTTTATCCATTCATCTTTCGATGGACACTTATGTTGCTTCCATGCCCTGGTTATTGTAAATAGGGCTGCAATGAACATTGTGGTACATGACTCTTTTTGAATTATGGTTTTCTCAGGGTATATGCCCAGTAGTGGGATTTCTGGGTCATAAATGGTAGTTCTATTTTTAGTTTTTTAAGGAACCTCCATACTGTTCTCCATAGTGGCTGTATCAATTTAAATTCCCAGCAACAGTGCAAGAGGGTTCCCTTTCTTCATGCTCTCTCCAGCATTTATTGTTTGTAGATTTTTTGATGATGGCCATTCTGATTCGTGTGAGGTAATACCTCATTGTGGTTTTGATTTGCATTTCTCTAATGATTAGTGATGTAGAGCATCCTTTCATGTGTTTGTTGGCAATCTGTATATCTTCTTTGGAGAAATGTCTATTTAGGTCTTCTGTCCATTTTTGGATTGGGTTGTTTGTTTTTTTTCTATTGAGCTGCATGAGCTGCTTGTATATTTTAGAGATTAATCCTTTGTCAGTTGCTTCATTTGCAAATCTTTCTCCTATTCTGAGGACTGTCTTTTCATCTTGTTTACGGTTTCCTTTGCTGTGCAAAAGCTTTTAAGTTTCATTAGGTCCCATTTGTTTATCTTTGTTTTTATTTCCATTTCTCTAGGAGGTGGGTCAAACAGGATCTTGCTGTGATTTATGTCATGGACTGTTCCACCTATGTTTTCCTCTAAGAGTTTTACAGTGTCTGGCCTTACATTTAGGTCTTTAATCCATTTTGAGTTTATTTTTGTGTATGGTGTTAGGGAGTGTTCTAATTTCACTCTTTTACCTGTAGCTGTCCAGTTTTCCCATCACCACTTACTGAAGAGGCTGTCTTTTCTCCATTGTATAGTCTTGTCTCCCTTGTCAAAGATAAGGTGACCAGATGTGCATGGGTTTATCTCTGGGCTTTCTATGCTGTTCCATTGATCTATATTTCTGTTTTTGTGCCAGTACCATACTGCCTTGGTTACTGTAGCTTTGTAGTATAGTCTGAAGTCTGGGAGTCTGACTCCTCCAGCTCCATTTTTCTTTCTCAAAATTGCTCTGGCTATTTGGGGTCTTTTGTATTTCCATACAAATTGTGAATTTTTTTGTTCTTGTTCTGTGAAAAATGCCATTGGTAGTTTGATAGGGCTTGCATTGAATCTGCAGATCTTCTTTAATTTGTCAGAATTTTGTAGTTTTCCCCATATAGATCCCATGCATAATTTGTGATACTTATAACTATTTCATGTTTTGGTGTTTTTGTAAATGAAGTTATTTTTAAATTTCAAATTCCAATTATCCCTTGTTGATATATAGGCAAGCAACTGACATTTGTGTAATAACCTTGTATCCCATGACTATTTTTTATCCTTGATTATTAGTTCCAGGAAGTTTTCTCTCTAATATTTGGAATTTTCTGCATAGACAAGTATGTCATCTAAACAAAGGCAGTTTTATTTCTTCCTTCCCAATTTGTGTGCAGTTTGGTTCTTTTTCTTGTCTTTTTACACTATTCTAGGGCTTCCAGTACAATCTTAAATTGGAGTGATGAGGGACCATCCTTGCCTTATTCTTTATCTTAATGACAAAGAGTCTAATTTCCCTCCATTCACTATGATGTTAGCTGTATATTTTTGTAGATATTCTTTATCAAGTGAGAAAGTTTCTCCTCAATTCCTGTTTGGCTGAGAGTTTTTATGATGATTAGATACTGGATTTTGTCAAATGTTTTTTCTTCATCTGTTGATATAATCATGATATTTTCTCTTTCACCTTTTGACATGGTTGGTGAAATTGACTGCATTTTAAATATTGAACCAGGCTTACATAACTGGAGTAAATCCTACTTGGTATAATTAATGTGTGATTCTTTTTACACATTATTAGATTTGAATGACTAAGGAATTTTGGATTGATTTTCATGAGATGTATTCATCTATAGGTTTTTCATAATGTCTTTCTTTGGTTTTAGTATTAGTGTAATGTTGCCCTTTTATAATGAGTTAAGAAGTGACCCCCTGCTTCTATTTCCTGGAATAAATTGTGGAAAATTGATGTCACATAATTTTTAAAAGTTTTGTAGAATTCACCAGCAAAACCATCTGGGCCTGGTCATTTCTCTTTTGGAAGGTGAGAAATTACTGATCTAAACTCTTTAATAGATTTAGCTCTATTCTGATTATCTATTGTTCTGTCTGTGAGTTTTGGAAATTTGTATATTGCAAGGAGCAGTCCCATTTCATCTAAGCAATCAAATTTGTTGGCATGGTGTTGTTTATAGTATTCCTTTATTATGCTTTTAATTTCCATGGGATCAGTAGTGATAATATCTCTTTCAGTTCTGATATTAAAAATTTGTGCACTCTCGCTTTTCCTTGGTTAGATTGACTAGAAGTTTATCAATTTTATTGATCTTTTCAAAGAAACATCTTTTGTTTTCACCAATTTTCTCAAACGTTTTCCTGTTTTTAATGTCTTTGATTTATGTTTTAATTTATATTTTCTTTTTCATTTTTTACTTTAAATTGTTCTTCTTGTTCCCTAGTTTCCTAAAATGGAAACTTAAATTATTGATTTTATGTATTTCCTCTTTTCTGATACATGTACTTAATGCTATAAATTTCTCTCCAATCAAATCACTGCTTTCATTGCACCATAAGTTCTGATAAGTGGTATATTCAATTTCATTTAGTTCATAGTATTTTTAAATTTCTCTTGAGACTTTTTTTTTTTTAAACATCTTTATTGAAGTATAATTGCCTTACAATGGTGTGTTAGCTTCTGCTTTATAACAAAGTTAATCAGTTATACATATACAATATGTTCCCATATCTCTTCCCTCTTGCATCTCCCTCCCTCCCACCCTCCCCATCCCACCCCTCTAGGTGGTCACAAAGCACCGAGCTGATCTCCCTGTGCTATGTGGCTGCTTCCCACTAGCTATCTATTTTACATTTGGTAGGGTATATATGTCCATGACACTCTCTCACCCTGTCACATCTCACCCCACCCCCTCCCCATATCCTCAAGTCCATTCTCTAGTAGGTCTGTGTCTTTATTCCCGTCTTGCCACTAGGTTCTTCATGGCATTTTTATTTTTTTAATTTTTCCTTAGATTCCGTATATATCTGTTACCATACTGTATTTGTTTTTCTCTTTCTGACTTACTTCACTCTGTATGAAGACTCTAACTCCATCCACCTCATTACAAATACCTCCATTTCATTTCTTTTTATGGCTGAGTAATATTCCATTGTATATATGTGCCACATCTTCTTTATCCATTCATCTGTCGATGGACATTTAGGTTGCTTCCATGTCCTGGCTATTGTAAATAGAGCTGCAATGAACATTTTGGTACATGACTCTTTTTGAACTATGGTTTTCTCAGGGTATATGCCCAGTAGTGGGATTGCTGGGTCGTATGGTAGTTCTATTTGTAGTTTTTTAAGGAACCTTCATACTGTTCTCCATAGTGGCTGTATCAATTGACATTCCCACCAACAGTGCAAGAGTGTTCCCTTTCCTCGACACCCTCTCCAGCACTTATTGTTTCTAGATTTTTTGATGATGGCCATTCTGACTGGTGTGAGATGATATCTCATTGTAGTTTTGATTTGCATTTCTCTAATGATTAATGATGTTGAGCATTCTTTCATGTGTCTGTTGGCAATCTGTATATATTCTTTGGAGAAATGTCTATTTAGGTCTTCTGCCCATTTTTGGATTGGGTTGTTCGTTTTTTTGTTATTGAGCTGCTTGAGCTGCTTGTAAATCTTGGAGATTAATCCTTTGTCAGTTGCTTCATTTGCAAATATTTTCTCCCATTCTGATGGTTGTCTTTTGGTCTTGTTTATGGTTTCCTTTGCTGTGCAAAAGCTTTTACGTTTCATTAGGTCCCATTTGTTTATTTGTGTTCTTATTTCCATTTCTCTGGGAGCTGGGTCAAAAAGAATTGTGCTGTGATGTATGTCATAGAGTGTTCTGCCTATGTTTTCCTCTAAGAGTTTGATAGTGTCTGGCCTTACACTTAGGTCTTTAATCCATTTTGAGTTTATTTTTGTGCATGGTGTCAGGGAGTGTTCTAATTTCATACTTTTACATGTACCTGTCCAATTTTCCCAGCACCACTTATTGAAGAGGCTGTCTTTTCTCCACTGTATATGCTTGCCTCCTTTATCAAAGATAAGGTGACCATATGTGCGTGGGTTTATCTCTGGGATTTCTATCCTGTTCCATTGATCTATGTTTCTGTTTTTGTGCCAGTACCAAACTGTCTTGATTACTGTAGCTTCGTAATATAGTCTGAAGTCAGGGAGCCTGATTCCCCCAGCTCCATTTTTCATTCTCAAGATTGCTTTGGCTATTCGGGGTCTTTTGTGTTTCCATACAAATTGTGAAATTTTTTGTTCTAGTTCTGTGAAAAATGCCAGTGGTAGTTTGATAGGGATTGCATTGAATCTGTAGATTGCTTTGGGTAGTAGAGTCATTTTCACAATGTTGATTCTTCCAATCCAGGAACATGGTATATCTCTCCATCTGTTTGTATCATCTTTAATTTCTTTCATCAGTGTCTTATAATTTTCTGCATACAGGTCTTTTGTCTCCTTAGGTAGGTTTATTCCTAGATATTTTATTCTTTTTGTTGCAATGGTAAACGGGAGTGTTTTCTTAATTTCACTTTCAGATTTTTCGTCATTAGGGTATAGAAATGCAAGAGATTTCTGTGCATTAATTTTGTATCCTGCTACTTTACCAAATTCATTGATTAGCTCTAGGAGTTTTCTGGTAGCATCTTTAGGATTCTCTATGTATAGTATCATGTCATCTGCAAACAGTGACAGCTTTACTTCTTCTTTTCCGATTTGGATTCCTTTTATTTCTTTGTCTTCTCTGATTGCTGTGGCTAACACATCCAAAACTATGTTGAATAATACTGGTGAGAGTGGGCAACCTTGTCTTGTTCCTGATCTTGTTGGAAATGGTTTCAGTTTTTCGCCATTGAGGACAATGTTGGCTGTGGGTTTGTCATATATGGCCTTTATTATGTTGAGGAAACTTCCCTCTATGCCTACTTTCTGCAGGACTTTTATCATAAATGGGTGTTGAATTTTGTCGAAAGCTTTCTCTGCATCTATTGAGATGATCATATGGTTTTTCTCCTTCAATTTGTTAATATGGTGTATCACATTGACTGATTTGCATATATTGAAGAATCCTTGCATTCCTGGGATAAACCCCACTTGATCATGATGTATGATCCTTTTAATGTGCTGTTGGATTCTGTTTGCTAGTATTTTGTTGAGGATTTTTGCATCTATGTTCATCAGTGATATTGGCCTGTAGTTTTCTTTCTTTGTGAAATCTTTGTCTGGTTTTGGTATCAGGGTGATGGTGGCCTCGTAGAATGAGTTTGGGAGTGTTCCTCCCTCTGCTATATTTTGGAAGAGTTTGCGAAGGATAGGTGTTAGCTCTTCTCTAAATGTTTGATAGAATTCGCCTGTGAAGCCATCTGGTCCTGGGCTTTTGTTTGTTGGAAGATTTTTAATCACAGTTTCAATTTCAGTGCTTGTCATTGGTCTGTTCATATTTTCTATTTCTTCCTGGTTCAGTCTCGGCAGTTTGTGCATTTCTAAGAATCTGTCCATTTCTTCCAGGTTGTCCATTTTATTGGCATAGAGTTGCTTGTAGTAATCTCTCATGATCTTTTGTATTTCTGCAGTGTCAGTGGTTACTTCTCCTTTTTCATTTCTAATTCTATTGACTTGAGTCTTCTCCCTTTTTCTCTTGATGAGTCTGGCTAATGGTTTATCAATTTTGTTTATCTTCTCAAAGAACCAGCTTTTAGTTTCATTGATTTTTGCTATTGTTTCCTTCATTTCTTTTTCATTTATTTCTGACCTGATCTTTATGATTTCTTTCCTTCTGCTAGCTTTGGGGTTTTTTTGTTCTTCTTTCTCTAATTGCTTTAGGTGCAAGGTTAGGTTGTTTATTCGAGATGTTTCTTGTTTCTTGAGGTGGGCTTGTATTGCTATAAACTTCCCTCTTAGCACTGCTTTTGCTGCGTCCCATAGGTTTTGGGTCGTCGTATCTCCATTGTCATTTGTTTCTAGTTATTTTTTGATTTCCCCTTTGATTTCTTCAGTGATCACTTCGTTATTAAGTAGTGTATTGTGTAGCCTCCATGTGCTTGTATTTTTTACACATCTTTTCCTGTAATTGATATCTATTCTCATAGCACTGTGGTCAGAAAAGATACTTGATACGATTTCAATTTTCTTAAATTTACCAAGGCTTGATTTGTGACCCAAGATATGATCTATACTGGAGAACGTTCCATGAGCACTTGAGAAAAATGTGTATTCTGTTGTTTTTGGGTGGAATGTCCTATAAATATCAATTAAGTCCATCTTGTTTAATGTATCATTTAAAGCTTGTGTTTCCTTATTTATTTTCATTTTGGATGATCTGTCCATTGGTGAAAGTGGGGTGTGAAAGTCCCCTACTATGATTGTGTTACTGTCGATTTCCCCTTTTATGGCTGTTAGTATTTGCCTTATGAATTGAGGTGCTCCTATGTTTGGTGCATAAATATTTACAATTGTTATACCTTCCTCTTGGATCGATCCTTTGATCATTATACAGTGTCCTTCTTTGTCTCTTATAATAGTCTTTATTTTAAAGTCTATTTTGTCTGATATGAGAATTGCTACTCCAGCTTTCTTTAGATTTCCATTTGCATGCAATATCTTTTTCCATCCCCTCACTTTCAGTCTGTATGTGTCTCTAGGTCTGAAGTGGGTCTCTTGTAGACAGCATATATATGGGTCTTGTTTTTGTATCCATTCAGCCAGTCTGTGTCTTTTGGTGGGAGCATTTAATCCATTTACATTCAAGGTAATTATCGATATGTATGTTCCTATTCCCATTTTCTTAAATGTTTTGGGTTTGTTATTGTAGGTGTTTTCCTTCTCTTGTGTTCCTTGCCTAGAGAAGTTCCTTTAGCATTTGTTGTAAAGCTGGTTTGGTGGTGCTGAACTCTCTCAGCTTTTGCTTGTCTGTAAAGGTTTTAATTTCTCCATCACATCTGAATGAGATCCTTGCTGGGTAGAGTAATCTTGGTTGTAGGTTTTTCTCCTTCATCACTTTAAGTATATCCTGCCACTCCCTTCTGGCTTGCAGAGTTTCTGCTGAAAGATCAGATGTTAACCTTATGGGGATTCCCTTGTGTGTTATTTGTTGTTTTTCCCTTGCTGCTTTTAATATGTTTTCTTTATATTTAATTTTTGACAGTTTGATTAGTATGTGTCTTGGCATGTTTCTCCTTGGGTTTATCCTGTATGGGACTCTCTGTGCTTCCTGGACTTGACTGACTATTTCCTTTCCCATATTAGGGAAGTTTTCAACTATAATCTCTTCAAATATTTTCTCAGTCCCTTTCTTTTTCTCTTCTTCTTCTGGGACCCCTATAATTCGAATGTTGGTGCGTTTAATGTTGCCCCAGAGGTCTCTGAGACTGTCCTCAGTTCTTTTCATTCTTTTTTCTTTATCCTGCTCTGCAGTAGTTATTTCCACCATTTTATCTTCCAGGTCACTTATCCTTTCTTCTGCCTCAGTTATTCTGCTATTGATCCCATCTAGAGTATTTTTAATTTCATTTATTGTGTTTTTCATCATTGCTTGGTTCCTCTTTAGTTCTTCTACGTCCTTGTTAAATGTTTCTTGCATTTTGTCTATTCTATTTCCAAGATTTTGGATCATCCTTACTATCATTATTCTGAATTCTTTTTCAGGTAGACTACCTATTTCCTCTTCATTTGTTAGGTCTAGTGTGTTTTGACCCTGCTCCTTCACCTGCTGTGTGTTTTTCTGTCGTCTCCTTTTGCTTATCTTACTGTGTTTGGGGTCTCCTTTTCACAGGCTGCAGGTTCGTAGTTCCCGTTGTTTTTGGTATCTGTCCCCAGTGGGTAAGGTTGGTTCAGTGGGTTGTGTAGGCTTCCTGGTGGAGGGGACTATTGCCTGTGTTCTGGTGGATGAGTTTGGATCCTGTCTTTCTGGTGGGCACGTCCACGTCTGGTGGTGTATTTTGGGGTGTCTGTGGCCTTATGATTTTAGGCAGCCTCTCTGCTAATGGATGGGGCTGTGTTCCTCTCTTACTATTTGTTTGGCATAGGGTGTCCAGCACTGTAGCTTGCTGGTCGTTGAGTGAAGCTGGGTCTTGATGTTGAGATGGAGATCTCTGAGAGATGTTCGCCATTTGGTATTATGTGGAGCTAGTAGGTCTTTTGTGGACCAGTGTCCTGAAGTTGGCTCTCCCAGCTCAGAGGCACAGCCCTGATGCCTGGCTGGAGCACCAAGAGCCTTTCATCCACACAGCTCAGAATATAGGGGAGAAAAAAATAGAAAGAAAGAAAGAGGATAAAATAAAATAAAGCTATTATAATAAAAAATAAGAAAAAAAATTATTAAGAGTAAATGTATTCAGAAAATTTTTTTTTAATTTTTAAAAATAGATTTATTAATTTTTTATAGTAAAAAATAAGAAAAAAATTATTAAGAAAATAATTTATTTAGAAAAAAATTTTTAATTTTTTAAAATAAAAAATATGAAAAAACTTATTAAATTTTTTTTAATTTCTAAAAATAGAAAATACGGAAAAAATTTTTAAGAAAACATATATTAGGAAAAAAAAATTTTTAATTAAAAAAAAAAAAAAATGGATGGACCTAACCCTAGGACTAATGGTGAAAGCAAAGCTATACAGACAAAATCTCACCCAGAAGCATACACATATACACTCACAAAAAAAGGAAAAGGGGAAAAAATAATATATCCTGCTCCTAAAGTCCACCTCTTGAATTTGGGATGATTCGTTGTCTATTCAGGTATTCAACAGATGCAGGCACATCAAGTTGTTTGTGGAGCTTTAATCCGCTGCTTCTGAGGCTGCTGGGAGAGATTTCCCTTTCTCTTCTTTGTTCGTACAGCTCCCAGGGTTCAGCTTTGGATTTAGACCCACTTCTGCATGTACATCGCCTGAGGGCGTCCATTCCCCACCCAGACAGAACGGGGTTAAAGGAGCTGCTGCTTCGGAGGCTCTGGCTCACTCAGCCCACGGGGAGGGAGCAGTACAGAGGAGGTGGGGCGAGCCTGCAGTGGCAGAGGCCGGAGTGACGTTGCAGCAGCCTGACGCACGCCGTGCGTTCTCCCGGGGAAGTTGTCCCCGGATCACGGGAGCCTGGCAGTGGCGAGCTGCACTGGCTCCTGGGAGGGGCGGTGTGGAGAGTGACCTGTGCTCACACACAGGCTTCTTGTTGGCGGCAGCAGCAGCCTTAGCATCTCCTACCAGTCTCTGGGGGCCACGCTGATAGCCGCAGCTCGCGCCCGTCTCTGGAGTTCATCTACGCGGTGCTCTGAATCCCCTCTCCTTGTGTGCCGCGAAACAAAGAGGCAAGAAAAAGTCTCTTGCCTCTTCGGCGGCTGCAGACCTCCTCTCAGGCTCCCTCCCGGCTAGCCGCGGCACGCCAACCCCTTCAGGCTGTGTTCACGCCACCAGCCCCAGTCCTCTCCCTATGATCCGACCGAAGCCCACGCCTCGGCTCCCAGCCCCCGCCTGCCCCGGTGGGTGAGCAGACAAGCCTCTCGGGCTGCTGAGTGCTGCTCGGCGCCGAGCCTCTGTGTGGGAATCTCTCCATTTTTCCCTCTGCGCCCCTGTTGCTGTGGGATGTGCGCTGATAGCCGCGGCTCACGCCCGTCTCTGGAGCTCATTTAGGCGGTGCTCTGAATCCCCTCTCCTTGCGCGCCGCGAAAGGAGACTTCTTTTTTGACCCATGTGTTATTTAGAAGTGTTGTTTAATTTCCAATTAATTGGAGATATTTCAGTTATTGTTATGTTATTGATTTCAAATTTCATTCCATTGTGGTCTGAGAACATAGTTTCTATGATTTCCATTCTTTTAAAGTTGTTAAGGTATGTTTTATGGCCCAGAGTTTGGACTATTTTTGTCACTAATTCATGCAAGCTTGAAAAAGCATGTATCAGCTGTGGTTGGATGGAGTATTCTTTAAATATCAATTAGCTCTAGTCGATTGATGTACTGATCAGGTCAACTCTAATCTTATTGATTTTCTATCCATTTGATCCATCAATTCCTAAAGAAAGGGCATTGGCATCTGTGATGATAATTCTAAATTTGTCTATTTTTCCTTCTAGTTCTACCAGATATTACCTCATGCTCTATTGTCAGGTGCATACACATTTAGAATTGGTATTTCTTAGAGAATTTGTTTCCTTAATCATTATAAAATGCCATGTTTATCGCTGATAATTTTCATTCTTTTGAAAGGTGCTTGGTTTGAAATTAATATAGCTACTCCAGTTTTTTTTTTTCTATTATAAAGGTATATTTTCCACCATCACTTTACTTTTAACCTATCTGAGTCTTAATATTTAACATTTTTTGTATTCAACATGTAGTTCCATCTTATTTGTTCTCTTTTAATTTGTACAGTTTTTAATTGTGTGTTTAAAACATCTACATATAAAGTGGTTATTGATACAGTTGGATTAATATCTACCATGTTTCCAGTTCTTTTCTATTCATTGCAATTATTATTTCTTTTCCCTACCCTCTTTTTCTGCTTTCTGTGGTTGTAATTCAGTTTTTAATATGACTCCATTTTATCTCCTTGGTTAGCTTATCATTTACGTTTATTCTGATTTTTTTAGTGGTTGCCCTAGAGCTTGCAATATACGTTTTTAGCTAATCTAAATCCATTAAATAATACTATATCACACCACATATAGTGCTGTTAACTTATAACAAAGTATTCCCAATTATCTATATGCTACGAGCTCCCAATATATTGTTACTATTATTACTTTAAAGTTATCTTTTAGATTAATTAAGAAAATGAAAAATAAATATTTTATTTTATCTTTATTTATTCTTTCTCCTATGATCTTCCTTTCTTTCTGTAGTTTGAGTTTCTGAACTATATAATTTTCCTTCTCACTGAAGAAGTTTTTAACATACCTTATGAAACAGGTCTGCTGGTGATGAATTCCGTCAGTTTGATTATCCAAGAAAGTCTTTATTTTCCCTTCACTTTGAAGGTTACTTTCACTAGGTATACAATTCTGGGTTGGTAGTACTTTTTTTCTTTCAACAATTTAATATTTACCTCATTTGTCTCTTGCTTGCATGGTTTCTGATGAGAATTAATGATAATTCTTACCTTTGTTCCTCCATAAGCAATGTGCCCCCCTCCCCAACACACACACACACATTCTGGTTTCTTTCAAGATTTTCATTAGTCTGTTGTTTATTTTTAGTTTTTTTTTTTTTTTTTAACTTTAAATATGACATGCGTTGGTGTAGATATTTTGTTATCTATCCAGTTTGGTGTTCCCTGAGCTTCCTGGATCCTTGTTTTAGTGTCTATCATTAGTTCTGGAAAATTCTTGGCTAAATCTCTTCCTCTCTGTTTTCTCTTACTTCTCTCATATCCCAATTAAATGTATGGGACATCTTTAGGAATCGTCCTATAATTTTCAGAAGTTCTGTTCTTTTTTTCACTCTTTTTTCTATTTGTAGTTCAGTGGATAATCTACTGATAAACTCATCAAAGGCATTCTTCACTACTGTTACAGATTTTTGGATTTTCAGCATTTCCTTTTAGTTCTTTCTTAGAATTTTCCTCTCAGCTTCCATCCCGCTTCTGTTCTTACACATTGTCTGCTTTCTCCACTAGAGTCCTCTACATACTAACAATAATTATTTCCAATTCCCTGTTTAATTATTCCAACATCTGTGTTATATCTGAGTCTGTTTCTGATGCTTGCTTTGTCTCTTCAGATTGTGTTTTTTGCCTTTGTCATGCCTTGTAGTTTTTGTTGAAAGTGGAGCATGTTGCATCCCATAAGAGGAATTGGGGTGCCTGTAGTGTTTAGATGTATGTTAATCTGGTGAGGACCCGGGCTGTGTTTAATGTTTGCTGTCACTGTAGATGTCAGAAACTTCCAATTCATTTAGCATCCATGCCTGTGTCTCCTCTGCTGGCTTTGGCCTTCCCTAAGAATTCTTGCTTGGGTAGAATGTGCTTGTTTCAGCCCTTTCCCATGTAGCCCATGCCCTGATGTTGGAGGCTTGGAAGTAAAGAGTATGGAAGTAAGGGGTGGGGGATGGAAAAGCTCTATCATCTTAGGGTGACATCTCAGTACCATGGTGTGTCTGTGGCCCTGGGTTCTGACCATCACAAGGGTTTCCTAGTTTTTTTGTTTGCCCTCTTAATTGAGAAGGAAAGGGTCAGGGGCTGAAGCAAGAGAAATGCCCTTCTTCCAGTCTTTTTCCCTAAAGCCTGAGTCTCCGTTGAGAAGCATGCTCTGGGGATATTTCACAGTGTACTCTTGCCCTCCCCCTGCCAGAGCCACAGTGGATCTTTCTGGGTCTTAGCTGTGAGAACACAGTGGGGTTCCTAGAGATTAAACCCATGATATCAGGGCCCCAGGAGTTCCTCACACTTATGTTAGTCCACACTCAGCCTCCATCATCTTGTCAAAAATAATGATTTAGCATTTCTATGAGTTTATGACTCCCAGTAAGCACATTTCAACTGTTAGTCTCTGGATTTACCTACCTCCTGAGATTTGGGGATGGGAGTTTGCCCTGCGACTTATGTTCTTCTAGGGTTCTAGAAAAATCTTTGACTTTCAATTGATTAGCTTTTCCTTCTTATAAGGACAAGAATGACCATTTCCAAGATCTTTACATGTTGGAGCTGGAACCAAAAATTCTCTAAACTTCCTTTCAAACCTCAAATATTTCCAAAAAAGGAGAAGCCAGCTCCTTGTCTTGCCTGGGATATTATAATTGTCCCCTAACTGATTCCACACTGCTATACTTTCACTCCAGCTCCCATACATTCTACCTACCACCTGGAGAAGTATTTTAAAATGCAGATTAAATCAGTTCTCTCTCCTGCTTAAAGATCATCAATGGTGGTAATGGAAATTGAAGGGAAGGCTCTTCTTTGTAAACTTTTTAGATTTTACACATACAAAAGATGATGAAATAATCACTAAGAAATATAAGATCCTGTGAAAAGAACAAAGAGATTTTGAGAGAGGGTCATAATTAGAGATGTTATAAAAGAGAAGATGAAAAACAGACGGATGAAGGACAAGGCATGAGAGAAGCAGAGGATGTTGAAAGATGAGTTTGGGGATGGCCGGTCCTTGAGATATGGTGGTACTGGGTGAACAAGTACAAGGGCACTGATGACTCCTCAGGATGCTGGGATGACATGGGAAGTGGGAGGCCCAGGTCCCCTGATGGACAATGATGGGGATGAACACAGGAGGATGGATGGAAAATCTATCTAAGGAACAGTTAGATACTCAGATACACTCTACACTATAAGCATGAACACAGCTACCCTGACCTAGAGAATAAAAACACACTGCTTTATTTAAAATGGATAACAAACAAGGACCTACTGTATAGCACAGGGAACTCTGCTCGATGTTATGTGGCAGCCTGGATGGGAGGGGAGTTTGGGGGAGAATGGATACATGTATATGTATGGCTGAGTCACTTTGCTGTGCACCTGAAACTATTACAACATTGTTAATCAGCTATACTCCAATATAAAATAAAAAGTTAAAAAACAAAAACACACATAATAAGCTTGACTCCCTGAAGAGACTAAACAAGAGCTACTTAGGAAGCAGGCACTGGTCAGAGCTGAAGGCAAGAATGAAGTACCACAGTGAAAAGAGGGGGGTTGAATGCACATGTACATACTCAACTGTTGTCTGCATCCCATGGTGTCTTAGGTGCTCAGTGGACATAGGAAGAAACAACTGAATGAGTGAATAAATGAAAGATTTAACCAGTTGACTTCTGAATACTTATAGCTTTGTGGTTTTGAGATTGTACAATTTTTCCTAGTGTTTTCCTAGAAAGAAAAAAATTAATCTGAAAGATTGTTAATTGGGGGAAAACATTAGCAGTATAACAAACGTGGGATGAAAGATAATACCCAATTTCCTCCTCACTAGTAGGAGGCTATTTTATCCTGCTGATAGCTTAACTGTCTTGTGTATCTCTCTGCAGTGCACTTAAAATAGAGATGGGTGAATTAGCTAACTCCTTTAGCCTGACTATTAGTGAGAAAGGGCATCCAAGCTTCTCCTATAGCAGCAGACATCAATGATGATTTTAATAAAAGGGTAGCAATTTTGTTCAGGCCTTTCCCAGACCCAGAAAGTCAGAATTCAAATTATATTCACTAGTTCAAGAAATATGCTTGTACTTATGCCAGCATCCTCACTGCTTGTTTAATGCAAGCAGTGCATTAAAATACTAAAATACTCTTCTCATGTCTATACATTGCTCAAATTAATAAAAGTCATGAGTACTTTTTAGTAATATACATTTATCTGCACTGGACTTATTTTTAGAAGTCTAAGTTGGAAATCAGGGAAGGTAAATAGGATAAACAAAGTACAGCTCAAAAAAGGTCAATATCATTGATGGATGCAAAATTTTCTACCTGATATTAAACCAAACAGAACAATGTATAAAAACGAAGATGCATCATGATCAAATCAGATGTGTTCCAGAAATGTAATATGGATTTGACGTTTTAAAAAATCAGCTAATATTATCAACACTAACCAGGTAAGGTCTCGATTATTTTTTTGGTCATCTCAATAAATTGAAAAAAGCATTTTGTAAAGATTCCCAATGAAGGGGCCCACATAACAAGGAACAGAGGATGGACCAGCCAACAGCCAACCAGAAACTCAAGCCTTAGGCTTACAACTGACAAGGAACTGTTAAGGGTCAACTCTACATGAGCTCAGAAGTGGATCCTTCACAGCTGGACTTTGAGATGAATCCACAGCCCTGACCAACATGTTGCTTTCAGTTTTGTGAGAGATAATTAATTAAGCAAAGGATCCAGCTAAGTCATTCATGGACCTGACACCCAGGAACCATGCAATAATAAATGTGTGTTGGGTGGTGCCATGTGCAGGGATCATGCGCAGTATGTACCCTGTTTTTTCCCCTGACACCTCAGAAGTGGCAGCTGGGTTTTTGGTCTTCTCTGTCTTGGTGCTTAGAATTTGTCCCAACTGCCTATGCATGCAGTTATTTTTAGTCCTTTATAGTTTCTTTATATTCTGTTGCTGCAGGAGATGTTTGTCCAAGTGTGAGCACTGCAGCAAAGGATCCCAGATCCCAGGTCCCAGCCTGTCTCACTTTCACACCATCATAAAGAAGTCAAAAAATCAGGAGACCTTCAACATGGCAGAGGAGGCAGACATGGAGATCACCTTCCTCCCCACAAATACATCAAAACTACAACTACATGTGGAACAACTCCTACAGAACACCTACTGAACGCTGGCAGAAGACCTCAGACTTCCCAAAAGACAAGAAACTCCCCACATACCTGGGTAGGGCAAAAGAAAAAAGAAAAACAGAGACAAAAGAATAAGGACAGGACCTGCACCTCTGAAAGGGAGCTGTGACAAAGAAAAAGTTTCCACACACTAGGAAGCCCCTTCACTGATTGAGATGAGGGGTGGCAGGGGGGGAAGCTTCAGAGCCACGGAGGAGAGCGCAGCAACAGGGGTGCAGAGGGCAAAGTGGAGAGATTCCCGCACAGAGGATCAGTGGCGACCAGCACTCACCAGCCTGAGAGGCTTGTCTGCTCACCCACCAGGGCGGGTGAGGGCTGAGAGCTGAGGCTTCAGCTTTGGAGGTCAAATCCCAGGGAGAGGACTGGAGTTGGCTGTGTGAACACAGCCTGAAGGGGGCTAGTGCACCACAGCTAGCCGTGAGGGAGTCCAGGAAAAAGTCTGGACCTGCCAAAAAGGCAAGAGACCATTGCTTCAGTGTGTGTGAGGAGAAGGGCTTCCTGCTCCGTGTGCCCACAGATGGCAGAGCACCGCCCAAGCAAGCTCCAGAGACAGGCATGAGCCATGGCTATCATTTCGGACCCCAGAGGTGGACATGGACCACTACCGCTGCCACTGCTGCCACCAAGTTTCCTGTGTGCAAAGCCAGGTCACAACCCACACCCTCCCAGGAGCCTGTGCAGCTCACCACTGCCAGGGTCCCATGACCCAGGGCCAAATTCCCTGGGAGAACACACAGCACACCTCAGTCTGTTGCATCTACATGCCAGCCTCTGTCACCGCAGGCACTCCTGGCATCCCAATTATGAGTACTGTACCCCTCACTCTCCTTAGCCTGAGTGAGCAAGAGCCCCCTAATCAGCCACTGCTTTCACCCCCTCCTCTCTGGGTGGGGAACTGACACCCTCAGGTGTCCTACATGCAGAGGTGGGGCCAAAACCAAAGCTGAGCCCAGGAGCTGTGAGAACATAGAAGAGAAAGGGAAATCTCTCCCAGCAGCCCCAGGAGCAGTGGATTAAATATCCACAACCGGCTAGGTAAACCCTGCCTCTGTGGAATACCTGAATAGACAATGAATGTTCCCACAATTGAGGCAGTGGACTTTGGGGGAAACTGTGGATTTGGGGTTTGCTTTCGGCTTTTCATTTGTTTTTGGTTTTCTTTATCTTAGTTCAGTTTTTAGTGTTTGTTTTCATTTATTGGTTTGTTTATTGATTTGGTTGCTCTCTTCCTTTTTTTTTTCTTTTTTCCTCTTTTTGTGAGTGTGTGTGTATGTTTCTTTATGTGGTATTGTCTGTTTAGTTTTGCTTTTACCATTTGTTTTGGGGTTCTATATGTTCTTTTTTTAAATTTCTTGTTATTTTTGTTTTTATTTTTCTTCCTTTTCTTCCATGTTGTGTGGTTGGCAAGGTCTTGGTGCACCAGCCAGGTGTTGGGCCTGAGCCTTCGAGGTGGGAAAGCCGAGTCCAGGACATTGGACCACCAGAGACCTCCTGGCCTCATAGAATATTAATCAGTGAGAGGTCTCCCAGAGATTTCTGTCTCAAAACTAAGACCCAGCTCCACCCAAGGACCAGCAGGCTCCAGTGCTGGACACCCAATGCCAAACAACTAGCAATACAGGAACACAACCCCACCTATTTGCAGACAGGCTGCCTAAAATCAAACTAAGTTCACAGACACCCCAAAACACACCACCAGACGTGGTCTCGCCCACCAGAAAGTCAAGATCCAGCCTCATCCACCAGAAGAACACAGGCACCAATCCCTGAAAAAAGGAAAACCCAAACACAGTAAGTTAAGCAAAATGAGAAGACGGAGAAATGTACAGCAGATGAAGGAGCAAGGTAAAAACCCATCAGACCAAACAAATGAAGAGGAAATAAGCAGTCTCCCTGAAAAAAATTCAGAGTAATTATAGTAAATATGATCCAGAATCTCAGAAATAGAATGGAGAAAATGCAAGAAATGTTTAATAAGGAACTAAAAGAAAAAAAAAGCAAACAAACAATGATGAACAAAACAATAAATGAAAGTAAAAATTCTCTAGAAGGAATCAAGCGCAGAATAACTGAGGCAGAAGAACGGATAAGTGACCTGGAAGATAAAATAGTGGAAATAACTACCATGGAGCAAAATAAAGAAAAAAGAATGAAAAGAATTGAAGACAGTCTCAGAGACCTCTGGGACAACATTAAACACACAAACATTCGAATTATAGGGGTCCCAGAAGAAGAAGAGAAAAAGAAAGGGAATGAGAAAATTTTTGAAGAGATTATACATGAAAACTTTCCTAACATGGGAAAGGAAAAGTCAATCAAGTCCAGGAAGTGCAGAGAGTCCCACACAAGATAATTACAAGAACAAACACTCCAAGACACATATTCATCAAACTATCAAAAATTAAATACAAAGAAAAACTATTAAAAGCAGCAAGGGAAAAGCAACAAATAACATACAAGGGAATCCCTATAAGGTTAACAGCTGACCTTTCAGCAGAAACTCTGCAAGCCAGAAGGGAGTGGTGGGACATATTTAAAGTGATGAAAGGGAAAATCCTACAACTAAGATTACTCTACCCAGCAAGGTCTCATTCAGATTCGACGGAGAAAATAAAACCTTTACAGACAAGCAAAAGTTAAGAGAATTCAGCACCACCACATCAGATTTACAACAAATGCTACGGGAACATCTCTAGGGAGGAAACATAAGAGAAAGGAAAGACCTACAAAAAACAAACCCAAAACAATAAGAAAATGGTAACAGGAACATACATATTGATAATTACCTTAAATATAAATGGATTAAATGCTCCAACTAAAAGACACAGACTGGGTGAATGGATACAAAAACAAGACCCATATATATGCTGTCTACAAGATTTTCCATGCATATGGAAATCAAAAGAAAGCTGGAGTAACAATACTCATATCAGGCAAAATAGACTTTAAAATAAAGACTATTACAAGAGACAAAGAAGGACACTACATAATGATCAAGGGATCAATCCAAGAAGAAGATATTACAATTGTAAATATTTATGCTCCCAACATAGGAGCACCTCAATACATAAGGCAAATGCTAATAGCCATAAAAGGGGAAATCGACAGTAACACAGCAATAATAGGGGACTTTAACACCCTACTTACACCAATGGACAGATCATCCAAAATGAAAATAAATAAGGAAGCACAAGCTTTAAATGGTACTTTAAACAGGATGGACTTAACTGATAATTATAGGACATTCCATCCAAAAACAACAGAATACACATTCTTCTCAAGTGCACATGGGACATTCTCCAGGATAGACCATGTCTTGGGACACAAATCAAGCCTCAGTAAATTTAAGAAAATTGAAATTGTACCAAGTGTCTTTTCTGATCACAATGCTATGAGACTAGATATCAATTACGGAAAAAAAGGTGTAAAAAAATACAAACCCATGGGGGCTAAACAATACGATACTAAATAACCAAGAGACCACTGAAGAAATCAAAGAGAAAATAAAAAAATACCTAGAAACAAATGACAATGAAAACACAACAAACCAAAACCTATGGGACAGCAAAAACAGTTCTAAGAGGGAAGTTTATAGCATACAATCCAGAACAATCTCAAATAAACAACCTAACCTTACACCTAAAGCAATTAGAGAAAATAGAACAAAAAACCCCCAAAGTTAGCAGAAGGAAAGAAATCATAAAGATCAGATCAGAAATAAATGAAAAAGAAATGAAGGAAACAATTGCAAGGATCAATAAAACTAAAGGCTGGTTCTTCAAGACGATAAACAAAATTGATAAACCATTAGCCAGACTCATCAGGAAAAAAAAGAGAGAAGACTCAAATCAACAGAATTAGAAATGAAAAAGGAGAAGAAACAACTGACACTGCAAAAAAACAAAGGAGCATGAGAGACTACTACAAGCCACTATATGCCAATAAAATGGACAACCTGGAAGAAATGGACAAACCCTTAGAAAAGTACAACCTCCCAAGACTGAACCAGGAGAAATAGAAAATATGAACAGGCCAATCACAAGCATTGAAATTGAAACGGTGGTTAAAAATCTTCCAACAAGAATATTTTTAAGCCCAGGACCAGATGGCTTCAAAGGTGAATTCTATCAAATATTTAGAGAAGAGCTAACACCCATCCTTCTCAAACTCTTCCAAAACAGCAGAGGGAAGAACACTCCTAAACTCATTCTACAAGGCCATGATCACCCTGATACCAAAACCAGACAAGGATGTCACAAAGAAAGAAAACTACATGCCAATATCACTGATGAACATAGATACAAAAAAATTCATAAAATAGTAGCACACAGAATCCAACAGCACATTAAAAGAATCACATGCCATGATCAAGCTGGGTTTATCCCAGGAATCCAAGGATTCTTCAGTATATGCAAATCAATCAATGTGATACACCATATTAACAAATTGAAGGAAAAAAACCATCTGATAATCTTAATAGATGCAGAAAAAGCTTTCAACAAAATTCAACACCCAATTATGATAAAAACTCTCCAGAAAGTGGGCATAGAGGGAACCTATCTAAACATAATAAAGGCCATATATGACAAACACACAGCCAACATCATTACCAATGGTGAAAAACTTAAACCATTTCCTCTAAGATCAGGAATAAGACAAGGGTGCCCACTCTCACCACTATTATTCAACGTAATTTTGGAAGTTTTAGCCATGGAAATCAGAGAAGAAAAAGAAATAAAAGGACTATAAATTGGAAAACAAGAAGTAAAACTGTCACTGTTTGCAGATGACACAATACTATATATAGAGAATTGTAAAGATGCTACGAGAAAACTACTAGAGCTAATCAATGAATTTGGTAAAATAGCAGGATACAAAATTAATGCACAGAAATCTCTTGCATTCCTATACACTAATGACAAAAAATGTGAAAGAGAAATTAAGGAAACCCTCCCATTTCCCATTGCAACAAAAAGAATAAAATACCTAGGAATAAACCTACCTAAGGAGACAAAAGACCTGTATGCAGAAAACTATAAGACACTGATGAAAGAAATGAAAGATGATACAAACAGATGGAGAGATATACCATGTTCTTGGATTGGAAGAATCAACATTGTGAAAATGACTATACTACTCAAAGCAGTTTACAGATTCAATGCAATCCCTATCAAACTAACAATGGCATTTTTCATGGAACTAACCAAAATTTTTACAATTTGTATGGAAACACAAAAGGTCCTGAATAGCCAAAGCAATCTTGAGAAAGAAAAACGGAGCTGGAGGAATCAGGTTCCCTGACTTCAGACTATACTACAAAGCTACAGTAATCAAGACAATATGGTACTGGCACAAAAACAGAAATATAGATCAATAGAACAGGATAGAAAGCCCAGAGATAAACCCACACACATATGGTCACCTTATCTTTGACAGGGGAGGCAAGAATATACAATGGAGAAAAGACAGCCTCTTCAATAAGTGATGCTGGGAAAACTGGATAGCTACACGTAAAAGAATGAAATTAGAACACTTCCTAACACCATACAAAAAAATAAACTCAAAATGGATTAAAGACCTAAATGTAAGGCCAGACACTATAAAACTCTTAAAGGAAAAAATAGGCAGAACACTCTATGACATAAATCAAACAAGATCCTTTTTGACCCACCTCCTAGAGAAATGGAAATAAAAACAAAAATAAACAAATGGGACCTAATTAAACTTAAAGGCTTTTGCACAGCAAAGGAAACCATAAACAAGAAGAAAAGACAACCCTCAGAATGGGAGAAAGATTTGCAAATGAAGCAACTGACAAAGGATTAATCTCCAAAATATACAAGCAGCTCATGCAGCTCAATATCAAAAAAACAAACAACACAATCCAATAATGGACGGAAAACCTCAATAGACATTTCTCCAAAGAAGACATACAGATGGCCAACAGACACATGAAAGGATGCTCAGCAACACTAATCATTAGAGAAATGCAAATCAAAACTACGATGAGGTATCACCTCACAGTGATCAGAATGACCATCATCGAAAAATCTACAAACAATAAATGCTGGAGAGGGTGTGGAGAAAAGGGAACCCTCTTGCACTGTTGGTGGGAATGTAAATTGATACAGACGCTATGGAGGTTCCTTAAAGAGCTAAAAATAGAACTACCATATGACCCAGCAATCCCACTACTGGGCATATACCCTGAGAAAACCATAATTTAAAAAGAGTCAGGGGCTTCCCTGGTGGCACAGTGGTTGAGAATCTGCCTGCTAATGCAGGGGACATGGGTTCACGCCCTGGTCTGGGAAGATCCCACATGCCACGGAGCAACTGGGCCCGTGAGCCACAACTACTGAGCCTGCGCGTCTGGAGCCTGTGCTCCGCAACAAGAGAGGCCACAATAGTGAGAGGCCTGCGCACCGCGATGAAGAGTAGCCCCTGCTTGCCACAACTGCAGGAAGCCCTAGCACAGAAACGAAGACCCAACATAGCAATCAATCAATCAATAAATAAATCTTTAAAAAAAAAAGAGTCAGGTACCACAATGTTCACTGCAGCACTATTTACAATAGCCAGGGCATGGAAGCAACCTAAGTGTCCATCGACAGATGAATGGATAAAGAAGATGTGGCACATATATACAATGGAACATTACCCAGCCATAAAAAGAAATGAAATTGAGTTATTTGCGGTGAGCTGGATGGACCTAGAGCCTGTCATACAGAGTGAAGTAAGTCAAAAAGAGAAAAACAAATACCGTATGCTAACACATATATATGGAATCAAAAAAAAAAATGGTGCTGAAGTACCTAGGGACAGGACAGGAATAAAGACACAGATGTAGAAAATGGACTTGAGGAAACGGGGAGGGGAAAGGATAAGCTGGGATGAAGTGAGAGAGTGTCATGGACATATCTACACTACCAAATGTAAAATAGATAGCTAGTGGGAAGCAGCTGCACAGCACAGGGAGATCAGCTCGGTGCTGATCCACCTAGAGGGGTGGGATAGGGAGGGTGGGAGGGATATGCAAGGGGATGGGGATATGGGGATATATGTATACGTATAGCTGATTCACTTTGTTATACAGCAGAAACTAACACAACGTTGTAAAGCAATTATATTCCAAGAAAGATATAAAAAAAAAATTCTATTTACAGCAACAAAAACAAAAAAAATATGTATGTTGATTTCAGCCACCAAGTCTGTGGTACTTTGGTATCTAGCAACAGATAACAAACCCAGCAGCTAAATGAACCAAATCCACCTGGTGATAAAAGGGTCTGATGGCCATCTCAATCCAAAGGCCCTCATGTCCAGGGAAGACTCAACCACATCAAATGCAGGTGAAGTGAAGACAAAAACAGTTAAGGCAATCTTTGGCAAAGTTAGTGAAAATAGGGACAAATTTTTTTTCAAAGGAGGGAAAGTGAGTTACACTTCCAGAATAATAACATTAGGATCTTGGCAGACCAAATCCCCAGTAAAACTTGTGAAAAGTATTTTACAATGTATAATCATTTAATGTTTCTAGAAGTGGCCCTGAGGACACACAATGATTGATGAAACAAGTATTTGAGAAAGTCTCCTAGAACTCGATAAGTGAGTCTTGCATTTGAACCATGGCCTCCCTTGCCCTCTGGGCTCAGAGCAAAAGAGGCCCCCCTGTAGACGGGTGCAGGTGAGAACTGCTGGCTCCTGTTTCCAGCTACAAGTCAAGGGCTAAGACATCTTCCCAGGAGGAGCAGGACATCAACATTCCTGTCTCCCAGCTACTTGTTGCAAAGGCCATGTTCTGGGTAGCTGCAGCTGAGAAATCAGAAATGCATTCTCCCACCTGACTCCCACTTGTGGGCTGACGATCTACCCTGGGCAGGCAGCACTGAGACTCCTGGGCTTCCAATCACCCTCACCCTGGCTCATGCATAAGGTGGAAATGCCACCGTAGAAGACAGGGAGTCATGGAAAAAGTCAGAGAGAACTTGCTAAATCCACCGCCATCCCGGGTGACTGTGTATAAGCCCAAGGGCAAGCCTTCTGGGAAGCAGCAATAGAGGGTTCCCACCATGGGGGAAATGAATTTCACGAGAGTAACTCAGCCAGTCAATATCAAACAAATAATAGCAAGCAGTACCCAGACTTGCTGTGATATTTTATCTAAAATGCTCATTTTCCAACAATAAATGATACATCTTTTCCCCAGCCTCTTTCTCCAGTGGGCCTGTGTCTTTGTTATGATAACGTGCATCTCCCTCTCAGCTTCCGTTCTGAGTGACAGCAGAAATGTCTGCTTGTTCCAAAAGTTCTCCGCGTTTTCATCTCAATGATGGCCCTGCTGATTTTCTCAGGCCCCACTACTGGAAACCTATGAGAGATCCCTGAATTTCTCCTTTCTTTCATCTCAAAGGAAATGTGCATTGATTCACTCTCTCTGACCTGTCTGAGCTGCCCCCTCACATGACGCCAACCTCCTAACTGTGCGGTGTGGGCATCTTTTACCATCCTGGCCAGATCCTGGCCACGTCTGCAGGCGCAACCCCAGCCATGGCATTTTTGCTCCAGCAACACTGGGGCTCGTGCTCTTTGCCAGGGCTCCCATCCAGCTTATGAAAGCCAGATCCCAGTTCAGAGCCATCACCTCCTCTTACTCCATGGCACCAAGTCCCATTCATGCTTCTTTTATCTTCGGCTCCTAAAGTATAGTAACGCTTAATAAATGTTTATTATTGAATGTTTTATTATTTGAGTAAACTTGTGTGTGTTTCTCTTTAAAAGTAACGCCAGTGCAGAATATCAATCCCGGAACTCATGAAGAGCATCCATTATAACAACTCTACCAGTAAAATAACCTAAAACATTTAAAATCGTTAGATAATCTAATATGACTGAATGATTCCACTTATTGGAAATTTGTGTTTTTTACATGTGCACAAATAAATAAAACAAGAGAGAGATTCTCAAGAATGCTAACAGTTGTTAATTTTGAGTTATAGAATTTATGGTAGATTTATCTATTTCTTATATTTTGATAAAATTTTAAATTTTTGAAATGAGTATATATCATTTTAATATTATATATTATAAATCTATTTTTGTTTTAGAAGGAAAAAATTGTTAGTTCAAGATGATTTAAAGTTTTACTTAAGAGAAATAGGCCAAGTAAGATCTAGCAGAGTTCAAATTCTTTGTCTCGTGTTAGCGTTCATCTGGAAAATTTGCCCACACAATGTACATTTAAACTTGTATTTGAAAACTGAGGGATTTTTTCCCCATTTGTTTTAATCTAGAGGAATAGCAGATACGAAAGTAAAAGACTTAGAAAGTATTGATGAATGCCTAATTAGGACTAGGTGTTTTCACATGCATTAAATTAGTAAATACAATAATCTCCTGAAGCATAAACTGATGACTCCCTATGACAGATGGGAAGGGACCACTCCTAGAAGGAGGAAGGGTCACAGTGAAAACTAAGAGCCTCAAAACAAATACATATATATATGTTCATTTTATATTTTCAAATCTTCTCAATTTTATAGCAACCCAACTTTTTAAATGTTAGGTTTAAAAACTGAATAGGTAGAGAGATAGATGATTGATAGATAAATAAATACATGGATAGATATACAGATGAATGATAATGTTCTGGGCTGAATTGTGTGCTCCCCAAATTAACAAGTTGAAGTCCTAACTCCCACTACCTCAGAATATTGTCTGTATTTGAAGACAGGCCCTTTAAAGAGGTGATTAGGTTGAAATGAGGTCCTAATCCAATCTGATTGGTGCCCTTATAAGAAGAGACTGGACACACAAAGGGGCCAAGGATGGGCAGGCGTAGAGGAAAGACCAGGTAAGGACACAGCAAAAAGGCTACTGTCTGCAAGACGAGGAGAAAGGCCTCAGGAGAGATAAAATCTGCCCTCACCTTTATCTTGGGCTTCTGGCTTTCAGAATCATGAGAAAATAAATTTCTGTTATTTAAGCCAACCAATCTGTGGTGTTGGATGATGGCAACCTTAGCAACCTAACAGAGAAAAAGCTCATGCAAATGAGAGAGACATTTCAATTCCTCTGGACCCTCTTTCTGCAGTTCCAATTATGTTTTGAAAAATAATATAAGGTAAGCACTCAGGGAAGAGTATATTTTTAGAAGTTATTTTTGCAATTTGCTCCTAACTGCACAAATAATTCTTACTGATAGATTGCCAAGATAATTTTTGTCAGTGGCTGATTTGTCTAGAAATAATTTAGCTTGCACACAAATTGCACCTATTGTAGTATCATCTTGCTTGGAGTTTCATCTTCTGAAAACAAAGGTTTCATTTTGATAATACAGGAATAACAGATGTTATTGTTAATGATCTGTCCTTGGAACAGAAAGTGTCTTCCTCACAGTAATAATCACCAACAAAGGCTATAGGCTCACTTTGTCACAATCACATGGCTTATGTGACCAGCAATGGCCCTGCATACATTTAGACTTATGAGCAAGTTCCTGAATAACAAGATTTCTCTTCATGGCAATTCTAGTCTAATATATACATTTAATGGGTATTATTATGGAAACTTTTTTCTTATATGAATTGTTTGTGTCTGTTTGATGACTGTTCTTTCTTCATGGCACTGAATTTAACCTAATAATCCCATTAACGTTAATAGGAACTGCCAAGTTAAAACTCATGGAAGCAAATTAATATGCCCTGCAGTCCTTGGACATGACTTTGATACATTCTATATGATTAATCTCATTCACAGACGGACTTTATGTTGTTATAATTAGACATAATGAGATTGAATGCCTTCAGCAACTCAGGAATGAGGAGTCTAGCTCTTGGGTGGTTAATTTAGGAACTGTAACTAGCCAATCAGAAAATGCAAAAAAGAAGTTCACAGAATCTTATAGAGTGATTCAGCGCATTTGTGAAATGTCAGGCCTCCTGCCTTTGATTTGGGCAAGATCTCCTACACCTGCAGAAAATGACCCTGCTCTGGGTGCTTTCAAAGAAAGTGCAGGGTCCCACTGCTTGAAGTGGACTCTGGAGAAGTCACCTGTGCCGTTTCCCATTTCCCCGAAGGGGAGCAGGGCCCCTCCATGTCTTTGGGGTGTTTTAATCAGTTTCAGACGTTATTGGATCTAGGGTTCAACTGAAGCAGGCAAAGAATTTGCTGACTTTCAGAGATACTTTTGAGACTTGTTTAATGGAATTCAGAGAAGAGACTTGGGGAAGTTGTTGGAAGCAGGGCTCCTGTGGCTGCCTTTCCTCTGCACCGTCACCCATCACCACCCGCAAACTGCCTGTGAAGTAACTGCATCCTCCCAGAGGCTCCTGAGCAGAGGCTGACCCCAGAGCAAAGCCCTGCTCAGACCTGCTGCCCCCAACTGTGCCGGCTGTTCTGGAAAACACCAAGGGGTCCTGTGCTCCCTTTTCCTTAATTCTCTTCTCTTTTCTCCTTCTCTTTCAATTTAATTTTGTTTTCTTTACGTGAGAGGTTAGATAAAGAGCAGTCTGGGAAAAACAGAAGGGACCAAGTCCCAAATGCAGCGGCGTTGACTAAAGCACCAGGGTCGCCCTTTGCTCCACTGTCCAAGGTGCTGAGTGGTTCCCTGCCTTGTCTCATTTACCCAGAGGAAAGCCTTCTTTCCCTATTTTGAGATAGTAAGTATCACCATTCATCCCCCACCCAGATGTGAGAGGATGTGCTGGGACAGAAGTTACATTTGCCCCATAGCGATGGGGTGAGAGTCCTGCAGTTGAAGCTGAGAACTTGAGGATGAAGGAGGAGCCTTTGGACCAGGTGTGAGGGCTCATCCAGCCACGGTCCTCTCCATCCTCAGTGTTGTCACTGTACCAGTTACCCTCCGAAATCCCTTGGACAGCCACCTTCTCACTGTGTCCTCACCTGGCCTTTTCTCAGTGTGGACATCTCTGGTCACTTCCTCTTCCTATAAGGACACCAGTCCTATTGGATCAGAACCCTACCCTTATGACCTAATTTAACCTTAATTACCTCTTTAAAGCCCCAGTCTCCAAATACACCCCCGTTAGAAGTTAGGGCTTCAACATAAGAATTATGAAGAGATGAAATTCAGTCCATAACAATGGGTTTCTATTTTCATTCTGTTTTGTTTTCTCCCCTGACACAAACTGAGTAAGATTAAACTTGCTATGTTATAGAGCTCCTTGACCTCCATGGACCCCACTGCTTTTAACATTAGAGAGTAGGAACTCTACACCTTAGCACCTGCATCCTGAATTAAGTGAGATTTTAGTTGTTGTGAGAGCTTGCGGCTTCCTTGAGTAGAGGAATAGGAATGAAATTAGTTTTAGGGGAAGAAAGAGTGTCATTGGTCCTGACTATAAGACTGGGAGTGTGTGTGGATGGAATGGCCTCGGATCACATACACTGAAGCTAAAACAAAGGGGCAGGGAGCCCGGCAGCCCCAGCGGTGCCCAAGTGTCCTGGAGCTGCGGGCAACAGAGACAGGAAGAAGCAGCCATGTGCTTCCAGATTAGGAGTCAAGATAAGAGACTCAGAATCCAAGCTTAATTGTAGGAAAACCCTTTGTGCTTTGTGGTTGAGAACTTGTTAGAGGCCTGCAGATTGAGGTCTCAGTCTCTTTAACTGAAAAGACGAAGACCAGTGACCCGCAAAGTAATATTCCCAAATCACATGGTGACCTTGAAGTTCATCCGTTTTTGATGCCTGGTAGGACTAGAGGAGGAAAGACTCAGAGGCACTTGATCAGCATCTCCAACAAAGGCACAGATAAACACAGCAGGAACCAGTGTTTTGACCATCTCTTTGTCCAATGACCTGAGGGCAGAGTTAAGAGGGTTGGGGGAAAGCAATACATCAGACACAGTGGTGGAAATAAATACAGGCCCCCCAAAAAGAAGAGTGAAATCGTGCCTCGCCCAACCCACCACTGGAGGGGAACCACAGCCTCCCCTCACTCCCAAGAAGAGCCACCAGAAGAGAGAGTGGTTAAATGCCCTCAGCTGTCCCCAGGAGGTGGTAAGACTATAATCAGCACTTGGACGTCCAGCCTGGCACTCAGGACTCACGTCAGAATGACATCTCTATGTCCCTCCAAATGCGTCTGGTTATTACAAATCCTGGTATCATCCTTGCAGCTGTTTTCTAATCGCACAAGTTTGCAGGAAATAACTCAGTTCTGCATATGCGCATGCTTGTTTCCTCACCAGAATTTAAAAGAAAAAAACTAAAAACTCAGACTCTTCCAAACTGAATTGCAGGCCTGTCTGAGGTCACGGGAGAGGGGAAATGGGAATCAATCCAGAGGCAAGGAAGCGGCTGGCAGCAGGCGGGAGACAGATGGGACAGCAGGAAAAATGCAGAAAACCCAGAGTCAGAGGAAAGAGTCAGGGAGAGAGAATAGGAGTTGGGAAGATGACCGAGGACCAATGAGACAGATGGAGGGCTGGTGGCAGAGAAATCCATCCCAGAGAACTCCAGCCTTCTCCAGGAGAGAAGTAAGAGACACAAGAGTTCACCTCCTCCAGGTTTTCCAACAGCAAACACTTCCTTGGGCTTAATGAGACTTTTCCAAAACTTACCAGCAGTCTGAAGCCATCTCAGTGAAGGGCCTGATGTGCCCACCACTGGCAAGTCCCCTTGCCCAGGGCCTGAGTCAGAAATGGCTCTTGAGTTAATCCCACTTCCAATGACAAGGGCTCTGGGTCCCTGGGGCAGGCCCAAGGCCCGGCTGCCCTCCACGGGCACACCTTCAGCTCCCAGGGTGCTGGATCTTTGTGTGTTTTCTTTGCATCCATTCAGTACCTCGTCTTTGCACTCCCAGCAGTCAGCAACTTGACGTGTGGGAGAAGGATCTCACATCATGATCCCGGGCAGCAAGGGTGACTCAAACACCCCCCGCCCTCCAACCTTGCCCACCTCTCCCTGAACAGAGAAGTTACCCAGAGCAGCAGCCAAGCTGCCATGAACAACCACTGCAGGAGGCTTCAGGAGGGCCGGGCTTGGGTTTCTGTCTTAACACCCTCAGCTCTGTGTCTGAGACCAGACAGGTCTCCAAGGACAAAGCACTTGGCACAATGGAAGGCACCAGCAAGAGTTCTGAGTTAAAACCCTTGAGTTTAAAGGTAAAGATCCTCTCTGACCCTCCGTGCAAAAAGGAGCAAGTTAGCAACAAAGGATCTGGGGGATCTGTCTCTTGATATGCAATGAGGAGGAATAATGGTGTATTTTCAGCCAGTTTTCCCCAAAGTTGAATTTTGATCCTCCCCACACAAAATTTTGATGGGGGCCCTACTTTGCTTTTGAAAGCCTCTGGGCATCTCACCAACAGAGTGGACCTTTCATATATACATATATACGTACATATATGTATATACATGTGTATATGCATATATGCAGACCTCCTTTCTTACATACAGTGTAGTCAGGGTGGGCAAGCTCTCCCATCGGAGACTGTCCCTCCTCCACTCTGCTCGGCCCCTGGCCCTCATCCCCCTCATCCCAGCATCTAGGAAGGTGGGAACTCAAACCCCAGCATCTCAGATCTCCAAAGTGATTATGGAGTTTCATAAAACCTATCATTTGGCCCAGTATTCTGCTGAACACATGAAAATGAATGCAATCAATAAAAAACAGTATCCGGAAGGCAGAGAGTCAAGTTTTCACTTTTTGCAAACCCCATAGAGCCCCACAATTAACACATGCTTCACAGAGATGTGTTTGAATTAAAATTTTCATAACATCACAAGACCTTGTTTTCATTTGGTTTTTATCTCTAAATAGAAATGAGCATGTTTGTAAATCAAACGGATTGGTCTTCAAACCCTAGTTCCTCCACATCCTAATATTTTGGCTTTTGTGAACCTGTTTCCTCATCTAGAGAATGGAAACAATAATAACTGTTTCAGAGGGACGGTGACCCAAAATTGAGCTTATGTGTGTGAAATTACCTACACACTTCCTATTACAGAGCAGGCAAATATTAAACTAAAATCTCCTTCCTTCCTTCCTTGGGGACACAAAGGAATAAGAATAATAAAATTCACTCTCACTCCTCAAACACAATGTTCTTTAGTGTATGATCTCTTTTTAGAACCAGAGCTCTCATAATTAAAGAAAATCAGACCAACTAATTATTTTTATTTCGGAGGAGAATTAGTAGAGCCACATTTCCAAAGCAATAAATGGAAACAGTGCCACAGCAGAGGAGTTCAGTTATTTAAAAGAATGTCTCTTTCCAGATCCTGGCTTATGACAGGAGATTTAGGTAAAGCATAAATGGTAGCAAGAATCCAAGCAGAGGAAGAAATTTGCTAAATAAAAGAACCCCAATGAAATGTTACTGTCATCAGGAGATACCTCATATCTCCAAATACTCTTTTCTTTTTGTTTGTTTGTTTCCGTGGCAGTATTTTATTAGGCACAGATGTTTCTCAGGGGACTTGCCTGCTTTGCCATCTAAAAGATGGGGCTCTACACCTGCTGTTCCAAATTGAGCCCATGTGAGGGGATGGCAGGGAGAATGAAGCACTAGGGGAAGGTGTGGAAGTGCTGGTCCTACAGCCTATTTCTCCCCACCTGGAACCACCTTCTGACCCTGCTATGCATGTCAGGCTCTATACATCCCCATATGCCAAGAGAATATAACGTCAGGAGAATCTGTGAAGGCAGGCGTACTTTGAGAGTTTCCGCTCCAGTACCCAGACTTCTAGGTGATGGTGCTTGTAGTTTTCACCTTGTTTTTGAGCTCTAGCTATGTGCCAATCATCATCTGAGGTGTCTCCCCTGCATCATCTTATTTAATCCTCAAGATAATCCTGTGTGTTGGAATTTTATCCCCCTGTGATAGAGGAAAGCTGAAGCTCAGAAAATTCAAGGCACTCGGGTTGAACTCAGGCTTTCGGACTTAAAAACCCATGCATTTTTTACCACTTCAATCTTGCACCAATTGCAGGGCCCAAGCCTTTCTAATTCCCTCCATGACTGATTGCATCCCTGGATTTCTCTCCAATGACCACCTTTCTTCAGGGTCATGGCCCCACCTCCCCCCACTTCCACTTCCCCCAGGTCTCCATGCTTCCCCATCTCTCTGAATACCACTGACTTCTAGACCCTGACCTCCACCTGTCTGCTTGCAGCTCCTACACGGCACCCATGTGCGGTAGTAAACAACATCCTCAACAACACCGCAGCTGTGAAAATAGCAGCAAGTTCCAGGCAGTTCCTTACTTACATGAGCTGCAAGGCCATCGTATGATACAAGCAAACCTGCAGGTAGGACGGTGCAGTTTGACAGAGGGTCATATATCTCATGAGTCCTCTGCTTCTCTGACTGAAGCCAAACGTCCTCCGGGAGCAGCTGGAGGAAGAGGTGTAGGGAACGTTAGACCATCCTCTGTGAATATGGACGCTTACTCTCACCTGTGAGATAAGAAATACCTGGCAGGAAGTTTCAGACTATGTTCCCTAGAAAGAATTTGGAGCAAAGAAATCCCATGTTCCACTCAAGGCTGTATCCACATGTTGGAATAGAATCAAGGCCAGTATCCAAAACTTTTCTTCCTCAATGTTTGAAGGTTTGTGGCTTTGGGAAAGTTAGAGAGAGGGAGAAGTCTTGTGCCTTTATGTTCTTTTGTTGTTGTTGTTGCTCTTTTGTTTTTCATTGAAGTATAGTTGATTTACAATGTTGTGTTAGTTTCAAGTGTACAGCAAAGTGATTCAGTTCTTTTTCAGATTCTTTTCCTTTATAGGTTATTACAAAATATTGAATATAGTTCCCTGTGCTATACAGTAGGACTTTGTTGCTTATCTATTTTATATATAGTGGTGTATATCTGTTAATCCCAAACTCTTAATTTATCCCTCTGTCCCCTTTTCCCTTTGGTAACCATAGTTTGTTTTCTATGTCTATAAGTCTGTTTCTGTTTTGAAAATAAGTTCATTTGTCATGCCTTTATGTTCTGATTGACAAAATTCAAGTAGTAATATTTACATCATGGAGTTGTTTTAAAGTGTAAATAAGGCAATGTAAGTAAATGTATACAGCTAATTACTGACACAGACGAAGCCTTCCACAGATAAATGTTTGTTGACTGCAACCATTCCCAATCTTACCACCCCATTTATACATAGGGAGCCAGGGTGACTCTTACAACGAATTACTTTTAACTGAAGAGTTTAACTGGCCAGCATTTGGCGATGCATTGCCCAGATAGGGGACATGCCCGTGGGAAATTTTCGCAATACATCATCTCCACCAACATGACATTTACCAATTTTCTACTTTATTCTTTCTTTATAACTGCCTATTGTTATTTAGATGTCATCTTCTCTGAATCTCACCAAAGGTAACAATTTTCTACCTTCTTTACTATTTCCTGGGTGAAATCTTTCCACCTGGTGAGCCTGGCCTGCTTCTGTTGAGATGCTGATTCTCCTCCAGGGATGACGGATTCCCTTTCTAGGTGAATGCACGATGAGGTCTGGCTTGGTCAGAGTCCCCTGCTGGTGGTCACCATTGGGTGCCCCTTGCACATCCTCTGACATCAGAGCCCCCATCAGTGCATGCAGCCTTCTGCGCATTAAGTGGCCCCAGAAGGCCAGCACCACCTCTGCATGCAGGGTGTGAATGCCATTCAGAGACCTAGCACTGCTCCCTGGTCACTGATCTCTGAGCCCAGGTGTCCAGCCCCAGCTGGTGACTCTCGGGAATATAGGGGAAGGGAGAAGGGTCTGTTCCTCCTGGGATGTAGGGAAGGCATTGCCTTGGAGGTAGAGCTGTTTAGATAATTCAGCCTCTGAGCTGATTTTCCAACCACTGGCCTGAAGTTGGCCAGGAGGGAGATCCTCCATGTATGGCTGTCCAGCTCATGCCTCTAACCTCACAGCATTTAGCAAGAAAGTGAAATATGGGTGTGAGAGCTGCTCCCGGGCTGCCAACTCATCCCTGTGTTAGTCTGTGGGCTACAAAACACCACAGACTGGGTGGAGGAAGCAGTAGGAATTCATTGCATGTAGTTCTGGAGGCCAGAGTCCAAGATCAAGATGCCATACAGTTTGGTTCCCTGGTGAGAGCTCTCCTCCTGGGATGCAGAGAGTCACCTTCTTGCTGTGTCTTTGTGAAAGAGAGAGAGAGAGAGAATGAGGACGCTCTCAGGGGTCTTTAGTGCCCTTCACATAAAGGCACTAAACCCATTATGAGGGCCCCACCCTCATGACTTCATCTAAACCTGATTAACTCCCAAAGACCTCATCTCCAAATACCACCTCATTGGGGGTTAGGGATTCAACATTTAATTGAATTTAGGGGGGACCCAATTCAGTCTATCACAGTATCCATCTCTGTATTCTTAAATGACCACGTGAGGCCCTCTCTTGGTGCCCTGATTTTGAGGGTTTTTCTGGCCACCATCAGAGAAGCTGGTCCAAACCTCACGTTTCCAGAGTGGGTTAGCAGGCAGCCTTGTTGGCTTATTCTGAGAGCTCAGCCCTGAGCAGTTTTTCTATCCACACATCCCACCAGGGAGTGATATGTTAAAGCAGCTGGCCTGTGATCCATTCAACCCTTTGGGCATGAAGACCCCTGAGAAAGGAAGAGAAGGGAGTGGGTTGTCCAGACCAGTCTCCTTGGCAACTGTGTCCATAGCAGGAAGCTCTTATTGCCCAGCTAAAGTGTGACACAAAGCAAATAAGCCCAGAATCTCGAGGCCTAACTCCTGGAGAATGTCTTGTAGACACACAACATTCTAGGGACTGCCCAGAGGTGCTTCAGGACTCCCCCTCCCACTGTGTCTCTGGCCTCGAGACCCCATCCACTGTTCTGATGCAGGGGTGCATGTCTGAAAAAGGAAGGGGGGCATGGGGAGCCCGTCTCCATGTCCCAGACTGCTCTTAGCTTTTTCTGAGCCTCGAGATTGTCTTCGTCTCTCAAATTATCCCCAGATCTTGACACCCTGAAACTCTGGTTGGTGGGAACCTGATTTGGCAACCATATCTCATGCCAGCTCCCAAAAGAATCAAAAACGACAGAAATTTGCAAAACGTATAGCCCAGGGATGGTACCGTTTTCTGTTCCATAGCACTGCCAAGGGTGCTTTAATGTAACATTTACTCTTGGGTCTTTTCTCCAGGCTCTTGGAGGGAGGAGCAGTTGGAGTGTGGGTTGAGTGCACCACACTGAAGCTGGATCCTCCTCGCTGCCTTTAATGATGTCCTTATCTTTCCCTCTGCTGGGTGACAAAGTAGTACATTTCAGATGAAAGCAGAATTTGTCACCTTTATCAGCACCATTTTTATTAGACAGAAACCAGTGATACGAGTCAAAATGATAGAGCCCTGTGAGCCAGGGCTTAAAGCAACCTTTCATAATGGAAAGCTGAACAGTAATGTTCCCAGTGTAGACAGGATGTGTGCACCCGAGAAATCAGAAAAAGCAAACTGATCAATTGTCACTAGATGATTCACACGCAACTGTGTGGTGCCTACAGCTCAGACACCTTCCACATTTCAAAACTCCCTACAAGCGGCTGGCACCTTTCTGTCTCTCTCTTTTTGGTGTAATGTTCTCCTAGGAGTCCCTGAGGCAGAGCTGCACCCAGCCAAGCAGATGGGGGACAGCACATAGAGAACTCACCTGTGCCAGGTGAGAGCATCAGACGTTGGTGAGGGCGTCACTTTATTCATCTAAAGGAGCCACATTATTGGACACTTGCCAACATACGAGATGCATTACACACTGTTTTGTTTTCTTTTGTGTTTTAGTGAATAAAATTTATTTTTTAAGGCAGGTTTAGGTTTGCAGAAAAATTTAGGGGAACGTACAGAAAGTCCAGAGAGTTTGCCTATACCTCACACTCAGCCCTCATACACAGTTTCCCCCAGTAACATCTTACATTCCTGTGGTACATTTGCTACAAGTGGTGAGTCAATAACATTAACTAAAGCCCATAGTTTACATTAGAGCTCACTCTTTCTATGAGTTTTGACAAATGGATAATAACATGTATCCACCGTTACAGTATCTTACAGAATAGTTTTACTGCCCTAAAAACTCCTCTGTGATCTGCATGTTTATCTCTCCCCCAACCCCTGACAACAATTAATATTTTTATTATCTTCATAGTTTCGCTTTTTTCATATGTCATGTTATTGGAATCATACAATATGTAAGCATTCAGATTGCTTCTTCCCCTTAATAATATGCATTTAAGCCTCCTCATTGTGTATTTCTGTGGCTTGATAGCACAGTTCTTTTTAGCACTGAATAATATTCCATTGTCTGGATGGACCGTAGTTTATCTATCCATCACCCACTGAAGGACATTGTGGTTGCTTCCAAGTTTGGGCAGTTATGAATAAAACTGCTATGAACAACTGTGTGCAGGTTCTTTTGTGTGCATAGTTTTCAATTCCTTCGGGTAAATACCATAGAGAGCAATTGTTGGATCTTATGGTAAGAGTATGTTTAGTTTTGTGAGAAACTGCAAACTGTCTTCCAAAGTAGATGCACCATTTTTCATCCCCACCAGCAATGAATGAGAGTTCCCATTGCTCCACATCCTCAGCAGCATTTGGTGATGTCAGTTGTTCTGGATTTTAACAATTCTGACAGGTGTATAGTGGAATCTTACTGTTGTTTTAATTTACATTTCCCTGATAACAAATGATGTGGAATATCTTTTCATGTGTGCATTTGCCATCTGTGTATCCTCTTTGTGAGGTGTCTGTTCAAACTTTTCCCTTTTATTAATTGTTGTTGTTGTTGTTATTTCCTTATTGTTGAGTTTAAGACCTTTAAAATATATTTTGGATACCAGTCCTCTATCAGATAGGTGTTTTCCAAATATGTTCTCCCATCTTGTGGCTTGTATTTTCATTCTTTTAACAGTGTCTTTCACAGAACAGATGTTTTAATATTAATGAAGTCGAACTTACCAATTCTTATTCATGGATCATGCTTTTGGTGTTATACGTAAGAAGTCATCTCCAAATCTAATATCTCCTGGATTTTTCCTCTGTTACCTTCTGGGAGTTTTATAGTTTTGAATTTTCCATTTAGATCTATGCTCTATGTTGAGTTAGTTTTTGTGAGAAATGAAAGCTGTTTGTCTAGATTCGCTGTTTTGTTTTTCTTTTGGAATGATTTGTTGGAAGAACTATCCTTCCTCCATTGAATTGCTTTTGTCCCTTTTTTAAACACTTTTTAAAAATTAATTCTCAAGATAGCCTCATCCACCAGAGGACAGGCAGCAGAAGCAAGAAGAACTACAATCCTGCAGCCTGTGGAACAAAAACCACATTCACAGAAAGATAGACAAGATAAAAAGGCAGAAGGCTATGTAACAGATGAAGGAACAAGATAAAACCCCAGAAAAACAACTAAATGAAGGGGAGCTAAGCAACCTTCCAGAAAAAGAATTCACAATTATGATAGTGAAGATGACCCAGAAGCTCGGGAAAAGAATGGAGGCAAAGATTGAGAAGATGCAAGAAATGATTAACAAAGACCTAGAAGAATTAAAGAACAAACAAGCAAAGATGAACAATACAGTAACTGAAATGAAAAATACCCTACAAGGAATCAATAGCAGAATAACTGAGGCAGAAGAATGGATAAGTGACCTGGAAGACAGAATGGTGGAATTCACTACTGCAGAACAGAATAAAGAAAAAAGAATGAAAAGAAATGAAGACAGCCTAAGAGACCTCTGGGACAACATTAAACTCAACAACATTCACATTATAGGGGTCCCAGAAGGAGAAGAGAGAGAGAAAGGACCAGAGAAAATATTTGAAGAGATTATAGTCAAAGACTTCCCTAACATGGGAAAGGAAATAGCCACCCAAGTCCAAGAAGTACAGAGAGTCCCATGCAGGAAAAACCCAAGGAGAAACACGCTGAGACACATAGTAATCAAATTGGCAAAAATTAAAGACAAAGAAAAATTATTGAAAGCAGCAAGGGAAAAATGACAAATAACATACAAGGGAACTCCCATAAGGTTAAAAGCTGATTTCTCAGCAGAAACTCTGCAAGCCAGAAGGGAGTGGCATGATATAGTTAAAGTGATGAAAGGGAAGAACCTACAACCAAAATTACTCTACCCAGCAAGGATCTCATTCAGATTTGAGGGAGAAATCAAAAGCTTTACAGACAAGCAAAAGCTAAGAGAATTCAGCACCACAAAACAAGCTTTACAACAAATGCTAAAGGAACTTCTCTAAGTGGGAAACACAAGAGAAGCAAAGGACCTACAAAAACAAACCCAAAACAATTACGAAAATGGTAACAGGAATATACATATTGATAATTACCTTAAACATAAATGGATTAAATGCTCCAACCAAAAAACACAGGCTCACTTAATGGTTAGAAAAACAAGACCCATATATATGCTGTCTAAAAGAGAACCACTTCAGACCTAGGGACACATACAGACTGAAAGTGAAGGGATGGAAAAAGATATTCCATGCAAATGCAAATCAAAAAAAAGGTTAGAATAGGAAACTCTTATCAGATAAAGTAGACTTTAAAAAAAGAATGTTACAAGAGACAAGGAAGGACACTAAAATAATGATCAAGGTACCAATCCATGAAGAACATGTAACAATTATAAACATATACACACCGAACATAGGAGCACCTCAATACATAAGGCACCTGCTAACAGCTATAAAAGAGGAAATCGACAGTAAAACAGTAAGAGTGGGGGACTTTAACACCTCACTTACACCAACGGACAGATCATCCAAACAGAAAATTAATAAGGAAACACAAGCTTTAAATGACAAAATAGACCAGATAGATGTAATTGATATTTATAGGATATTCCATCCAAAAACAGCAGATTACACTTTCTTCTCAAGTGCACATGGAACATTCTCCAGGATAGATCAAATCTTGGGTCACCAATCAAGCCTCAGTAAATTTAACAAAACTGAAATCATATCAAGCATCTTTGCTGACCACAATGCTATGAGATTACAAATCAATTACAGGGAAAAAAACGTAAAAAACACAAACACATGAGGCTCAACTATACATTACTAAATAACCAAGAGATCACTGAAGAAATAAAAGAAGAAATCAAAAAATACCTACAGAGAATGACAATGAAAATATGATGATCAAAAACATATGGGAGGACCGAGGGGCAAGATGGCGGAAGAGTAAGACGCGGAGATCACCTTCCTTCCCACAGATACAGTAGAAATACATCTACACGTGGAACTGCTCCTACAGAACACCCACTGAACGCTGGCAGAAGACGTCAGACCTCCCAAAAGGCAAGAAAATCCCCACGTACTTGGGTAGGGTACAAAAAAAAAGAAATAACAGAGACAAAAGAATAGGGACGGGACCTGCGCCAGTGGGAGGGAGCCGTGAAGGAGGAAAGGTTTCCAGGCACTAGGAAGCCCCTTTGCGGGCAGAGACTGCGGGTGGCAGAGGGGGGGAAGCTTCGGAGCCGCGGAAGAGAGCGCAGCCACAGGGGTGCGGAGGGCAAAGCGGAGAGACTCCTGCACAGAGGCTCGGCGCCAACCAGCACTCACCAGCCCGAGAGGCTTGTCTGCTCACCCGCTGGGGCGGGCGGGGGCTGGGAGCTGAGGCTCGGGCTTTGGTGCTAGCCGGGAGGGAGTCTGGGAAAAAGTCTGCAGCTGCCGAAGAGGCAAGAGACTTTTTCTTGCCTCTTTGTTTCGCGGCGCGCAAGGAGAGGGGATTCAGAGCGCTGCCTAAACGAAATCCAGAGACGGGTGCGAGCCGCGGCTATCAGCGCGGATCCCACAGCAACAGGGGCGCAGAGGGAAAAACGGAGAGATTCCCGCACAGAGGCTCAGTGCCGAGCAGCGCTCACCAGCCCAAGAGGCTTGTCTGCTCACCCGCTGGGGCGGGCGGGACTGGGAGCTGAGGCGCGGGCTTCGGTCAGATTGCAGGGAGAGGACTGGGGTTGGCGGCGTGAACACAGCCTGAAGGGGTTGGCGTGCTGCGGCGAGCCAGGAGTGAGCCGGAGAGGAGGGCTGCAGCCGCCGAAGAGGCAAGAGACTTTTTCTTGCCTCTTTGTTTCGTGGCGCGCAAGGAGAGGGGATTCAGAGCGCCTTGTAGACAAACTCCAGAGGCGGGCGCGAGCCGCGGCTAACAGCGCGGACCCCAGAGACTGGTAGGAAACGCTAAGGCTGCTGCTGCCGCCACCAAGAAGCCTGTGTGCGAGCACAGGTCACTCTCCACACTGCCCCTCCCGGGAGCCGGTGCAGCTCGCCACTGCCAGGCTCCCGTGACCCGGGGACAACTTCCCTGGGAGAACACACGGTGCGCCTCAGGCTGCTGCAACGTCACGATGCCTCTGACGCCGCAGGCTCACCCCGCCTCCTCCGTACCGCTCCCTCCCCCGGCCTGAGTGAGCCAGAGCCCCCGAAGCAGCTGCTCCTTTAACCCCGTTCTGTCTGGGCGGGGAACGGACGCCCTCAGGCGACATACATGCAGAGGCGGGTCCAAATCCAAAGCTGAACGCTGGGAGCTGTACGAACAAAGAAGAGAAAGGGAAATCTATCCCAGCAGCCTCAGAAGCAGCGGATTAAAGCTCCACAAACAACTTGATGTGCCTGCATCTGTTGAATACCTGAATAGACAACGAATCATCCCAAATTCAAAAGGTGGACTTTAGGAGCAGGATATATTAATTTCCCCTTTTCCTTTTTTTGTGAGTGTATATGTGTATGCTTCTGGGTGAGATTTTGTCTGTATAGCTTTGCTTTCACCATCAGTCCTAGGGTTAGGTCCGTCCATTTTTTTTTTTTTTTACTTAAAAAAAATTTTTTTTCCTAATATATGTTTTCTTAATAATTTTTCCGTATTTTCTATTTTTAGAAATTAAAAATTTTTTAATAAGTTTTTTTATATTTTTTATTTTAAAAAATTAAAATTTTTTTTCTCAATAAATTTTTTTCTTAAAAATTTTTTTATTTTTTACTATAAAAAATTAATAAATCTATTTTTAAAAATTAAAAATTTTTTTTTTCTGAATACATTTACTCTTAATAATTTTTTTTCTTATTTTTTATTATGATAGCTTTATTTTATTTTATTTTATCCTCTTTTTTTCTTTCTATTTTTTTCTCCCTTATATTCTGAGCTGTGTGGATGAAAGGCTCTTGGTGCTCCATCCAGGCATCAGGGCTGTGCCTCTGAGGTGGGAGAGCCAACTTCAGGACACTGGTCCACAAGAGACCTACCAGCTCCATGTAATACCAAACGGCAAAAATCTCTCAGAGATCTCCATCTCAACATCAAGACCCAGCTTCACTCAACGACCAGCAAGCTACAGTGCTGGACACCCTATGCCAAACAACTAGCAAGACAGGAACACAGCCCCATCCATTAGCAGGGAGGCTGCCTAAAATCATAAGGCCACAGACACCCCAAAATACACCACCAGACGTGGACGTGCCCACCAGAAAGACAAGATTCAACCTCATCCACCAGAACACAGGCAATAGTCCCCTCCACCAGGAAGCCTACACAACCCACTGAACCAACCTTACCCACTGGGGACAGATACCAAAAACAACGGGAACTACGAACCTGCAGCCTATGAAAAGGAGACCCCAAACACAGTATGATAAGCAAAATGAGACGACAGAAAAACACACAGCAGATGAAGGAGCAGGGTCAAAACACACCAGACCTAACAAATGAAGAGGAAATAGGTAGTCTACCTGAAAAAGAATTCAGAATAATGATAGTAAGGATGATCCAAAATCTTGGAAATAGAATAGACAAAATGCAAGAAACATTTAACAAGGACGTAGAAGAACTAAAGAGGAACCAAGCAATGATGAAAAACACAATAAATGAAATTAAAACTACTCTAGATGGGATCAATAGCAGAATAACTGAGGCAGAAGAAAGGATAAGTGACCTGGAAGATAAAATGGTGGAAATAACTACTGCAGAGCAGGATAAAGAAAAAAGAATGAAAAGAACTGAGGACAGTCTCAGAGACCTCTGGGACAACATTAAACGCATCAACATTCGAATTATAGGGGTCCCAGAAGAAGAGAAAAAGAAAGGGACTGAGAAAATATTTGAAGAGATTACAGTTGAAAACTTCCCTAATATGGGAAAGGAAATAGTTAATCAAGTCCAGGAAGCACAGAGAGTCCCATACAGGATAAACCCAAGGAGAAACATGCCAAGACACATATTAATCAAACTGTCAAAAATTAAATATAAAGAAAACATATTAAAAGCAGCAAGGGAAAAACAACAAATAACACACAAGGGAATCCCCATAAGGTTAAGAGCTGATCTTTCAGCAGAAACTCTGCAAGCCAGAAGGGAGTGGCAGGATATACTTAAAGTCATGAAGGAGAAAAACCTACAACCAACATTACTCTACCCAGCAAGGATCTCATTCAGATGTGATGGAGAAATTAAAACCTTTACAGACAAGCAAAAGCTGAGAGAGTTCAGCACCACCAAACCAGCTTTACAACAAATGCTAAAGGAACTTCTCTAGGCAAGAAACACAAGAGAAGGAAAACACCTACAATAACAAACCCAAAACATTTAAGAAAATGGGAATAGGAACATACATATCGATAATTACCTTGAATGTAAATGGATTAAATGCTCCCACCAAAAGACACAGACTGGCTGAATGGATACAAAAACAAGACCCATATATATGCTGTCTACAAGAGACCCACTTCAGACCTAGAGACACATACAGACTGAAAGTGAGGGGATGGAAGAAGATATTCCATGCAAATGGAAATCAAAAGAAAGCTGGAGTAGCAATTCTCATATCAGACAAAATAGTCTTTAAAATAAAGAATATTATAAGAGACAAAGAAGGACACTATATAATGATCAAGGGATCGATCCAAGAGGAAGGTATAACAATTGTAAATATTTATGCACCCAACATAGGAGCACTTCAATACATAAGGCAAATACTAACAGCCATAAAAGGGGAAATCGACAGCAACACAATCATAGTAGGGGACTTTAACACCCCACTTTCACCAATGGACAGATCATCCAAAATGAAAATAAATAAGGAAACACAAGCTTTAAATGATACATTAAACAAGATGGACTTAATTGATATTTATAGGACATTCCACCCAAAAACAACAGAATACACATTTTTCTCAAGTGCGCATGGAACATTCTCCAGGATAGATCATATCTTGGGTCACAAATCAAGCCTTGGTAAATTTAAGAAAATTGAAATCGTATCAAGTATCTTTTCCGACCACAACGCTATGAGACTAGATATCAATTACAGGAAAAGATCTGTAAAAAATACAAACACATGGAGGCTACACAATACACTACTTAATAACGAAGTGATCACTGAAGAAATCAAAGGGGAAATCAAAAAATACCTAGAAACAAATGACAATGGAGATACGACGACCCAAAACCTATGGGACGCAGCAAAAGCAGTGCTAAGAGGGAAGTTTATAGCAATACAAGCCTACCTCAAGAAACAGGAAACGTCTCGAATAAACAACCTAACCTTGCACCTAAAGCAATTAGAGAAAGAAGAACAAAAAAACCCCAAAGCTAGCAGAAGGAAAGAAATCATAAAGATCCGGTCAGAAATAAATGAAAAAGAAATGAAGGAAACAATAGCAAAAATCAATAAAACTAAAAGCTGGTTCTTTGAGAAGATAAACAAAATTGATAAACCATTAGCCAGACTCATCAAGAGAAAAAGGGAGAAGACTCCAATCAATATAATTAGAAATGAAAAAGGAGAAGTAACCACTGACACTGCAGAAATACAAAAGATCATGAGAGATTACTACAAGCAACTCTACGCCAATAAAATGGACAACCTGGAAGAAATGGACAGATTCTTAGAAATGCACAAACTGCCGAGACTGAACCAGGAAGAAATAGAAAATATGAACAGACCAATCACAAGCACTGAAATTGAAACTGTGGTTAAAAACCTTCCAACAAACAAAAGCCCAGGACCAGATGGCTTCACAGGTGAATTCTATCAAACATTTAGAGAAGAGCTAACACCTATCCTTCTCAAACTCTTCCAAAATATTGCAGAGGGAGGAACACTCCCAAACTCATTCTACGAGGCCACCATCACCCTGATACCAAAACCAGACAAAGATGTCACAAAGAAAGAAAACTACAGGCCAATATCACTGATGAACATAGATGCAAAAATCCTCAACAAAATACTAGCAAACAGAATCCAACAGCACATTAAAAGGATCATACACCATGATCAAGTGGGGTTTATCCCAGGAATGCAAGGATTCTTCAATATACGTAAATCAATCAATGTGATACACCATATTAACAAACTGAAGGAGAAAAACCATATGATCATCTCAATAGATGCAGAGAAAGCTTTCGACAAAATTCAACACCCATTTATGATAAAAGCCCTGCAGAAAGTAGGCATAGAGGGAACTTTCCTCAACATAATAAAGGCCACATATGACAAACCCACAGCCAACATTGTCCTCAATGGTGAAAATCTGAAACCATTTCCACTAAGATCAGGAACAAGACAAGGTTGCCCACTCTCACCACTATTATTCAACATAGTTTTGGAAGTGTTAGCCACAGCAATCAGAGAAGAAAAAGAAATAAAGGGAATCCAAATCGGAAAAGAAGAAGTAAAGCTGTCACTGTTTGCAGATGACATGATACTATACATAGAGAATCCTAAAGATGCTACCAGAAAACTCCTACAGCTAATCAATGAATTTGGTAAAGTAGCAGGATACAAAATTAATGCACAGAAATCTCTTGCATTTCTATACACTAATGACGAAAAATCTGAAAGTGAAATTAAGAAAACACTCCCGTTTACCACTGCAACAAAAAGAATAAAATATCTAGGAATAAACCTACCTAAGGAGACAAAAGACCTGTATGCAGAAAATTATAAGACACTGATGAAAGAAATTAAAGATGATACAAATAGATGGAGAGATATACCATGTTCCTGGATTGGAAGAATCAACATTGTGAAAATGACTCTACTACCCAAAGCAATCTACAGATTCAATGCAATCCCTATCAAACTACCACTGGCATTTTTCACAGACCTAGAACAAAAAATTTCACAATTTGTATGGAAACACAAAAGACCCTGAATGGCCAAAGCAATCTTGAGAACGAAAAATGGAGCTGGGGGAATCAGGCTCCCTGACTTCAGACTATATTACAAAGCTACAGTAATCAAGACAGTTTGGTACTGGCACAAAAACAGAAATATAGATCAATGGAACAGGATAGAAAGCCCAGAGATAAACCCACACACATATGGTCACCTTATCTTTGATAAAGGAGGCAAGCATATACAGTGGAGAAAAGACAGCCTCTTCAATAAGTGGTGCTGGGAAAATTGGACAGATACATGTAATAAGAACCTGCTTCATAAAAAAATTAAAAATAAAAAAAAATTAATTCTCATCAAAAACAACTCAGAATTAGTTATTTTATGTTCATTTTACCAAAAAGATATAAAAGAAAGAAAACGAAAAACAAGAGCTAGAAACTAAATGCATTTGTCTTGGAAGCAAAGCAATGGTTAACCAGTAAACATTGAGTTACGGTGCAGGCCCATGTCTGAGCCCTGAGACTTCACTTCGAGTTTTTCTAGAATGGGAGGCTTTGGAGGAAAATTCCCTGATAAGTAAGTTTATGAAATGACACATAATCCATCCTTTCTGATCCTTTCTCCAAGAGTTAAACTGTTCATCTGCCTGCAAGAAAGAAACCTCTCTACACATTTGCAGCACAGGGTCCCCACACTTGGTTTCAATCACGAGATTTTATCTTTGCCTCCGACATAATTCACCTCTATAGGATGCTGTCAGCAAACAAACATCAGTGACAAAAAGTGTCTGTCGTTAACCTCGTGTGATGCTGTTCCAGGCCCCGTGCTAGGCTCTTAGATGCACAGAATTTCTCTGCCCACAATTTGCTCATCTCTAAAATGGAGACACCAAGATAAATGTTTTCTTTGTTTCCTTCTGTTCTGACATTCTGAAGAGACTGTACCATCTCCCCCGACATCCCTCTTTTCCTGACACCAAGGTTTTTCTGGACAAAGTGTTTGTCTTGCTTGTTGAACAACTTGAAAGTCTAGAGAGAAGATTCCAAGGCACCAGGGGAGGAATCTTTCTCTTTCCCAAACAAGGGGCTCCGGGTTCTCTCCGTGTGTCAGACATGTTCCCATTCAGGATTCTGGGCGGATTCACACGCAGCCCTCGTGGTCCACCTTCAGGAAACCACCACGGGACTCATGCAGACTGGCTTTGGCTTCTGAAGGGACTTGTGTGGTGGTCACGAGTGGAGGAGGTGCAGTGCTGGAATGGCCACCGCCTTAGAGGGTGGCATCCATCCAGGCCTCCTGCGAAGATGCCCCCCAGACTCTGGGCAGGCTGCTCTGAGCAGCTCTCAGAAGGATCCCTTTCAAGGCTCTCAGGTTTCCCCCACAGCCCACACTCTGTTTGCCTTAATTGGAGCAAATGATCTGTGCCTCCCTGGCCTCGGAGACTGATCCACCTGGAAGGCAGGGGGCCCGGGAGGACCAGGAGAAAGAGAGGGATGTCCTTGTCTGCTCAGAACACAGGAAGAACATGCTTCAGATGCTTTTCAGGGTGAGACATCAGCGATGATTTCAGTTGCAATGTTTAAATATCTCCTTCGGATTCAAGGTTTGTGGTCAGTTCTGCTCACCTCAAACACAATAAGCCCTAGGAATCCTAAATGGACCTCACAGAGGAACGTAAGAATGGAGGGCCCTATAGGCAGATGTGGGTCAGGGAGTCTTTAGTGCCAGGATCTGTGCCCAGCGCTTCCCTTCACAACAGTCTGGGGAAGACAAAGAAACTTCCCAAAGTCTGCTTTAGCACATGGCAGACACACATTAGGTACTTAATAAATATTTGAAAACGAAAGCATGAGTAAATCAATCAATTACTCAGCTCACTCACTCAATCAATAAAACCACACTTGAACCTCAGTGCGGAGGCGGATGATGAAAGGCGAGAGTGGCAGGTAAGGGGGGACAGCTCTTCCCTCAGGTTTCGACTCACCCAGGTGTTTGGCTGGGCGTCGCGGGACAGCGTCACACCTCAGGGGACCTGGATCTGAGAGTCAGCAGTTTGGAGCTGGACCAAACTAGTTAAAACTGATGCCTGGACATGAGAGTGGAGAGATATTGCAAACAGAGCTGACTGTGAAGGCCTGTTTAGGGCTCTGCCCTGAATTGGGGACAGCTTTGCTCAAGGGCTGTCACATGGCCCCCCAGGAAGGCAGCCCACGTGGCGCCTCACTGCGGAAAGGGCAGGGCGTGCCCTGCGATTGGGGAAGGGAGAGAGCAGGATTGCATTGATTATTTTCCATGTGCTTGGTGCTAACATAAAACAAATTATGGTGAAAGGCAGTCCTTGCCTTGTGTAGTCCTGACATACACAAATTCATTCACTGTAATTTAAAAAATACTTGTCCCTTTAGTAACACAATTTTCATTTCAGCTCTATTCACAGTAGATTAAGGATCACAGTATATTAAGTACGAGTAACTGCATGAAGTCCAAACGTGGCTATAGCTCAACAGTCCACAAATCACCACGTAAATACGAGACACACAGCATGATCCATGGCCTCCACATAACTTCCTGGACAGTCTGCCAGTGACCGGCCCCTGTGACTCTGCATCTGGTCCATGAAGGTCAGGAGCTCAGTCTCCCGCAGAGACAGCTGAGCTGCCCGATGTCAGGGCAGCCACACAAAGCAGCAAGCCCAGACAGAACTGGTAAACAAGCCTGCAGTCACAGCCATGGTGTAAGAAGAGACCAAACCCACAAAAGGCTGACTTCCCCTGTTCCACTTTCCCCCGAGGAGGGTCAGGTAGCTCAGCACAGACACAGGTCATCTCACTGCTGAGAAAACCCCAAACAAGAGGCTCCTACAGTTCTATGGACCCAGGGGCTGAGGGAGAAAGGGGGAAGGTCTAGAAGTGAAAGGGTAGCGAATACTCTGTCAGAAAGTGTCTTCAGGGATCCCCCTGCTCATCATCCCCATGAAGAAACCTCAGCAGAGGCTCTGAAGAAGACCTCTACCAAAGGCCTCAGACAGAGGGACCTAGGAGTGAAGATACCTGGGCTAGGAATGCAAATGTGCACAAGAGCACGGCTGCCAGGGAGCTGGAGTCCTTGACTGCAACTCTGCTTAGAGACTGCAGTGCTGGCTGAACCCCAAGTCTGGCACGGGGAGGGCAGCTTCCCCTGTGAGACCTGCCACGTAGAGCTTTTTGTGACTGGGCCCGAAAATCATTGGGAAGTTTGGTGGAGCCAAAGTCCTCAATGCACAGACAGAAGTGCATGTAGCTGTGTGGCCTCGTTGTCTTCCATGATAAACTTGCATGCCATTTTACCAAAATTGGTAATCAAGAGAGAGAATTGGCCAGTAAAGATGAAAGAGCAGCAAAGAAATGAGAAGTGATAATGCTGGAAGTGAAATTTGAATCAAATGTAAATTAAGTTATGGAAGGTATATCTCATGGAGGGAACAAGGACACTGTCGTTTGAACACTCCAGGTGTGCACCCAGAGGAACTCAGAGAAGGTGACTTGCAGATGTGAATGAAGAAAGTGGTTGTAATGGAAAGGATCTCGGTGTCTTGGAGCAAGTGAGGCTGGCAAAGAGGTCCCTTTACAGGAACTCTCAGAGATATTTCACAACATGGAAACACAAAGGACAGAATGTTGGAAGCTGATCCAGACTTAGAAAGGGGCATGGCCATGTGCTAAGGACAGAAATGATGCTGTTCCATTTCCGCAGTTATACAATGAGAAGAAGAGGCAAACTCTGTCCCACCTTGTCCTGATGACTTTTTTTCTTCCAGTTTTATTGAGATATAATTGACATACAGCCCTGTATAAGTTTGAGTACAATATAATGATTTGACATACATACATTATGAAATGATTATCACAGTAAGTTTGGTGAACTAAACTTATGAATGAAACATCGTCTCATATAGATACAAAATTAAACAAAGAGAAAACAAATTTTCCTCGTGATGACACGTCTTAGGATTTACTGTCTTCAACGTTAGCAGTATTAATTATATTTATCATGTTGTATATTACATCCCTAGTACTTATTTATCTTATAATTGGAAGTTCGTACTTTTGACTATTTTCACCCAATTCTCCCTCTCCCTACACTCTTGCTTCTGCTAACCACAAATCTAATCTCTTTTTCTAGGAGTTTGTTTGTTTTTTGAAGTATAATTGATCTACAACAGTGTGTTAGTTCCTCTTATACAACACAGTGATTCGATACTTCCATATTTCAAACCAATCTCCAGGATAGGTTTAGTTATGATAAGTCACCATACAAAGTTATTACACGATTATTGACCGTATTCCCCACAACTGGACATTTCATCCCTGTGACTCATTTACTTTGCAACTGGAAGTTTGCACCTCTTACTCTCCCTCACCTATTTCTCTCCTCTCTCCACCACCCTTCCCTCTGGTATCCACCTGTTTGTTCCCTGTATCTGTAACTTGGTTTTTGTTTTGTCACGTTTGTTTATGTTTTGTTATGTTGGTTTATGTTTGTTATTTTTGCTCATTTGGTTTTTTCTTAGATTGCACGTATAAGGGAAATCATATGGTGCTTGTCTTTCTCTGACTTATTTCACTTAGCTTAACACACTCTAAGTCCATCTATATTGTTGCAAATGGCGAAATTTCATTTTTATGGCTAATAGTCCACGCGTGCATATATATGGGTATACATATATATGGTCTTCCTACTCTGCCAAGTTGGGCACCTCCCCTCTTAATAAGTTTTTAACAAAGAAATAGAACCCTTTTCTTCTCAATGCTTCTAATGCTTTAAATTACAGTGTACTAAATAATATCAATTTTACTATTTTTTAATTGTCCTGTACATTTAGAACCAATGACAGAGTTTTTAGTGTTTTAACAAAAATTTTCAGATGCCATGAACAGTGGTGATTTTCCCACACATTATTAATTGCTGTGCTTGGTTCCGGGCTGCCCCATCATTTTTACTTTCCTGTTCTCACCGTGCTCAGGGAGCACTGCCTCGACTATCTAATCTAATCTTCACAGTAAGTCTTAAAGAAGATTGGCTTATTTCTGGTACAAAGATGGAAACTAAAGCTCGGGGTAGTGAAGTAACCTGTCAGAGGTCACAGGGCAACCAAGTGGTAGAGCTTGGGTTTGAACACAAGTCTTGATAACTCCAACATCAGGCTCTCAACAGCATCCCAGGATGGCAGCAGAGGGAGGGGGGACACCCGCCACCATACTGTGAAACCTTGGCCATGGGCTTCCCTGGGGCTTGACCTTCTCCTGTGCCTGTAAATACATGACCTGACCTGCCGGAAGGGCATGACTTCAAAGAATGACTTAGAGTTTATAGTAATTCTAACATTAACATAGACACACCACTATATATGATATAGATAAACAACAAGGACCTACTATATATGTATAGCACAGGGAACTATATTCAATATCCTGTGATAAACCATAATGGAAAAGAATATGAAAAAGAATGTATATGTATATATAAGTGAGTCACTTTGCTGTACACCAGAAACTAACAACATTGTACATAAACTATACTTAAATAAAAAAATAAAAAATGTTTAAAAAGAATTTCTAACATTTATTCAGCACTTCCTGTGTCTAATGCAGGTTCTGTGTAAGTGCTTTGCAAGTGGTAACTCTTGCAATGTTCATGGTAATCCAAAGAGGGAATTTCTATGGTGTTGTGTTACTTTATTTAAAATATATAAATTATATTGTCTGTCATATATCATATTATACATATATCCTATTTTATGTTATATATCTTCTAGGAAGGGAAATGGTGGGACACAGAGTTTAATTTATTCACTGCAGGCCACACAGTGTAACTAGTAGAACAGGGGTTAGACCTCAGGTCCTGGACTCGAAAGCAGTGCATCCAGCTCCCAGCGAGTTCTATGTCCCCTGCTCACACCCTCTCACACCCAGTCCGGCCCCCTCCTCCCCTCCTTTGCACGACTGGACCTTCAACCTTCCCTTGTTTCTCATGAGTTCACGTGAAACATGACCATTGCTCCTGCCCTAGGCTCCCCTCTTGACCATTGCCTAGACTCCACTGCTGGGTCCTGTGCTGCCCCCTGCAGACCTGACCCCTTCAGTCCCATGACAGGAGTCCTGTCCCCAAGCTCATGCCATTCTACTTGAAGCCAGATGTCCCTGCTGTTCCCCAGCCCCCTATGGCTGTGCTTGGTCTGCCGGTTGGAACTCTGTTACCCTCAAGACACTCTCCAGAAACAAGATCCCACTTACAAACCAGACACTTGCAACCATGCTGGACCCAGACAACCATGCTGTTTTCCACTTTCAGCCCAATATTTAATAAACTACATGAGATATTCAACATTTTCTTATAAAATAAGCTTGCGTTAGACGATTTTGCCCAACCGTAGGCTAATGTAAGTATTCTAAGCACGTTTAAGGTAGATTAGGCTGAGCTAGGATGTTTGGTAGGTTAGCTATATTAAAGGCATTTTCAACTTACAATATTTTCAATTTACGATGGGTTTGTCAGACATAACCCCATCGTAAGTCGAGGAAGATCTGTGTATATATATCTATATATATACACCCATATATATATGTATACACAAACTATATTAATCTATATTATTTAAATTTTATATACCTGGTATCAAGTCATATATAATCTGGGGGATTTTTCAGTTACTATGATGTTGCAGGATTCACCCTTAGTTTCACATGCTGCTGTCATTTGCTTGTTTGAATGGCAGCAAATATTCCATTGCGGGAATACACAGAGCTGACCAGTCCATTTTCCAGTCAAGGTGCCCTGGATTGTTCCCAAGTTTGCCATCCTGAGCAGGGATGCAATGAACATTCTTGGCTTTCTTCAGTAAATGTTTCTCTCAAGTATGTTCCAACAAGTGAAACTGCAATAGTTACAAAGTGTGCAAATATTTTACTTTAGGAAATAAGGCCCACCAGTTTCCCAGAGACATTGCACCAAGATTCCATCCAGCAGCAGTGGATGAGAGCCTTGTGGTTCTGCATCTTCTCCAGAGTTGGCATCTGCAGCTTTTCTGTGCCTAGAGAATGGGGGTGCAAAACGGCCTCACCGGGTCCTTATTTTCATCTCCCTCTTCAGTCATGCTGTTAAACATCTCTGTGTGGGTTTACTGCATCACGTTTTCATTTTTTAAGATGTCTGTTCAGGTCTGTGCCTCCTTTCTATCGATCGTCTGCACTGGTAATGAGCCTGTCACAGAGACATTGCCTCTGCGTCTCCCCCTGAAAGAATAGGGCCACTTCCAGGCTCCTAACCCTGTGTGATTGCCCACACTGCCCTGATCTGTGAGGAGCTTTACTCTTTTACGACTTTAGGGCAAGTCATTTTCACATTAAAGGCAACTTCAGGCAGCTGAAGAGAAAGGGAAATTAGAGTCTGACCGAAGAGGTACCCTGGAATGAGGATATATTTTAGATGTCTGATCAGGGTCTAATGACGACCTCAGAAATCCCCAGGGGGCGTAGAACCTCCAGGTCTGAACCAGTCCAGCTGTCATTCAAGCAAAAGTAGATACAGTAGAGGGGATCCAAGCATCAGAACATAACAAAGAGTCTTGTGGGAATATGTTCCTCTCCTGGATATCTGTCCACTGAACCAGGATAAAGTTAGGAAAGCTCCCCTGGAGGAGGGCCCTCTGTGAGTAGGAGCTTGCGGGCCCAGTGGATGGACATGAGGAGTAACAGAAATGTCTGTACAATTGAAAACCATTGAGTCGACACAAAGAACGGGGGTGGGGATGGGTGTAAGTCCACCTAGGATTTAGAGAGGCACTGGGTTCCCATTTCTATGCCATTGGCAGCAACAGGGTGTACCTAGAGGTGATCATACTGAGTGAAGTAAGCCAGACAGAGAAAGACAAATATCATATGATATCACTTTTATGTGGAATCTAAAATATGACACAAATAAACTTATCTACAAAACAGAAACAGACTTACAGACATAGAGAACAGACTTATCGTTGCCAAGGGGGAGGGACAGAGGGAGAGGGACAAATTAGGAGGCTGGGATTGACATATACACACTGCTATACATAAAATAGATAAACAACAAAGACCTACTGTATAGCACAGGGAACTCTACTTAATACTCTATAATAACCTATATGGGAAAGAATCTGAAAAAGAATATATATATGTATATGTATAACTGAATCACTTAGCTGTACACCTGAAACTAACACAACATTGTTAATTAACTATAATATAAAATAAAAAATTAAAGAAAAACAAAAACAAAAAGTAAAAAAATTAAATAAAGTGAAAGAATCACTTTATAAAACAAAAGGACCCTGGTTTGCTTGACAGTGAAAGGAATTCTGAAATCCATGTGGGGTTCCAGGAGTCATAGGCTACCTATTCCAGGTGGGGCTGGTAGCCTCATTAAAAGGGCAATTGTTGAAATACAGAGCCATTCAACATATTTTCTGATTCATTCAGGACTGACTTAAGAACCACTAAACCTTTGTGCAAGAAGCCTAGTTTTGCAAAACTACAGAAGAGAAAAGGAATTTATTTTAATGAACATTTTTACACTATGTATATTTCAAGCACATGACTTTCTTCAGGGACAGAGTTGCCTAAGACTTAGCAGTAGCTTTCACATTGCCTAATAATATTAACATTAACATGGATTTAGTTTGTAACCATGTAACTCACTGTACTAAACATTTTATATTGATTATCTCATTTAATCTTATTTTAAAAAGTATATAAAGTGGGAACCAGGATTAGCCCCATTTTCCAAAGAAGACACTGAGGTTTAAAAAGTTTAAGAAATTTTCCCAAGGTCACCTGTACAGCAGGTGGAGAAGGAGGAATTTGTGCTGTGTCTCCAAAACTTCTTTTATGGGGGAGGGGAAGGGCTCAGACAGCCTCCTCACAACTCATTTTGTTGTAATATTAACCATCTAAAGACAGTAAGGCCAAGTATAAATTCCTTTAGCTCTCATGCAAATATGGAAAACACCTACAAATAACATACAAACCACAAAACCAATATAATTTAAATAGAATAATAAGTGAACGAGGTAGAGGGCGCGGTTTCACAGCAGTGAATTGCATCCCTGAGTCTGCGGGCCCCACGTCTGTAATGACTCATGTCTCCCACCATTTGCCTCTATATTTGAGCGACTGTGAAACTTCATTAGCACGTGTGCCACGGTGCCATCTGGCCTCCTCTAGATGAAAGCACATCTCTCATGAGTTAATTCACCCTAGTACTTTCCCATTAGCCAGTGACAGTGAAAGAATCATTCCTTGGCACCAACGCAATTATGAGCACAAACCCATATGTTGGCACTAAAATCTCCCGGCTGTGATCAGGTGTAAGTTAGCAATCTCCCGGAGAAATCTGGACCCAATTTGAAAACTGTTTTATTATGCTCGCCCTCCTCCCACCAACCCCACTCCTAACCAAAAAGGCAATAATTCCCGCTGTGTGATAAATGCCAAGGCAGAGAAAAATGCAGGGGCTGGGATTTGTACAGGGCACAGACCATCTGCCCTATGAGTATAGAAAAGTTTCCCTAAAGTGTGACTCCTGGGCTAATTCTTGAAGTTGGTATGTAGAGGAAGAGAAGAGTTTTCCAGATGGAAGAAACAACATAAGAAAAGGCCAGGGGACGTGAAGCAGCATACATGTATGCACAAAACAGAATATATATATATATAAAATGCATGAGGGATAAGAGGAGGAACAGTAGGCTGGAGAAAGGGGTACAAGATAGGTTCTGAGTTATCTATCTTTATACGCATCTACAGTATATCTGTATTTGTATCCACATCTTCATCTACATCAACATACACATCCACACCTACACCTACATCTTCATCTCCATCTCATCTCCATTGACATCCCCACTGCCATTCGAATCCCCATCCCCATCCACGTCCCCATCTCCATCCCTATCCCCATCCCCATCTCATCTCCATCCCCATCCCCATCTCCATCTCATCCCCATCTCATCTCCATCCCCATCCCCATCTCCATCTCATCCCCATCTCCATCTCCATCTCCATCCCAACCCCTTCCCCATCCTCATCTCATCTCCGTCCCCATCCCCATCTCCATCTCATCCCCATCTCCATCTCCATCCCCATCCCCATCTCATCTCCATCTCCATCCCCATCCCCATCTCATCCCCATCTCCATCTCCATCCCCATCCCCACCCCTTCCCCATCTACATTTCTACAACATCATCTCCTTGTACATCTATATCTATGTCTACATCCATATTTATATCCCCAACATACCCATGGCCTATGTGATAAAAGAGAGGATAGCAAGACCATGTCCCTAAAGAGCTTCCATTTTCCATTATCTTCTGCACCACCTGTAGAGAGAACACCTGCTGTGTTCGAAATGGAAACACCATGACCTTCGATGAGGCAATCTTCTCCCATTACCCTGGACATCCACCTTTGTCATCAGCTTCCTACCTCCTGCCAGACCAGGGCTGCAGCAAGCAGGGCTCTTTGGGTGACAGGAGCAGCACTTGGAACTCTTATTTCCCAGCACTGGCATCTGCTTGTATTATGCAGCCACAGTTTGCTGGGTCCTTTAAATTACATCCCCACTTCCCCGTGCTCTGATCATTGCAGCTCTCATGGCCACTTTCCTTAAAGAAATAACTTTCATTTTACAATACTGTTTCTTTAATATGAGCATGTTGGCTAATATTCATGTATGCTTACTTGCATAGGGCTTTTTTTTTTTCATCCAAGAGCCTGTGCCAACACTAAATCGGTGAATTTAGTAAAAGCAGAGAAAGATAAAGAAGAAAATAAACATGACCCACGGACCTCCTTCTCAGATTAGTTCCTTTGCATATTGGAAACATCAAATTCCGAGTTTTACCATTAACATTAAAATATAAACATGTCTATACAACTTTGAATATACTGGAAAATAATTTAATGTCTGTGTACTATTTTTTATAACCCTTCATATCATTGTCGGCTATTGCTATCACACTTCGATCCTTCTTTGATTTATTTATTCATTTATCAAATATCTGTTGAGCACATAGCACCAATCATGGCAAATCACTAAGATGAGCAAGACAAGCACAGCCCCTGTCCTCAAAGAGCTTACAATCAAAGGAGCAGAAGCAGATAATGAACAAGTAAACAAAAGCAGTAAGATCCCCAATTTATACATATTCTACTCAAATTATGTGCAGAGAAAAAAATCTCAGTTTTTAAATTTAATTTATAATCCACTGTCCACATAATTTCCTATCTACAAAAGTGTAAGTAAAATATAGAGTACAATAAATTTAACTACCTACCAAGGAACCTAGGCTAATTTACAAAAATGGAAACACTTTTCTTAGCTAAATCTTCGATTTTTTAGTTAAAATATCAAAATATCCCATCGTTTATATTCCTGCTCCTTCAACGGAGCAGTGTTCATTCTTGGAGGGCCTGCCTGAAGTATCCATCCTCAAACTCTCTCCCTGTAGGGTCATCTGAATTCTAACCCCAAGGTTGGCTGGTCCACTGTATTCTCATCATTTCTAATTGAGCACCTGGGACTTTCCAGGTGCTTTGCCAGACACAGAAATCCAAGGGTATCTGAAGTGATGCCACAGAATCTTTTGTCACCTGCTGCCACAACTACTAATGGACCTTGACTCACAGGGGCAGCAGTTGCCCCCAGAGCAATGGTTCTCAAAGTATGGTCGCCAGACCACCAGCACCAGTGCCACCTGAGATACTGTCAGAAGAGCAAGTTCCTGTGCCCAACCCAGACCCATCAAGTCAGAAACTCTATGTGGGGCATAGCGATCTGTGTTTTAAAGACTTTGGAGCCTGTTCAGGGAGATTCTGATGTACATGAAAGTTTGAGAACCACTGACCTAAATGTGCAAAGTGCACTCGAACCAAAGTTGGCTAAACTCCTAATGAGACAGTGGAGGAAACAAGGCTTTCAGAAGTGACTTCCATCTTCTTTCCCTCCACCGTCTTGCAAGGCTTGAAGGGGTTGGCTTGGAGGGTCTCATTGTCTGTACTGCATCCTCCTCTTCCTCCTCTAAGGCAACAAGGCTCATTCCTGTAAGCACGGGTGCAAAGCATCCATTCTTCATTTCTGGAAAGGGCACTGCAACCCACATCCTCCAGCTTTGATTCTTTTTTTGTTTTGTTTTGTTTTTATATATTTTTTAAATTTTTATTTTATATTGGAGTATAGTTAACAATGTTAATTGTTAGTTATAGTTAATATAGTTAATTAACAATGTTTAGTATAGTTAATTATGTATAGTTAATTAACAATGTTTCAGGTGTACAGCAAAGCGATTCAGTTATACACATACATCTATCTATTCTTTTTCAAACTCTTCTCCCATTTAGGTTATTACAGAGTATTGAGCAGATTCTTGGTATGATAAAAAGCCCCAAGAAATTCTCCCTCTTTCTCCCTCCTGCTTTCAACATAGCTCTTTGTGGGTATGTCCCCACAAACCTGACTTACAAACCTTATTATCTTGATATGGGCTCAAATAAACAAAAAAATCTACTTGACAGTCCAACTGGAGAAACAAGTGTATTGATTGAACAGGTGTGTCTTCTATCTCTCTGAAACATTGTTTTAATGGGTGTGATGTCCCCAGGGCCAAAAAAAAAAAAAAGGCAGAATATGAAAATCCATCTGAAAATACTTCCGAAAACTAAGAGCCCTGTTGAACCAGTACAAAAATCATTATGAATCCTTTCTTTCAAAAAGAATGTATTGAGGACCTTCTCTGTTCAGAAGTTCTAGGCTTGGGGAATTAACAGTGTCACTAGATGTTTTGTAAAAACTGTTACATCATTCAATCTTCAAAACAGTCATTAAAGATAAATCATTATTCTCTTTCCCAGGAGATGAGAAACTGGAGGAGCAAAGAGTCTAAGTTGCTTCCCCAAAGGTCTCACCCAGAAAGGGCTGGTTGCCAAGCTGTGCTCCATGAGTTGATGTGAGGGTGAAGGTCCTGCTCCACTCCAGTACTGGGCATGGATGTCTCCTCTTCCACTACACTGTCTCTGTGTCTCCCATTTATTTCCTCCATCACAGCATTTTCCCTGCTACTGTCAATGGTCACATTCCTCAATGTGCAACTATGCATGTGTACAGATACACATACACAGACATGCACGCATGTCACTTATTTGTTTCTCTGTCTATCTGGCTCCATTCAGTCCAGTACTTGGGAGGCAGAATCATGCCCCACAAAGATGACCACTTCCTAATGTCCAGAACCTGTGAATATATGATGTTACCTGGCAAAGGATGAAGTAAGGTCAGAGATGGAATTAATGTTGCCTATCAGCTGACTTTAAGATGAGGAGATGATCCTGTATTATCCAGGCAGTGCCAATGTAATCTCAAGGATCCTTGAAGTGGGAAGGGGATAGACAGAAGTGTCAGTGTCAGAGTGATGCAGAGTGAGAAGGACTCACCCCGCCATCGCTGGCTTGAAGATAGAGTTAGCCTCTCGAAGCTGGAGAAGTAAGGCTACAAATGCTTCCCTAGAACCCCCGGAGGGAAAGCAGCCCTGTAACGCCTTGATTTTAACCAGGTCAGAGCTATTTCAGACTCCTAACCTCCACAAATACAAGAAAAGACATTTGTGTGTTTTAAGCCACCACATACATGGTAATTTGTGTATACACCTCAGCCTCCAGCCTAGTGCCTGCTGAGGGCTGAGCACACAGGAATGACCAAGTAAGAGCCTCAAACTGTCTTTGCAGAGAGATGCCTTTTCCCTGCTCCCATCCCACAGTGAGACCTAACTAAAGCTGTCTTCATGCCTCATCTCTAACGTTTCTGTAGCCTCTAGACACGGGCTCTCTGCTTCCAGGTGAGACTTTCCAAAGTTGAGATCTAACATCTTAGCTTCCTGATCAAAGCCCATGAACAGTCACTCACACCCCTTTGCACAGCCTTCTGAGTGACCACAGTGTGGCCCCAACATACGCTTCCTTCTCCTCTATAACTTCCCCTTGTGTGCACCCACACAAAACACTAGCCATCGGCCATGGATGTCCTTGAATTCCCACTGGAGCCCTCTGCCTGGACTCTCCTGCCCTCTTCTCCCCGTGTTCCAACCCATGTTTGCACTCCTGAAGGGCATCTGAGTACCCCCAGTCCTCGCTCATGGCCCATTACCACCCCCAGATCAGTAGCTATGAGGTGGAGACACGCATCTTTAATATCTAAAAGTTCCACCCATGAAAGCCAAGTGGGAAACTACTGGTCCAATTATTACCTCTCCATGGACTGTTCTATAAAGACTTCCCAAGCTGGAAAAGACTGTTCTGTAAAAACTTCCCAAGCTGGAAAAAATCTCTCCATTTTAGCAGAACAGGGCCAAGTAGATGTTTGTTCATCTGGCAAATGGTTGAAATGAAACAACTGGTGTGCAGATGGGTCCAAGCATCATAAAGAATCCCTCGCAATGCCCACCCCACCCCCAATAATACTCCATGTTCAGATCCACAGCCCAAGCTGGAATGCTGGGAAGACTGACGATGAGATTTTTATGGTTACAAGGACCATTGCTGAATAGTAAACTCTCTGTGGAAATTATACCGCCACAAATCTGGAAGTAAAATTAATGAAATCAACAGCAAGGCAAGAAGTGAGTAATAGAGCCAGCTCAGAGCTAGAAGCTGGTTTAGCTGTGTCCTCGGAGCATCCTGCCCTGGTCTCTGCTGCCTACTTAAAATGCAATAGATACAAAGTGGGCAGCTTACTCAGCATTACTTCTCTCTTCCCTGGGAATCGGGTACGGCCATCTAGTCATTAGCATTGGGATGCAAGCTTCTAGGTTAAAGCTTCAGCTCCGGGAGGGCTGCAGGGAAACCCCCGCTATAATCAGCAGCTTGAATCTTGTTTGTGTTTGTTTGTTCCTGGCTGATGTTCATCCTTTTGCAAATAATCCATTCATTCCTTCATTCAGAAAACATTTACTGAGCATGTCCTCTGTCCTAGTGCCTTGCTCCTTACAAACATTCAAGATGAAGGAGACAGAGCCCCCTGTCATGGAAAACCTATAGAGTAACTGAGGATGACCAGAAGTCCGGGTTTGCCCAGGAATGATGGGTTTTCTAGGTCCTATCAGTGCTGGAACTGAGAAAGTCCTGGACAAACCGGGACACCTGGTCAGGCCCACCTCCCTGTTCCAGTTCTTCAGCAGGTCATGTTGTGGTTTAGGGCACCTGGCAGCCCATTCCCAAAGCCTGAAATCACTTTGGGATGATGTCTGGTAATGTCTGTCCTCACGATCCAGGTCTATATCCTATATTGCCACAGCCACCAGCACTCAGGGACAACGTCTGACTCAGAAAGGCCAATCCATAGAGAGAGCTAAGTCGGCCAGACTGCTGCTTCAGGTCAGATGAGCTGAAATCTCCTAGACGTTAAGTCCGGGCAGGTCAACCTGACCACGTGCAAATAGAGGAAAGGGGGCAGGAGGAGGGTTACTGAGGGGCAGATGTGACAGACACCACACAGCCCCTGAACGTTACAAAAGAGGGGGCTTCAGATTCTCAGTTTCCAGTTTTCTGGGAATAGGGAAAAGCAGAGATGAGAAATATCATCATGAAGATCCTGAAAGATAGAAAAAAGGGCCTCAGACCTCAATTTTCCAGTGTCCTGGCTGAACTGAATTTCTTCAATGAGCCAATACACATAAAGGCTTTACAAGAGCACCTGGCAAATCAGTGCACAGTAAATGGCCCCATTATTTGGGGCATCCATGAGATTGTTGTAACGTTGGAAAATAAACACTTTGAGGCCACCCAAGCAAAGACTATGGAAAATTACACAGTACATTGTGTTTCCTCACTGCCTGAAACTTACAGAATTGTGAATGGTAAGCATCTTACTATTTAAACTAGTCACATACTTGTAAAGGTTGTTTTCAGGATCCACTGGTCTCCAACCACATGCCAGTTTCGGTGTTTCACTCCCTTCAATTGTCAATCATATTACTCTGCATAATTAGGTTTGGGGCCAGATCAGAAAAAGTTTCATACTTCACAAGGATGGCTTATTTTTAAGTCTGCTCATCTCTTGCTAATAGACGCTCACCCAATGCAGCAGCCTCAGGTCATGAGTTGTAAATTAAGCTTGAGCAACAACAGAAAAGAGTTTAATTCTGACACCCAGACCATAAACCTGACAAGATCCGTTAATCAGTTGGCTAGCCTGACATAGAGCAGAGTTCGATTCAGTACAAAGTACCTCCTGGAAGTCATACTCCAGGAGGGCTCTGGACTCAACATCTTGCACTTGTTAGTGTTTCTTTGAGTTGTCAATGTGGACTCAGATATTCCAACATCAAAAATAGGGGATGCGTTATGTTGAAATTATCTTGAAGGACTGGTTTCTCCTAATCCTGGCAGGAAGACTTATACCTAAGCTGGGTGGACAAAGGTCACCAAGGCTCAGCAGACCCACGCCTGGGAGGGACAGTCAGAAATAAGTTCAGACGAGGACCAGAGGGCTGGTGAGAGGAAGACCCGTTCCTCATCTGTCACAGTCTGAAGCGAGGTTGACCTGTAGTTGCTGTGATTGTGATCTGAACAAAGAGGGTCACCCAGTGGGGCAGACTGGGGCTGAATGCCAGCCCACCTTCCCTTACTAAGCTATGCACTCTGGCACCAGCCTGCTTGCTGGATAAGAAGGGGAGACTTTTCTATTTCACTGTATATGTGCAAACTCACTCAAGCAGTCAATCAAAGTTAAAATGGGTTCAAAATTATGACCCACTCGTTGAAAGAAAGCATTTGGGAAGGAAAAGGGAAACAAACCATGACTCTGTATTATAAACTGTAGCATATGTTTATTTTATAAACCTGTGAAAGATTATTTGGAATTTCAGAATTACAGAAAGATATTTCAGAAATTTCTCATTAAACAGTTGCAGAACAAGCAGACACAGGCTCAAACTCTACCAGTTCGATGTGACAGTAATTCCCTCATTGTCTGAGGACACACAGAACAGATGCTTGTAAGGAATCTCAGCCTGAGAAGCACCTATTCCTGTCTCCAGTGCCCAGAAGCCAGCCCACGCCAACGCATGGATGGTCCTCAGCCCAGTGAGAACAAAGGCTATTTTATCAATATCATGAAATTATTTTTCAGTTAGAATGAATGTTCTTTGTTCAAATCATAATGTGAAGATGAGAAGGAGGATGAATTACAAGGATTCATGGACCATAGGAGTGGATTCCCGCCCCAACGAAACTGTGTTTGCATGAATTTTTAAATTCAACGTAACTAGCTATCTTGAAGATTTTCTTCCTTATTTTTGACAATTGGAGACCTTAGGATGCACAGTGGAATTATGTTTTGCATTTTTGGGTAAAATGAGCAGAGCAAGGGCCTGGAGATACACACTGGAACAATTTCCTTGGCAAAATACAGCAGGTGTTGATGGAAAATATTTAAGGGAGAAGGTAGGAGGGCTGCTTGAAATAGTAAATTAGTAAGTTACTTCTGAATTTAAAGAAAACAAAATTGGAGTTAAAGAATAAATAGGCTTCCAATTGGCTATTGCCACTGAAAAAATTAACATTTTTTAAAGCAAACAAACGAACAAAAATCAATCAATAAACAAATAAATACTTGTCAGATATAGAATCATCTCCAAGAAGAATATGAAACAAAGGGTTCAGAGTGATGACTCTTAGGTAGAAAGAAAACATATGAGGAAGAAGAGATAAACCCTTCCTATTTGGGGATGCTAAAATGATTTCTATGAAATAAAAGTGACAGCATATATTGATTTATTATAATTAATTATATTTTGGTAAAATTTAAAAGTTAGCAGCCTTATGATTGTGTTTCTACTTTATTTGTTTTGACATTAGTCTTTGAATCCCAAGCCTTGAAACCACTTTATAGATTTATAGGTTGATGCCTTCATCAATTTGACACCAAATATGGTTGGAAAAAAAATAGAATATGAATTAGATAGTGCTCAACTCTTCAAATAGCTTGAGAGAAGGGAACCTAGGACTTAATAAACTGCTTAACAGTCCTGGAACTAAATCTGGTAGCTACATCCTCACTGGTAAAACTCTTATAAGCATTCAGTTGATGTATTCATTCCTTCTGTTAGTGTTTCCAATGTTCCATACATGGGTCCAGATGCTAGACTTATAAGAGGACACAGTCAATTAGAGAAGACAAAAATCCTTACAGAAATAACTATCATATGAAACAGAAACCAGGTCATATGACAAACCCAGAGAAGGGCCTGCAGAAGGAAGGGAAGGATTTCTCTCTTACTGTCATGTAATCACGTTATTGATATTTTAAGCATTATATGGTATATCCCTCTACCGTAAGGAGCATGCATTATGGACTCACTAGAAAAAGGTGTCCGTTGCTTTCTTTGAAATATCTCTGGAGAAATAAATATTTTACCATGTAGACAAATAGATTCTAATTATCTGCTCTCCCAAGAAACAGTCTCCATTACTTCCAGCAACTCCCTGTTCTCAAAGCTGCTTTGACTAGTAAACCCTGTTTACCCTCAGACACACCCATGAGTGCTTCCTCCTCGGGTAGTCAAGGGAAATCTGAAGACAAGAAAGAATTCCCACCAGCCTGTGTTAAGGTCAGAGTGTTAAAGAATCTTACAATCAATCAGTGGTATGAATCCATACTGATTTAATATTGAATAAAGTTAAAAATTCACATCATCTGCTGTGAACACAAAATTTGTAAAATATTTTCTGGAAAACCGTTTCAAATTATGTTTCAAGACATTAAAATTAACACACCCTGTGGAGCAATAGTTTCATCTGCTTCTAGCAAAAATGTTCAGCAAATTATCAGAAGTACAGGCAGAGATTTATATAGTCACCACACTTCTGTAAATAAGAGCAAAAAGGGGGAATCTCCAATATAAAATAATGGTTAAATACAGTATGGTAGACCCATAAATTACAGTCACAAAATGTAATTAACTTTATTTTTAAAAGCAAGTAATGATGTAGAGTAATTCATATGATAGAATGTTAAGTGAAAAGCAAGCAGGATGGAGAATTAATATGCTAAATGATTTCAATCTTATAAAAATAAATCGTAACTTTTTATCTCTAAGAAAGGGGAATTTGGTTGGCATTTTTTTCTTTGTAACTTCTACAGTTTCAAAATTGTATACAAGAACCACATAATTCATCCAATGTTAGAGGAATTCTCTCTTTTTGAGTTTTTAGTTTTTGCTTATCCAACCCACACACTTATATACCCAATTTTGTTAGGAGAGAAAGTTTCCTTTTGTCTCTTCAAGGTCAAAGCATGGTCACAGTTACAAGAGGCAAGTGACACTCAATTACCCCAAAATGCTCTTTGTCCAAAGTGTCAGTTTGATGTAAATCTCTGCCCTTTGTGCCCTCCAAGACAATGTGCTTGCTTTAAAATCCATGTTAGGATAAAATTGCTTCCTATTTTTTTTTTTTTTTTCTTACAGAAATGGCTTCCAAGCACAGTACAAGTGCTAATAACTTGCATTGTCTCCAAACAACTGCCAAATTGGCAAGCCCCGAGTTTGCAGCTGTTACAATTCCTATTTGCTTTAGTAATATGTACATTTTATTATGGAAAAGACCATCACCCATAAAGTTAACTCTGGTTTCTATTTACAAATGTGTGCTATTGGAATTACCTGCTCGATGTTTACATTCTCTTGTTATTGGTAGAGTGTGGTTACATCATAATGTGCTCCGGAGAATATTTTCCATGTATCCAAAGTTTTCAAGCAGTTATACTCATGTAGTGAAGTGCCCGGGTATTGTCTTTCTAATTAGGGAAGAAAACGGTGTCATTGTTGTTTAGGTAAAATTATATCACTGCAGTTATGTTGATGTAAGAGTCAGATGCCCTTGCTTCTAGTCCATAGACCACTCTCTGGTGTGCAAATGAGGAAATTGATCCCAAAAGAAACTACATGATTTCCCCAAGATTATACCTTGCTAGGGTAGCAGAGGGAGGTCTAGTACTTAAATCCTCCTGACCTCTCCAGTGCTTTCATTGTGCTACGTCTCTTTTGAGAAGTTCAGAAGGAGAAAAAAATCAAACCAGAAATGATTTTTTTTTTTTTTAGTAAGGATGTTTTGATAATAGGCAATAGTATTAGTACAGGCCATCGATTGAGGGCATTAGTATTAGAAATGGTAAAATGTATTCACATATAAAAATTGAAAAATAAAGAAATTCTCTGGTCATAAATATGGTGTCTTCAGGTAAATAAAATTATAAATATTTCTTTATATCTGGCTTCTTTCCCTCAATGATACTTGGAGAACAATTCATACTTTATTTACCACTTAATGATTTTCCATTCCATGGACATATCACAGTTCCTTTATCCATTTTACTGTTTAAACGTCATGCTTCTTAATTATATATAATTTTTTGCATTTGTTGCAAAAATTGATCCATTCTCTTATTAGGTAATTCTAGAGGTTTGTTTATTTCTTTACTTATGGATAAATAAAAATTTTTTCTAGTTTAACTTTCATAAAATATTTTTGTTTGTTTTCTCTGTTTTCATCAGGACTTTCTTTCTTAGATGAAGTTACATTAAACTATTTTCTATTTCATTATATTTTCTAAAATTGTTTTGATCTACTATGTTTCTTAATTTTATCTTAATTATCACTGATTAACTTTTCTTCAAGCTAAATTCTACTCTTTAATTGCTTCCAAATCCAATTTATTTAGTTAATTAAGGCCTTCCTTTCAATACATTCTCTTTGTTTCTACCTATTTGTTTGACACATAAAATACTCTCTAGTCAAATTGAGAATAGATAAAAATCACTCTATCACCTTATTTTATCTTCTGAAATATTTTCAAATGAAAGATTTTCATCAAACCCTAAATATTATTCAATTGGTGATTTCAGATGACTGACTAGGCATTAATTATTAAATTTGATGTAAAATGCCACTTCCACATGATATTTTTCACTGAACTGCTCTTAACTCAGCCACTGACTAGCTCACAGAAATTATTTCATGTATGAAATAAGTAGATTGTAAGCTTTAAAAGTGGAATCCATTGTGTTAACAACAGTAGCTGAATAAGGCTAGTGTTACAACAATGGTAACAGTAGATAAATCTGTTATTTAACATAACAATACCATTTTCACTCAGTTAAGCCAGTATTAATGTCTCTGTTTGCATGACAACACTGCCAGGTGGTCAGCACTTTAGTCCCACTTAACCACAGGAGTGCTCAGAAGTGGAGCCCAGCTCTGCACTCAGGGGAAATGAGATGGTGAGGAATCCCTGGGGGTCTCTGCTCTAGTCTTCCCTTCTTGTGCCCAAATATCCATTTCATTCTTTCTCTCAAACAAAGGGACACTTGCTCTTACCCCAAAGAAAGTGTTGGGTTGGCCGAAAATTTCCTTTGGAGAAACCCAAACGAACTTTTGGCCAACCAAATACTTCAGTTCCTACCTAAATACCAAAACCAGCTGAAATTTCAAAGCATCTGCGTGATACATGGTGTTCACCTTCAGGTGCAGATGGGCTCTTCGTGGGCTGGTGACCTGTCGACAAAGATGGTCATGTGATCGTCACACACACATGCTGTACCAGGAGGGCAGGGAAGGGACAGCCTCTGTCCACCCTCCCTCAGAACCTGGACAAAGAACTCTCACAGGTCCAGAGTTTTCCCAGGTCCTGATGGGTTAAGAGGATTTCCCTGATTAGCTCTGATTTTGTTCTGGGGAAGGATTTCCATGGTCCATTATTTTTCACGTCCCATGGCTCCACCAATTTAGAGGTTCCCCCTTTCTTTTACCCTGTAAGGCCACATCTGACTCGTCATTCTAGACTTTGCTTTCTTTCCTGGCTGCCCAGTTTCCATGGTTGACTCATAGTTTGTGAGAATGTAAGTGCCTCATGCTTTTACATTTCTAACAGTTGAAGGCAGATTTGCACAAGCCAGTGAACTCATATTTTACAAATGACTGACACTTCATGTTACAAAAATCATGCACGGGTAAAAGATACATTCAGAGTCCAAGCTAGATAAATGCAACAGTGTATGTAAAGTTCTTTGCAACTAACTTTAAGAATTCTTGGGAATTCCCTGGTCGCCTAGTGGTTAGGATTCTGAGCTTTCAATGCCGTGGCCCGGGTTCAATCCCTGGTTGGGGAAATGAGACCCAGCAAGCTGCATGGTGTGGCCCTCCCCAAAAAGAAATTACTTCTCACCTGGTTTTTGTAGAGAATCAAAGAAGAAAGTCTGTAATTATAACTGCAGTTAATATCTACAATAAGAATACTCAAAATGCTAGTCCATTTTCCAACTACATACAGGTCTGTGTGAGGTCATATTTCTTTCTTATATACTTCAATCAAAACAATATATTAAAAAAAAACACAATATATTGCAACAGATTGAATTTAAAAACAGGTGTGTGAATCCAGCATCGTCCTGTTAGACCTCAAAGAGATTTGCAAACACACAATATAATTTTTCTTTTTTTTTTTCTGGATTTTTAGATTTTATTTCTTTTTTTATTGAAGTATAGTTGATTTACAATGTTGTGTTAATTTCTGCTGTACAGCAAAGTGACTCAGTTATACATATATATACATTCTTTTCTATATTATTTCCATTATGCTTTATCACAGGATATTGAATATAGTTCCCTGTGCTATACAGTAGAAACACTGTATATCCATTCTATATATAATAGTTTGCATCTACTAACCCCAAATGCCCAATCCCTCCCCCTCTCTCCCCCATCCCCCATTCCCCTTGGCGACCACAGGTCTGTACTCATGTCCATGAGTCTATTTCTCTTTTGTAGATACATACAAAATACCATTTTTCTAACTATTTTTTGTAATAGAAAATATAGTTATTTTTCATGAGAAATATTATTTATATTAATATGTGGTAGATTTATTATTCTTTTTTACATAAATTAACAAAGATTTTTAAATTTCTCAGTTTAATTCCTTATACAGTAAATATAAATACACAGAATACACACCAGTAAAAGCATTTTTAGGGTCACCAACAAGTTTTCAATGTGTAAAGTGACCCTGAGACCAAAAGTTATAGAACTACTGGTCTAGAAGTCAGCCCAGGAAGAAACAGAGGGGGATTTGGTGAATACATCATGTCCCTGCTACAAACACTACAGAGTCCATCTCTCCATGTAGAATACTCTGTCATAAAAATCCCAAATACCTGAGGAAAGATAACAGCAATCATCTGTGACATGAGAATAAATCAACCAAAAGTAGCTGATCTGGGCTATTTCATACAGAAAAGACTCATGGGTGGGGATAAAACAATGGAACATGTGAAGCTATGGTGCTTATCATTATTTTACCTAACAGGGAAACGAACAGTCCATGAAGACACCCATCCAGCAAGGATGGGAGCTTGCTTACATTCATGTTTTCAGATGCTCCTAAATTTAGGTGGTGTGATTTCCATTTTATACCATATTTCCAGACTCAATATTTTCAGTTTGGTCTTTAAAGGATTTACAATTTGATAAGATTCAGTCATACGTAGCTACTTATTTTAGAAATATCTTTGAAATGCTAGATTCTTTGTTGTCACAGTGTATACAAAACAAGCCTCAGTAAATTTGAAAGTACAGAAATCATACAAAGTATGTTCTCCAACCGCAATGGAACTCAGAAATCAATAACAGGAAATTTGGGAAATTCTCAAACGTGCATACTAAATAACACATCTTAAATAACCAACCAATCAAAAAAAAAAAAAAAAAAAAGAACAAAGGGCAATTAGAAAATACTTCCTAGACTGAAGTGATAATTCCACACAGGTTGATGAAATGGTGATTGGTTGGCCACACCTGTGTCTCCCCTGGATCGGAAGTTGACCAGCTGTGTGACTGTGTGTCTGCCATTTCCTATCTCATTACTCCAGGTGCTGCTACAAAACCTCAGCTCAGCCATAAGAAGACTCTCTATTAGGTTAGGCATTGCTCCAAATAATGTCAACCCAGCAGTGGACTCAAAAAATAAATTTGTCTCTAAAATTTCATATGTCTGTAGTCAACCCACGACTATGTTGACCACATATTCTATTCCATTTATAAACAGTATAAATAATATGCAGTTACAACACATCTCTTATCATATCACTTAAAAGAGCAATTTCCACTGCCATTAGAATATTGATATCAAGGTCTCAAACATAATTAGTTAATAAGTTAATGTATGAAGGAAAAAATGCATATCCCAGGAATAATGGACACTTCAGGCAAAAACTGTCAAAATGTGTGTGGGAAAAAGTAATAATATCCTTTACATATATATTTAGAATGAAGCAACTGGAAATTTCCATAGCAAAAAAAAAGAAAAAATTAAAGAGTCAAAAGATCTAGAATATATTTCAAAGGTGTAAATGATTCTTACTTTGGTTCATTCAGAATTATTCCCCCCATACACATACAAGGAAGTATTATAGCTTTTATATTTACAGTAGATACTGAAGTTTTGAAAAGATAATACATTCATGTGATTCAAAATAAAAAGTGAAAGAATAGAGTGAGAAATCTCCCTGGCACTTCTGTTCCCCATCTGCCCAATTACCATCCATCTCACCTCCAACCAGTTAACTACTTTTGTTACTTTTTTGTGTCTCCTTCAGACATACTTTATGACCACATAGGCAAAAATTATAATATTGTCTCATTTTCCAACTTTTTAACACAAGTGGTAGCATGTGACCCAAAGTGGGCTGCATCTTGGTTTATTCAACTAACTGCATACACCAGAGATATTTCTATTATACTACATAGTGGATTCCCTTATTTTTAAAAATTGTTTCATAGTAGTAGTTTATAGACAAAAAAGGGACCGGAATTCACCAACCCATATTAGTGAAAATTTAGAAACTTTTTGCTGTCAAAAATAACATTGCAATGAATTATACAGTACATATGCTATTTTAAAATATGTGAATATATTCATAGGACACATCCTTAAAAGTAGAATTGATAGGCCAAAGGGTATGCATTGATAATTTTGATCAATATTCATAAATTGCTCTCCTGTAGTTTATATTTCCACATTTCCAGTATATGTGATTCCCTGATCCCCACAGCCTTACTAATAGAGAATATTAACAAATTTTCAATTTGCCCATCTGATAGAGTTGAGGAAACTCAATCACATAATCTGAGGTATCTCTTTATTTAGTAAGAAATCAGTCCCTTATGTGATACAAATTGGAACATTTCTTCAATCATTTGAATTGTGACTATGTTCATTTTATGTTTGTTTGTTTTGACCAAGTATATGTTTTGTGGTTTTGATGACTGTCCCTAAAGTAGTCAACTTGTCAGACTGCTTTTTTATGGGTTTTGGATTTTAAGTTATGGTTAGAAACTTCTTTTCCACTGTTAGGTTATAAATAAATTCCAATTTTCATTAATTACATTTAAATCTTTGACCTACATAGAGTTTTTCCAGCTGTTCACTGGGAGGTGGAGATCCAAATTTTTTCTTTCCAGATGGCTAGCCTCATTTTCTCAATAATATTTATTGCATAGTCCATATTTTCCTCCACTTATTTGAGATACCAACTTTAGTTTATACTAAATATCTGTAAGTATAGGTCTTTTTAACTATATTTCCATTAGTCTACATGATGCTAGTAGAAGAACAGTACCATGCTATTTTAATTAGAAAGGTTCTATAAAAGTGATTCAAATCTTTTAGGACCAATCTACCTCCATTGATCTATTCCTTCTAGTGTTTTTGTTATTGTTCCTTTTTTGACATAACCTTATACATCTTATGTAAGATCAGATACCATAAAACTCCTAGAGGAAAACATAGGCAGAACACTCTTTGACATAAATCATAGCAATATTTTTTTGGATCTGTCTCCTAAAGCAAAGGAAATAAAAGCAAAAATAAACAAATGGGACCTAATTAAACTTAAAAGCTTTTGCACAACAAAGGAAACCATCAACAAAACGAAAAAACAACCTATTGAATGGGAGAAAATACTTGCAAATGATATGACCTGATGATAACAGGTTAATAGCCAACATATATAAACAGCTCATATACCTCAACATCAAAAAACAAATTACCCAATTTAAAAATGGGCAGAAGAACTGAATAGACATTTTTTCAAGGAGGAAATGCAAATGGCCAACAGGCACATGAAAAGTTGCTCAACATCACTAATCATCAGGGAAATGCAAATCAAAACCACAATAAGATATCACCTCACACCTGTCAGAATGGCCATCACAAAAGAATCTACAAATAATAGATGCTGGAGAGGGTGTGGAGAAAAAGGAACCCTCCTACACTGTTGGTGGGAATGCAAACTGGTGCAGCCACTATGGAGAACAGTATGGAGGTTTCTCAAAAAAATAAAAATAGAGTTACCTTATGACACAGCAATTCCACTCCTGGGTATATATCCAAAAAAAAACAAAAACAAAAACACTAATTCGAAGAGATACATGCACCTCAATGTTCATAGCAGCACAATTTACAATTGCCAAGAAAAGGAAGCAACCTAAGTTTCCATCAACAGATGAATGGATAAAGGAGATATATATATATATACATACACATGTATACACATGTATATATGTATACACACACACACACACACACACACACACATATACAAAATGGAGTACTATTCAGCCACATAGATGGACTTGGAGGGCATTATGCTAAGTGAAATATGTCAGACAGAGAAAGACAAATACAGTATGATATCACTTCTATGTGGAATCTAAAATATACAACAAACTAGTGAATATAACAAAAAAGAAACAAACTCACAGATATAGAGACCAAACTAGTGGTTACCAGTGTGGAGAGGGAAGGCAGAAGGGAAGTAGGGGAGTAAGAGGTACAAATTATTAGGTATAAAATAAGCTACAAATATATATTGCACAACATGGAGAATATAGTCAATATTTTATAATAACTATAAATGGAGTATAACCTTTAAAAATTGTGAATCACTATATTGTATACTTGTAACATATAATGTTGTACAGCAACTATACATCAATTAAAAAATACTAAATAAATAAAATTTACAACAGTAAATGGGTATATAAAAATATAAATAAGCACTCTAATTATTTTTTGTAAGCTTATAGCATTTATAGTTCTGAAGTTAATAAAGCTTAAAAATGCTCTAAGGAAAAAAAAACTTTACTGCTAAAAAATGGTAAGCATCATAGGAGCCTTCAGCAAGTTGTAGTAATAACATCAGAGATCACTGACCACAGATCAACATAACAAATACAATAATAATGAAAAAGTTTAAAATATTGCAAGAATTACCAAAATGTAACACAGAGACATGAAGTGAGCAAATGCTGTTGGAAAAATTATGCCCATAGATTTACTGGACACAGGGATGCAACAAACCTTCAAGTTGTAAAAAATGCAATATCTGTGAAGCACAATAAAGCAAAACACTATAAAAGGAAGTGTGCCTGCATTTATGTGTGAGTTCCAATAACTTCACCATTCTATGCCTCAGTGTTAACCATTTTAGGAAAGGTCTTGCTTGGCATATGGTATAATCTTTCTAGATATAAACTGGAATCTTAATTTTACTTCTTCAAGTTTATCTTTAAATTTTTTTTTCCAACTTACTGTTTTGATTGGCAGATGCCAATTATGCATATGTTGAATCGCCTTTCCTTGTGTTTTATGGTTTTTATTTTCTCTCTCTTTTTCACTTTTAACACATTTTAATTTTTCTTTTATTTTGTTTACTTTTTTCATTTCTTTCCTCTATGTCCCCTACTATGTTTTCCATGGTGTCCATCCTGCCCTTTACTTGTTTTTATTTCTATAACGGTTTTATTATATTTCTCTCAGCTCATGCCTAATTTCCTCCTGTGTCATGCTGTCTCTTCCTTGATTTTTTTGAATTTTTTCTGTTTTGTGGTCTTCCTCATAGAGGCAACTATTCACTAAGTTTTGGACTTTATTTTTAATTTAAGCCAGAGTTTTTAATCACAATTTTTATCTTCTCCAGGGCAATATTTCTCCAATGAATGTTCTTTATCTACTAGTAATCTCTGCTACTCTTTTCTTCATTTTTTTCTTACATTCTCCTTACACCAATATTATATTCTATCTATGTCTTCTGTACCTCATCATGTAATATCTCAAATTTCCTGGAATTAGGTTCATATTAGCTGAGGAGGACAGAGAGCTTTTCCAGGCTCTAGTTTTCACAGCACCCAGGGCTCTTCCTGCTACCTTCTCTGCTCCTTTGACTGAAGCTGGGCCAGTCTGTTTCTGCTGCTAGATTTTTACACTCAGGTGTGTGATCTTCTCTTTCAACAATGGTGTTTTTAATACCTATTTCTTAGACCTGATGCCACTGATCCCTCCCTTTCTTCATTCCACCCTATTTTTTCTTTTCTCCACTTCTGGTTAGTCTCTTGGAGGTTTTTGGAATCTAGCAATTATATCTATTTTCTGGTTTACTAAAACTTGAGGGTTTTTGCTTCTTTTTTTTTTACTTTTAAATAATTTCTAGGAGAAGAAGAAAAATGCAGACTTTTGTTGCCATGTTCAAAATAGAACTCCTCTTGAGTAACTTCTTATTGGCTTTTTTTTAAAACAGAATAAAAATATACACAAATTCTCCATAATTAAATATTTATCAGAAAATAAATTTTAGTTATGAGCTTGAAACTAAGCTATGTACCATAAAATATATTTCATTTGAATGCAAAGCATGTACAAAAGGGCAGAGATCTTATATAAGGCCTAGTCTCTTCTAGCCTCTCTGACCTTAGAGATTTGTGTAAACCAAATTTTGCATACCAGGTAAAGAATAGTTAGAACATTTTTTGATATTTACTATTTTAAACTTAATTTGTAGCATGTAAGTCAACTGGAATAGTGTACCCCACAGATACATTTCACTAACACTGGAGTTATACTTTCCTAAAATGTAACAGTAGCCTCAAGACTCATAAAAGAACCTGCCAAACTACCTTTTCTATCTCTTATGTGCATCTATTTTCTGTTTCAGTCTCTTGAGATGGTTGATGACAAAGGAAATTTTCTCCTTTTCTCAGGTCCTTTCAACCCCATGAGACCCTGAGTCAGTGTGGGTGGGAGAGGTCTTCTTTAACAGTACCATCCTCCAGATAGATAGATAGATAGATAGATAGCCACACTGTATCTATATAATATTTTCATGATGAAAAATATCTACTTGGTGAAGTATCTCTGGTGTCACAAAGATGTTGGTCTTTTTTTCCATTGTTACATTTTGTTTCTTCTTTTTTCTCAATAATTTTTACCTTCCTACCCAAAGGTTCACGCTTTGTCTTCACTTACCATCTTTCTTATACTACTCTTTTATTACAAGTAAATATTTTTCAAAGCTAGACCATATGAAAAATTCTATGCAGAACTTACCTACAGTGTTGGCCTGGCCTCTGTCCTCTTCTGTGTGCACAACCTGTCACCCATGGTTCGCTCACATCTCAGGTTAGAGAATCAAGTCCTGTGGCTACAAATGACCCACACACCCAACCCTCCAGACGGGCTGGGCCAGGGTGCCAATGACCACGACAGGAATGGACCCTGCTTGCAAGCTGGGAAAGTCACTTCTTCCTTCTGCAGTTTGGAATCAGGACATGAAACCTAAAGTTAGTCCATTAACCATTTAAATGGAGGCCTTAAATCTAAGTCTGGGGCATCCAGGTTTATGAAGACAAGAAAAAGTGAGAGAGAAATAAAGGGTAAGAGAGAAAGCAGGGAGAAGGGAGAGAGGGATCGGGCTGAAGGATGAAGGCCAGGAGAGAAAGCGCAGGATCCCAGGGTAATGGAGTGAGAGCAGCATGGTCTGAGCTGTCAGACCTCCACGAGCCCAAGCCTGCTTTTTTGATGCTGGGATCATCGAGTTTGCCAATTATCACTTTAGATTTCCTTTTTTGCTTAACCTGGTTTCACTAAACCTGTTCTTTATGAAAGAGTGATTCCATAATTAGATATACATATGCTTTAACACAAGGCAGCATGAAGACATTTGGTGAAAAAGCAGTGATAAAAAGCAACAAAAATATTTGAATTAATAAAATAACAGCAGAGATTCAAATTAAGGGCTAGGAGGAGCAGCGATGCTGGACCCTTTGCAGCCCTGACCTACAGGAAATGACTTGTTTGTGCTGGCTCATTAGGCTTTGAGGAATCCTCTGTGGAGCATATTATGTGGAATAAAATTAGAATAAAATATCACAACCTCCTAAATTTTCAACCCAGCTATGAATATCAGAAAGCTATGCTTCCAAACCTGCTTACACACCAAAAATGTTAATCAGATCCTCGAGATCACTTCTGATGAATTAACCCAGATTCACAGACATGGTATGAAAATGATCCTTTTTCAACCAACTGGGGACCATCTATGAGGGATAAAACCATTATTGTTTAGAGACAATTTTTAAAAAACAGACAGGGTCCAGCACAGACAGTGGGCATAGCAGGAAGATGAAGTCGGTGATCCCACCTGGAATAGTAGCTCTGCTGGAGGTCAGATCCCAGATACAGGGTGGGTCTCCCAGCCTCAGGCTTTGGTGAAACATGGCATGAGATATTAAATTAGATGAGCTATTAAATCCCAGTCATGGAAGAGAATGAACTGGATTTACGAGGCTTGTCCACCAAGGGCTTATGATCCAACTTTCACGACGAATATCTCCTGTTGTCAAACCAGGGAACCCGGGTGTGTGTACGCACACATGTGAGCCAGGCACACGCAGGTGCATGCTTCTTCAGATGTGATTTCTGTCCCCTTTACCCGTGTTCTCATTCACAAGCTCGGCGCTATTAAACCCATCAGCATTGCTAGGAAGTTTCCAGTCCTATTTTCTCGCCTAAGTGCAGACTACCTATGAATTTAGAAAAGTTGATGCAGTACAAGAAGAAATTCGATCATCTTACTCTTTATTCAAACAGAGCTGCAATCATCTGTCTCTGATTCAATATATAAACACATTCATTTAACTCGCATGTCTTCCTATGGGAGCGGAGGGCTGGGAGTGTGCGTCTGATTTTGTCCACACCCAGGAATGAAAAGGCTTATGTTAATGTTTTTTTCTTTTATTTTGGTGCCTAAATGTTTAGCGTACTAAACAACAGTTGAATGTGGATTCAATATGAGTCATAAAAAAACGTTGATGGCGAGCAGGAAGCATACTTGGCCAGAAAAAACTACATCCAAAGTCTCTCTCTGTAACTTGTTTTGCCCTTGGAACCCTGCAACCAGGATGGGCTCACCCAGCCCACTTCTCCATCTAGAGCAACAGCCCTGGGAGTTAATAGCCCTTGTGCATATCCCTGTGATTTAATAGACGGTGACAAGTAAAGGATTGTTTAGAATCTTTGGACTCACTCTTTGAAATGATAACAATGTACAATACATTTACCATTAAGATAGAGTCTCCTTAACAGCTTCTTTTTAAGTACCAAACATTTTTTCCCTAAAAAAAGAAAAATCTGATTCAAAACCCCAGAATATTGACTAGTGCAAAATGCAAACCAGAGCTGCTGTGGTTAAAGAGGGGAGGGCTCACTGTAAACACTACTTCCCAGTAAACCCAAGATCTCCCTAGAACACTGGCACATGACAAGGAAAATTGAATAAAAGAGCCTTTCCTCCTGGGGATGCAGAGTTAAAGCTCTCGTGCTCTTGGACTGGAAGAATTAATGTCATTAAATCAGCCATATTACCCAAAGCAATCTACAGATGTAATGCAATTTCTATCCAAAATTATTGATACCCTTTAGGTTATGTGGTTTTTAAAATAGCTTCAGTTATTGCCAGACCTGAATTCTTTTTGAATTTTCCTTTTTTTATTCCATCCCTTTCTGTGTCCACAATGATATAACCGTATGCCAGTTCAAACCACACTTACATCACAACGCTGATCTTCAGCTCTACTTATTGACACATTCATACTCTATCTGGTTCTTTCCTGATCAAAAGCCTTGTGAGGGAGGCTTCCCTCTGCCAATAAGCAACTTAAATATCTGCTACGAAATACATCCAATGCCGAGAAGTTGTTCTCGTCCCTTTTCTTCAGTACCTGAGTCACATTTTATAACATAAGCATTTGATACTATTTAGTAAATGTCACGATCAGCAGTTATTCTTCTGGAACAGCTCCCCTGACAGGTGTTTTACTCTCATTGCCGACCATTTGGTTTCTGACTCAAGTTCCCACTGAGGACGGCCTTTCCCAGAGGGCTGAATGACACGTCTGGTGACCTATTCAGTGTTGAACTTGACCATCACCACCAGCCCCAGAGCAGGTCATTTCCTTTCTGTGTATCTATCTACTGCCTTGTGCCTTTGTGAGGTCCAGATGATTTTATCTAATTAAGTAGAATTCAGTACATCAAATAGAATTGGTATCATTTTGAGGGTCCTGTTGGACTTTTTAACCTTGGCTTCATATTAGAATCACCTGGGGAGAATTTTGAAAATGCTAAAATATCGTCCATCTCAGGTAAATTCAATCGGACTGTCTGGAGGCAGGGCCCAGGTGTCAGTTGTTTCCAGCTCTGTTCAGGTGATTCCAACAGTGGCCAAGCCCTGAGAGCTGCCAGGTGCAAGATGGGGCTCCTTGTATCTTCTAGGAGACAAGCGGTCTGAATGTGTCCTGCGGGTTTTTCTACTCCTTCCTCTGAGCGGCACTACCTTGCTTTTCTCTCTAAGCAACACTGTGCTAAACTCACATCTGAGTGCCCTCCGTCTACCATTTGAATCGCGTTCTCCTGTGACAGGGCACCTGGCCCGGAGCCCGGCTCTGCATTTGGAAGCCCCCTGCGGGCAGGAGCTGCCCTTCCCCTCACTCCCCTGTCTCTGCAGTGAACAAGGAGGGAGAGCACTGATTCTGTGGAGGTTGCCCGCCAGGGCTCTGGCTGTCATTTCAAGGGACTCAGAGGAAAGCCCGTTTGCACTTCCAAACCTTGCCATTTTCAACAACACAGCTGGACTAGTCACTGTGATATTTTAATTCCCATCTTCATCCTGAGTGCTTTCTCAGATGGTTCAGGATCTATGCGGCTGGGAGAACGAGCGAGTATAAATCCACACGGCTTGCTCCGTGGCTGAGCTCCCCGGAGCTCCATCTCCGCAGAGGTGCGGAGATGCTGCCTCTGAGGGGAAGCAGTGTGCCTGCCCCAGGCATCCGCAGGCGCCACGCCGAACACCACGTGGAGGACGAAGGATGCTCCGTTTCCGCCCGGAGCCCAGCGCAACTCCTCAGTGGTGATGATAGGAGGAGACAAAGCATCCCTCGCGCAGCCCACGACACCCGCCGCTCCGGGGCCACCAGGAGGCCGCCTAAGCTCCCACGGAGAGTGTGAGGCAGGTGCAGAGGCTTGGGTCTGCCCTTGACTCTTTTTTTTTTTTTTTTTTTTTTTTTTTTTAAGATTTTTTTTGATGTGACCATTTTTTTAAAGTCTTTATTGAATTTGTTACGATATTGCTTCTGTTTCATGTTTTTGGTTTTGGGCCATGAGGCATGTGGGATCCTAGCTCCCCGACCAGGGATAGAACCCACACCCCCTGCATTGGAAAGCGAAGTCCTAACCACTGGACCGCCAGGGAAGTCCCCCGCCCTTGACGCTTGGTGTAGCCTCCAGTTAGGTGTAGGATTCAAGAATAAGTAGGTTGATATTCAGATTAACACTAAGAATCATTTTCATTATTTTATTTCTGAGTTCTACCTATTATGATGTTTATTTTAGAATTTCCCTTAGCTGAATTTTCTAAACTCTAGTCTGAAGACCTACTGCTTATTGAAAAAGAACAGGAATTAAAATGCATTACTAAAATAAAATGATTGTTTTGTAGTTAGCTTTTGACATTTGTGCACGTTTATTTCATGGGAACGATCTCCAACTTTTCGTTTTAGTTTAACGTCTTGCTAAATTAACCCACATCACAGCTCAGACATTATAACATTCAATATTTTTGAAAACATACTATGGAGCAGGAATGTACTAGGTCTTTACGTTAAATTTGTTAAAAAGCAGGTAAATGGTTCCTACTTTACAAATGAAAAATTAAAACACTCAAATATTGGGGCTTCCCTGGTGGCGCAGTGGTTGAGAATCTGCCTGCTAATGCAGGGGACACAGGTTCGAGCCCTGGTCTGGGAAGATCCCACATGCCATGGAGCAACTAGGCCCATGAGCCACAACTACTGAGCCTGCACGTCTGGAGCCTGTGCTCCACAACAAGAGAGGCCACGATAGTGAGAGGCCCGCGCACCGTGATGAAGAGTGGCCCCCGCTTGTCGCAACTAGAGAAAGCCCTCGCACAGAAAACGAAGACCAACACAGCCAAAAATAAATAAATAAATAAATAAATAAATAAATAAATTTAAACATGATACATTACTAAAAAAAACAAAAACAAAACACTCAAATATTTGTACTCACATGACCAAATTCCCACCTTCATTCTGAATGTTTTGTCTTTTTTTATCTAGTCTAAATCAGGAATCAATTTTTAAAGAGTTATGCATTTAATACCATAAATATTTTAATACTAATATAAACTCTGCTTTCCCAAACTATATTGCATTAATACATCAGTCTCTTCTATTGTATTTTTTTAAATTTCTATTTGTTATTTGAAGAGTACAAGTTTTGGGATCTCATGAACTAGATTTATGTCCTAGGTCTGCCTGACGTAAGAGGAATGAGCAGTGGCTTTGTATTCAGAGATCGGAATTTCAGTACAAGGCAGCCGCTCCTTAGCTGTATGGTTGGTCTTCCCAGAAGCTCATTTTCTTCATCTGAAAAATGGCAGTTATATTGTTTTCTTCATGAAATTACTGTGAGGACAAAATGATGTAATGCCTATAAATCCTATTGCACTGTGACTGGCACATCATAAATGCTAAATTGGTCATGTTTCCTTTTCTCGCCTCTTAATCATCCATACAAATATTTCAAGTTTATGTAGCTAACCCCCCTGCTATTCAGAGAGTCACCATCCATATGTCCTTGTGTCCCCCTGACTCTCGTGTAACTGATCATTTAAGGAGAGGTTGAAGTTTACAGCAGCAAAAACATCTCAATTCTCCCTAATGAGTCAATCCAAATCGATGATTATAGGACAAGAACAATAGTACAACAGAAAGGTGTGATGAGAGTTTTTTTCTCCCAGAAAAATGCATTTGAGTTTTAGCCCCTAGAGTGAAGGCTGAGACAGGTAGAAGTTGGCAGAGCGAGTACAGTTTTCCTCCTAAGAATTCCCTTGTTTCCTGTCTCACCAAGAATTTTACAGAGCACCTGCTACCAGAATCCTCGGGATGTAGATGACAAGATATCATTTATTTCCAGAATTAAGCCCACATTCAAAATCTTCTATCCCACTGATGTCAGTGTGACAGACAGAGCTCACCCTAGAGTTTCCAGTGCGTTTAATGAAAGGAGAATATAAAATCATGAGTTTTCTACCCATAAAGTATTTGCCAACTTTGCTTTGCATTAGATGTAATACTTGTCCACTGTGTTCATCCTTAGGAGGCCGCTTATATTATCATAACTCAAAAGACAAGCCCAGGTCCATGCAAATGGACACAGCAGCTCCCATGTTTACACACGTGTACAAAGTCCAGATCGTCTAGTGGAATCAGACCTCTGAACAGGTCAAGTTCAACTTTTGTTTGTTTCTGGTTACAAATTTCCCAGTGTTGTCAATGGAAGAGACAGTCTTGAAAGAATATTTCATCATAAACCCACCCATTGCTGAGGCATTTTCTACACCTTCCCTTATAGCCAGACATGTAGGCTTCCTGTGAAAGGTGACGAGGTGAAAATATAGTAGAAAAAGCAAAAAAGCAGGGAGTCAGCCAGATCCGAGCTCAATTCCTGGCTTCATTACTTAATCTTAATGGTCTAAATCAGATTTGAAAATTAATTTATTTGAGCTTCAGTTTCTTACAAGGGCTAGCAAGACCAGCCCCATGGAATGTTCTTACTTCTTCTGTTTTCCTATCTTGCATGGATCCTGTCTGCTTTAGTGTGACTTATACTCTTGGCCTTTTTCTTGGCTACCTCTCCTCACCATTATTTACCTTAAAATAACCTCTCCTTTTCCTCATCCCAGCCTAACCCAGCATTCCTGTTTCATTAGGATCTTTTCAGTGAGAAGGAACAAAAAGCCTCCTCACATATCCTAGGTCAGGAAGGAGTTTTATCAGCTCAGTGATTGGAAAGTTTGGAGGTTCCTAGGTTTCATGCTCAGTCTTCTCGATACTATTGGTGCAACAGCTATTTCTCTGTGATTTCTTGAGCTCTAGGCTCCTGAATGTGCTGCCTTTGCCGCCTGAAAGATGGCTGTCACTATTACCGGGGCTTCGTTCTTCACATCTGGGGAGACTCTGTGTCTCTTCCCATAGCGATGATAAAATGTCTTCAGCTTCACTACTTGGGGAGCATCTCAAGCTATGAGCCCACCTCCAACCAATCACTGTGTTACCCTGATTGGCCCTCCTGAGTCGGAGGTGGGGTCAACCCACCTAAGAGCACATGATTGCCACACAAGGAGAGGGGTGGTGTGGATTTGGAGAAAGCAAATAAAACTTCCGCATTCCCTCACCACCTCCAAGTCTCCACTTTCTGCAAAGCTTCCCAGCCCTGACCCCTTTGCTCTTATGTTACAACATTCTAACCAAACCTGATCCAAGAAGCTGACTCTAGAAACTTCCATGGGAGAGGCTGCAGCCAGAGAGCAGTACCGTGATGTATCTGCAGGAGAAGGTCATCTACTCGACTGCCAGTAATATGGAAAGAATTTACTAAGATTGTAAAGACCCTTTATAAACCACACACTGGCTGGTTCCAAAGTAAAGTTCATCCACAACAATAGACTTGCACACTGGTGAGAAGATATTGATTTATGGGAGAGAAAATTAGAGCAGAAAGTCCAATAGCAGAGGAATCGTTAATTAATTGAAGGTTTATTACTCAGTTACTGCAACAAAGAAAAGGTATTCAAAATTCATAGTGTCATGAAACTTACTAATTCTTTATATCAAATTGGTATGTTTTGAAGTAAAAGTCTGTTTATAATATGATTATATTTACATGAAACAAATAAAACCAGTGCATATAGGGGTGGTGAAGACAAAGGAAAACACGAAAATATTAGAAGTGCACATCTGTGGCACAATGGATATATTTTAATAGTGGAAAGGAAAATCCTTATTAGTTTCTAAATTACAGGATATACGCTTGACAGATTCCAGAGAGTTTGTCATATGTACAGCTTCTCAAAGTGACTGCTTTATATGAGTAATACATGTTATATTTAGTGAAAAAGAAAAAAACAACCTAACATTAATACTTAAAATATTCAAGATGACACCCGTAATATTGGTTCTGTCATGACTTGTTAATACAATATTATTTATCATCTCTCACACTTTTAGACTGTGCTACTCAGTTCTATTAAGCTTCCTTCATGTAAATAGTACTGCAGAAAAATTAACAAACAAGATCCATGTATATACATCATAATAAATTTAAACCTTTACAGATAAATACAAATATGTCTCCTTCTTTAAGAAATTTCATTCTTATCAGCCAATAGAACCCTACCTAACAGAAACACCTATTACAGGACACCCTATCATTTTATTTTTTTCTCTGGAAAACCTGGAGCCACCAGCATCTCCCTGCCTGAATTCCCAGATGCCTGGTGCTTTAGTTTTATTACAAAGCTTGCCCATTTTAATCTGATTCTTTCTTCATGATACATGGGCCTCTCCTTGCAGGGTGAGTTCATTTGAGTGTGGTTCTTCCATTTTAACTTAATCAGCTGTTTTCAGCATCATCCAGATTGAAGTGTTGATTGTGTACTCTTCTTAATAACAAAAAATTAATCTGCAAAGCAAATATCAAAGGAGCTGGTCTGTTGTCCATGGTGAGAGAGGAAGTGGTCTGATGTTCTTACCGAGAGTAACATTTGCGTCCTTATAGTTCTTCCTGGGTGGCCGTTGTTTTACTTCGGTGTGATTGCTCTCTGGACTTTATGACTTTATCCTCATTCCTAGGACACCCAACATATTCACTCCAGGTGTCATCGAGACAGAGCAGCTGCTACCGGCAATGCTGAAAAGCGACCTCTAAATTTCCCTTTTAGGCCAATGCCCCCGCATTCCTTTTTGGGATGACAGATGTAATGTCCACAACAAAAGCAAATATTGCAAAAGGATGCTCAGGTCTATAAGACACACCTCCATCCTGCCTGGTCAGTACAATCCCTTCCTAACAGCTCTGCAACCTCTGATCCCCTCAACCGCCTTCCCCAACCCCCTTCCCATTCCACAGGGCAATGCGGGAAATGCCGGGTAGAACAAGGGAACACATCCACAGAAGCTTAAAAAAGTAGATCCCATTCTAATTCTGTTCAGGACTCTACTTACCAAGAGGTCCGGCCTGTGCTGCATGGAAGAACAGCTGTTACTCTCAGGTTAAGGGAAGATGCAGAAAAAGACAAGTCCTTCTATAAACTAAGCTCAAAGGAATAAACAAAGGAGATGATAGGGTCATGGTAGAAGCATCAACAGAGCCCTGAGATGAAGCCTCATCTCTGTATCATTCCTTCCATCAACCCTCCTGCCCTTCATCCAGTGCATGGCAAGTACCAGCCACATGCCGGCCGTGGGAAGGTGGCCGCAACAGGACTTCACAGCCCTACCCCCCAGGGGACTTGGAAGACAGGATAACACAGACTTATAGAGACTTCATTAGATGCCTGGCATTGCTCTAGATGTTTCCCATATACAGTAAGTCCCCTACATACGAACGAGTTCCATTCTGAGAGTGCGTTAGTAAGTCCAACAAAGTTAGCTTAGACACCAAAATAACACAATCAGCTATATAGTACTGTACTGTCATAGGTTTATAATACTTTTCTCATAAATAATACATAAAAAACAAACACAAAAAATAAAGAAAACATTTTTAGTCTTACAGTACAGTACCTTGAAAAGTACAGTAGTACAGTACAACAGCTGGCACATAGGGGCTGGCATCGAGTGAACAGGCAAGAAGAGTTACTGACTGGAGGAGGGAGAGGAGGTGGGAGATGGTAGAGCTGAAAGATCATCAGCAATAGGAGACGGAGGGCAAGCTGCAACTTCACTCACGCCTGATGTTGATGGCACAGGTTCTGGACATGCAAATGCACGTTCACATCTTTGAAAGTTTGCAACTTGAAAGTTCGTATGTAGGGGACTTATTGTATTGATTCTTTTAATGCACAAAAATACTGTATGGAAGTTACTACCACTGTCCCTATCTTTACAGATGAAGTAACATAGAAACAGAAAGTCAAAATAACTGGGCCCCAAACACAGGGCCAGCAAGTTGCAGAGAAGTATATGTGCACAGGTGGGAATGGCCGGAATCTGTGTCCTGACCCCCCAGCTGCATCCACAGTCCCTGCCATGCTCACCACTCATCCTCTCAATACAAGACAAGATTACAGCATCTTTAGGGCTGCAAGTCAAGGTAGAGATCATCTTATCAAAACTCTAGTTGTTTGGGGTGAGGAGACTGGCATCCAGGCAGGGCTACTAAAAAGACCAGGCACTGGGACATGTCCGCATTCACCACGATGCTTTCCCCACCTTAAAGCCAGCTGAATCGTGGAGGTGCATCACGCTAACTGGACGGCTGCACCCCACTTTCCCCAGCCTGCATCTGACATGAGAAGCACAATGGAACACTTCTGTCTATATTTTAACTTCAGTTTCTCTCTCAGTTCCCCAACTCCCTATCCGTCTATGTACTTGTGAGCTTACATCTCATTCCAAGTCTTGTGTCTTGACAACAGGCACCTCACCCCAGCAAGGACTTCACAGCGTCCAGATCGCCCACAGATAGAGTGATTTTTTCCCTAGATCTGTCCATCATGGGGGAGTAAGTAGCTGACCTTCTGGAGCATCTAAGAAGACCAGAACAAAACCAAAATAAATAGGTTCATTTGTGCCATATTTTAGATTCCACATATAAGTGATATCATATGGTATTTGAGACCATATACTCTTAATCATCATTTTATAATGAGGACATGCAGGCAGAGAGGAGAACAAAGCTCCTATTTAAAGGAGCAGAGATAAGCGTGTGTCTCTGGCTGGGTCGCCACTCACGTCTTCTGCTGCACTTCACTTTTCCTTTCTACTGCTCTGCACTTTTGGAGCTGCCCAGCTATACTCAGCGGGTCATTAGTATTGAATATATATACTAGTTTGCATCCACCAACCCCCAATTTCCAATCCATCCCTCTCCCTCCCCTTCTCCCCCTTGGCAACCACAAGCCCAATCTCTGTCTATGAGTCTGTTTCTGTTTTGTATCAATAGGATGGATTAACAACAAGTTCCTACTGTACAGCACAGGGAACTATATCTAATCTCCTGGGATAAACCATAATGGAAAAGAATGTGAATATATATATATATATATATATATATATATATATATATATATATGTAAAGCTGAGTCACATTGTTTTTCAGCAGAGATTGGCACGACATTGTAAATCAACTACACTTCAATAAAAAAAAAAAAAAAAAAAGGATATGGTCTCCAGAACAGTGACTATCTCGTACAAGTGCCCAAAAATGGTCACGCTAATTGTTGATGAGTGATTTTTATCCAGTGTTGGACACTTAAGTGTTTTCACTTTGTGAAAATGTATCACTTTTTTAAGCTTTTTTTTAATAACGATTTTTTATTGAAGTATAGTTAATTTACAATGTTTTTAGTTTCAGCTGTACAGCAAAGTGATTCAGTTATATATATGTGCGTGTGTGTGTATATATATACACATATAAATATTCTTTTTCAGATTATTTTCTGAAAATGTATCGCTTTTGGTTTGAACACTTTTCTGTGTTCATGGTATACTCATTAAAAATATATGAGATTTGAAATCACACACACCCGAGTCTAAATCCCCAGACGTTCACTCCTACCTTTGGGCAAGTTTCTTAATCTAGCCTGGCTTCCATTTAGAAATACAAATAATCACACCTACCAGAGTTTTCCTGGGAAAGTAAAAGAGTTCCACACACATAAAGGCATCTGGAACACAACAGCCCCCTTGATCATTCTCATAAGGAAAGAGACTGTGTCTTTTTTTTTTACCTTTTTTGCCAAGTGCCCATCATGGAGCAGCTTAGCCAGTGTTTTGTTTAAAGTACCTATTAAGTGATTAACTAACTTTTCTCAAAGTACCTATTAAGTGATTAACTAACTTTTCTCAAAGCGCCTTTCATTTACGAATGGCAGTTCCCACAATCCTGAATTTGAGGACTTAGAGGTTCTTTCCACAACCCAGTGGCAGAGGAGATTCAGTGGATGGGAGTTTCTTTTCCCACTGAGATTGAGCACAGGCCTGCTGAGCTGGTTAACATAGTCCTTCAAGACCTGGCTCTCCCTGGGCTGTCCCCAGCCAGCAGACATGGCGTGGGGGGAAGCGTTTGTAGGATGTAATGGCCTGATTTGCATGGCTAATCACCCTCCCTGACCTGTGCCAGCAGCCTGATGCAAGGCTGAGAGCCAGCAATGCCCGGTGCAGACTCTCTCTCTGCACTGCATTTGCTGAAGTGCTCAGCCAAATCACTTAGAGCCTCCACATCTCAACCCCGCTCTCTCGAGAACAGTGGCCACAGTTTATATTTGTTTACCAATTAGCTGACTTAGTTAATACATTTAAATTGCTTTGTAGATAGGTGATATGGAGTGCAGGGAAGTGTTAATTATTGTGATTTGTGGACACTTCTCAAATCCCTAGTCTTGTATGCAAAAGAGGCAGTAACTACCTCATTTGGTAAAAAGAGAAAGAAATGCTAAGTAGAAATTGTGTCAGCAAGTGCAAATGTTTACATGAAAGAAGAAAGGAAGAATGACAGGACTCTTTGGTGGCAAATTGTCCTTGGGCCGCCAAATTAATCTGTTGCTTGCGGAGTCTAAAATCTAAAAGGGACGAAGTGACTGGCAGGGCTAGTGAGAGCCTGGGACAGCCTCAAATCCTCGGAGAGGGCGGGTGGAAATCTCAACAGCTGGCCCTGGGAGAAGGCAAGGTGCCCAGCAGTTATGAAGGCTGCCCTTGGCAGTAATTAATTATCAGATTCAATATACTTGAACTGAATGTGGATTACGAACCACACTCTCTGCGGGTGATTGGTAGGAAGAATGTGACCACGAGAAAGACAAGTACTAATGAGTTACTTTCAACCTTTGAAACATTCAGGATCTAAGAGCAGATCACCTACACATGCAGGTGAATAAAGAGCTACAATAGATATGTGGATAATAGCAATCAGGAGAAGCTTCAGAGAGAAGGTGACATTTGAACAGGGTTCTGGATAGTTAAGTAGGAATTTACCAGGAAGAAATGACAAAGGGGTCCTGGGGGCAATGGGATACACAGGCCATTCTGGCCACTATATCGAGAGTGGACAGACAGGCCCAGGGACGACCAAAGCAGGTAGGAGGTGATCAGGATAGTAGGTGACAGGATAGGTGACAATGTAGCCCAGGGGAGCATCTGAGGCCATCTCCCTAGTTCATCATCACCTAGAAAACCAGATTCCGTGCCAAGGACAGATTTCAGGTCTACAAAAGGATCTCTTCCCTCAGTCGCTAAAATTTCCCTTTACAATGAACCCCAAGAATGTACGCCATGACAGTCAGAAGGTGTATAAAATGCCAGGTTTATGCTATTAAGTGTACAAACCTACAGAAGCCAATGGTCTTTACGTAATGGATATTTCTTTCTGCCATAATCCCTATGGGACCACAATCCCTTTACTCATGTCCTCACCTGCCCACCTGTCATACTCCCAACCCCCCTAACCCTAGGAGTCTGTGCTGGATATTGATCCATGTGGGCCTCCTGCGAACTGAACCCCCTTCCTATATGGGGGCACTTTTGTTGCTCGCTCTTGGAGGAGGCAGGATCCTCTCTCTGTAGAGGCCACCCCAGGGCCAGTAACCCCTCTCCCACCTGGAGGCAGCCGGGAGGGGGAGGGGAAGAGGACCACCCTCTGGGCTCCGACAATGTGGTCCTGTGGGGTTGTGGGGACTGGGTGCAGAGCCCAGCATAGCCAGAGAGCACGTGCATAGTCACGATCATGGCAGTGGTGGGGCCCCAGCCAGATCCTGCCTGACCTCTCTGTGTTCCAGCCTCAGCCAGGACCACCATGCTTCTCCCAATATGTGTCGTATGGGTTTGCATTTATTTCCTGTTTGAACTTACAACCAAAATGTTGACTGCACTGAACAAGTCCCACCTCATACGGGAGGAGCCTGGGGACACCTGCCCCGTCCAGCACCGCCTGAGGCTCTGCCCGGTGCCCGCTCTGTAGGCACACAAGATTGGGCAGAGTAGGAGGGGGCTGGAAGCTGCCCAGTAACGAATATGTTTTGTCTCTATCCACACCCCACGACCCAAGTAACAGAGGGTAAGAGCAACCGTGTATTTATATCCACTCCCTGTTTGTCTTGTGCTTTACGCAGACCATCTCAGCTAATCTGATTATCTATGTAGGACAGTATTATCCATTTTGACAGAAATAGAAACTGAAACTCAGAAAAGGGAGGTGATTTGAAAACAACAGAGAAACAATACATGTTTTCTTCACTCCCAATCCACATTCTTTCTAACTCACCAAACTACAGTCCACCTGAGAGAGGTAGGTCTGATTATCTGTGCTAAATGTCATTTCACATCTTGTGCAAAGGGGGGACAGCAGAGCAGAGCAGAATTCAGGAAATGGGTGCTTATTTTTAGGTTTTACTATGTTAGTAAATGACCCCTATTATCCTGCAGAAATGGAAGTTGTCTTGCTTTTACCCCTCTGGTATCATTCATGAATAAATACACACATACATAATAAATACATACATAAATAAGTACATAAATAAATAGGAGAAAATCTTTACAAATCATAATCTGATAAAGGACATGTATCCAGAATACATAAATAATTCTTATAATTCGATAATAAAGATGAATAACCCAATTTTAAGATGGACAAAGATTTGAATAGAAATTTCTCCAGTGAAGATATACACATGGGCAATAAGCACCTGAAAAGAGGCTCATTCAAAAAGAGTCATGTACCACAATGTTCATTGCAGCTCTATTTACAACAGCCAGGACATGGAAGCAACCTAAGTGTCTATTGACAGATGAATGGATAAAGAAGATGTGGCACATATATACAATGGCATATTACTCAGCCATAAAATGAAATGAAATTGAGTTATTTGTAGTGAGGTGGATGGACCTAGAGACTGTCATACAGAGTGAAGTAAGTCAGAAAGAGAAAAACAAATACTGTATGTTAACACATATATATGGAATGTAAAAAAAAAAAAAAATGGTTCTGAAGAACCTAGGGCAGGACAGGAATAAAGATGAAGACATAGAGAATGGACTTGACACAGGGAAGGGGAAGGGTAAGCTGGGATGAAGTAAGAGAGTGGCATGGACATATATACACTACCAAATGTAAAACAGATAGCTAGTGGGAGGCAGCTGCATAGCACAGGAAGATCAGCTCGGTGCTTTGTGACCACCTAGAGGGGTGGGATAGGGAGGATGGGAGGGAGATGTAAGAGGGAGGAGATATGGAGATATATGTAAATGTATAGCTGATTCACTTTGCTATAAAGCAGAAACTAACATGCAATTGTAAGCAATTATACTCCAATAAAGATGTTAAAATAATAAATTTTTAAAAATGATGCTCAACACCATAAGTCATTAGGGAAATTCAACTCAAAAGCACAATAAAATATCTCCCCACATCCACTAGAATGGCTGAAATATAAAAGACAAGAGAATAATAAATGTTGGCAAAGATGCAGAGGAATTAGAACTTTGATACTTTACTGATGGAAATGTAAGATACATGTGGTAGCATGGATGCTTCTCAAAAACATTATGCCAGAGAACATGAGACAGAGAAAGATAAATATCACATGATATCACTTATATGTTGAATCTAAAAAAATGATACAAATGAACTTATTTACAAAACAGAAACAGACTCACAGACATAGAAGACAAACTTATGGTAACCAAAGGGCATAAGGGGATATAAATTAGGAGTTTAGGATTAACATATAAACACTACTATACATAAAACAGATAAACAACAAAGACCTACTGTATAGCACAGGGAACTATATGCAATATCTTGTAATAACCTGTAAAAGAAAAGAAGATGAAAAAGAATGTATATAGACATACAACTGAATCACTGTGCTGTACACCTGAAACTAATATAACTTTGTAAATCAACTATACTTCAACTAGAAGAAAAAGAAAACCATTATGCCAGGTGAAAGAAGCCAGTCTCCAAAAAAACACATATTTATGATTTCATCATATGAAACATCCATAATGGGTGAATCTAAGAGTAGATTAGTGTTGCCCAAGGCTGTGGGTGAAGGAGCTGGGGGCAGTCAGGGGTAGAAATGGGGGTTGACTGATAATAGGTCAAAGGGTTTTTTCATTCCATCTTTTATTTCATTTTAATAATATACAATATAACATGAGGTTCCCAGTTTCAATTGCCATTGGAGTGCCTTTAACAGCAACCTAGACGTACACAAAACCAAAGCTGCAGTTTTTACATTTAAAAAACTTATATCAAACCCATATTTTCAGTGTTCAGAGTTTTTAATCTGAAATTAACATTGCAACTATTATATTGGAATAAATGTGTGCCAGAAATGGAATATTCTCACTAAAAAGTATGTGTATTTTCTATTTTATTCACATTTGCAGGTTAATTTTAAATTTATTATTATATTATAATGGGACTCTGGGAAGGCTTACACATTAAAATTTTTTTTTAAATTTTTTTATAATTTTTTATTTTATATAATTTTAAAGGTTATTTTTCATTTACAGTTATTACAAAATATTGGCTATATTCCTTGTGTTGTACAATACATCCTTGAGCCTGTCTTACACTCAATAGTTTGTACCTCCTCCTCCCCCACCCCTATACTGCCCCTCCCCCCCTCCACTGGTAGGTCAAAGTTTCTTTGGGGGTTAATGACAATGTTCTAAAATTAGATTGTGGCTGATTTCTGAGTAAGTGTACTAAGAAGCATTATACACTTTAAGTGGTGAGCTCTGTGATATGAAAATTATATCTCCGTGAACCTTCGGAAAGAAAGAAAGAAGCAAAGAGAAAGAAAGAAAGAAAGAAAGAAAGAAAGAAAGAAAGAAAGAAAGAAAGAAAGAAAGAGAGGAAGGAAGGAAGGAAGGAAGAAAGAAAGAAAGAGAAGGAAAGAAAGAAAGAAGGAAAGAAAGAAAGAGAGAAAGAGAAAGAGAAAGAAAGAAAGAAAGAAAGAAAGAAAGAAAGAAAGAAAGAAAGAAAGAAAGAAAGAAAGAAAAAGAAAAAGAAAGGGAAATGCCATTTTCAATTGATAATCATACCCTCTGACATATTTTCCTACTCAAATAAACTTACAGAATTGGTTTAACGATTGCCCCTCTCTGTGGCTGAGGAGGCTGAGGCTTCAGCATAGAGGGCAGGTGACCTTCTGAGGGTAACACAGCGAATGAGGGAAGGATCCAAGCTGAAGTGGATAACCCCAGCAGCATCTTACAATGACAGAGAAACAAGTTCTATCACGTGTTTAACCAAACAAATATTCAAATGAAAGGACCCAATATATTTTGGATGCTGTATATTTAACCCCACAATAAATTTGTGCTGTCTCTATTATTTCCATTTTATGGTTAAGAAAACTGAGATGCAGAAAGGATATTTTTAAATTTTACACAGTGAATAAGTATGTTGTCCAAATTCACATTTCTCTGACTTCAAAATGGCAACTCTTTTCTACTATATGCATTATGTTTTGTTCTTTAGTAGTTCAAATCCTTAACACTTCATTTTTTGTTTCAAAGTTATCAAAAACTTATGGAAAGCAAAGTTGTGATGTCCTCATAACTTGTACAAAGTAATAGGCACCAAAGGATTGCAAAAATTGTCAGAATTAAACACAATGTGTAGGAATGATTATGTTTTTGTCTTCTGAATCTAATATTCCTGAAAATGTTTGAATAGTGCAGTATACTTAGAACCAACATTTAATTTGGTTTTTGTTAATTGTTGCAAAATATATTTAATTTTTTTTCTTCTTTAGAAAAGCAATATAATTAATGCACTGATGGTTAAAGAAGAAAAAAAAAAAAGACCTTTCCATTCTAGAACAGGTGTTAAATTAACCACAAGAGGACTCTCGTGTTATTTCCCAAATGTAATACAATAAAATTACAAGGAATGCATCACTAAAAAGGGAAAAGCTTTTTAAAATCCTCTTCTCTGGTCTAAATTAATAGCTTCTAGGTTAATTGGTTCCCAGAAGAAAACAAGCTGAATTTGTTTACTCCTACATATGAATAATCATGCCCATCATGTTCCAGGGGAAGGAAACACGCAAGAATGATCAATGTCCCTTGTTCTAAGAAGTAAACAGAAAGCACAGTCAGAACAAGGAGGGAGGGGTTTGAAATGGAACACAGATAATGGAGTTTGCCCCAGGAAGTCTGGGTTTGTAGGCGGAACATTAAGAGGCAATAATCCAGGAGGAGGGTTAAGTTCATTACAAGAAAAACGTGACCCTACTACGTACCAACCAACATTGGATGAAAACTATCTCCCCCCTGCCCCCAGCAGAGAGGTTAAGGTTTCCTTAATTCCAATTCAGTACAGTGAGTTTCATTTGGGGGAAACAGGGAGACAGAAAATGGGGGGATGGGAATAGACAATTCCCAAAATAAAAATGACCTTTATATAGATTTTACACTTCAAAAATAGCAAATTAGCTAATTACATTCAGTAATCACAAATACCATCAGCCAATCTCATTGAGCAGGTTAAACTTACATAACAAATGATTTATGCACATGTACTATTCATAAAAACCTTATGAGATATTGTGGTCCACATTTTTCAGATGGGAATACTGAGGTCAGAGCAGGTATGTGCACTCAAGCTTAAGTGACCTGGTCTGTGCCTACCTTGCAGGGCCATTTGACTCCCAAAGCCATTCTGTTAATCCCTATGCTTATCACCTTCTCTTGGAGGAGTAGGCAGACAAAAGTCTGAAGAAAATCACTCCAAGCTCACAGGCGAGCAGGAAAACAAAGTGAACTAACAAGGTGTGCTCAAGGAGATACCAGCCTACAAAAGTCATTGGGGAAAAATCTCCAGGGAACAAGGTGGGAGGTGAAGCAAAAGAATTAGGAGGGACCAGGCCCTGTAAAGTGCAGTAAAGTCTGTAATGGTCAACTCTCACTGAGTAACAAACAAGCTTAGACTCTCAATGGCATACACATGTAAGCGTTTATTTCTTGCTCACATGTTAGTGGATCAGCTGGGGTAATTCTTGTCCACGTTTCTTTCATCCTCCATGCAGGACCAGCAGGCTACCAGACTATGTTCTTTCTGGGGCACCAGCAGATGCTCTGAGAGCCCTCCCAGCTGTGCAGACACAACACAAGCCCCTGCCTGATTCCGGTCAGCTGAGACCCCAGGGGCCCAAACTAGTCACAAGGCACAGCCCAAAGCCGAGGGGGAGGGAAGTGGACTTTGTCTTTATGGGAGGGATACCAGAGTGAAAACGCACAGCGTGTGGATACACTGAGGTGTGAGGAACCGGGGCCAATAAATCAATCGATCGCAGCATTTAAAGGAATTTGACGTCACAAGAAGCTTCTGAGGAACTATGCCAGCATTTACTTGCTAGTTTGAAACAGATTTGTTTTACAGAGAAAAAAAAAACTTTGGAAGAATAAATCAGTTTGGGGGATGCTTGGTTAAGGAAATAACTTTTTCCCTTTCCTGAAAAATGTGTGGATCTGGAGAGAGAGATTCTACTCTGTGTGAGAAGGATGGATGGAACACACGTGCCTAATTCACTTAGATGGCTTCTGTGATCTGGTACTGAGGGTTTGTCCCATCGGACTCCTGTAAACACATGAGTGTATGCATTTTCCTGTAGTTTTCATAGACACTTGTTCAAAGACAAAGAAGCCCAAAAAGAACTGGGATCAGATTTCAAACCCACTCAAAATTAAGCAACATACTTATATCTTTATAAATGTATTTTTATACCTTTGTTGAATAGACAACTATTTAAGTTACCATGTAATTTTTATTCAGTATGTACATTTCCATTCAATAAGTGTGTGTAGTCCTGTCATTGTGTCTTTAAATTGACATGAATATTTTTACAGCCCTTTCCCAGCTTTACCCACCATTTGAGCACCCTCCTTTTTGTTTGGGCTGTGGCAGGTGGCATGCAGGATATTAGTTCCCCGACCAGGGATGGAACCCATGCCCCCAGCAGTGGAAGCATGGAGTCTTAACCACTGGACCGTCAGGGAAGTCCCTGAGCATCCTCCTTTTACCAAAATATGCGTGAACATGCCTGTTTGAAACAGACATTATCTTCGTGTTTTTGGATTTTGAAGTCACATATCTGAGCATTTAACTTTTCTGAGCCTCAGTTTCCTTGTTTTCAAAAGAAAAATACTAATACCTACATTATAAGGAAATTGAGGGTTAACGAAAATGTGTAGCCAGCATCAAGCCTAGCACAAGGCCTTCAGTAAATGTGGAACATGATGATGCTTAGATGGTACCACTCATTTAAAAGTGGACACATGGTTACAACCCATCAAAGGCTTCTCCAGATGAGGATGAGCCATGGCCAGTCCTTTTGAAAATACAAAACTCAGGAGGAAAATCTTTCTGTTGCTTAAGAATCCATGAGTCAAGGGATAGGTTTGAAAAAACAAGCTACAGCATTTTCTTTTTCTTGCTCAGTTTGAATCTAGGTCTGCACTTTGAAGACTAAAAGTTATTATGGCCCAATGGCCTGCAGTAAAGATGGGAGTCTCCATCAAGGGCTGCAAAGACAAGTGTCTGGTCCAGTAAAATGAATGTCTTTAATTTCGGGCACTCCTCAGAAATACTGAGATGGGTGAAGGATCCACTGAGCATATTGATGTGTGGTCCACGGCATCTCCAACAGGAGGAGCAAGGAGAGCCTGACACGTGGACTTCTCTGTTTCACTCCCTTCTTTTAACAGAGCAAACTAAGAATCTCCCTCCGTAACACCAGCAGTTTAGGTAAACTCTGGGCATTGGGTTCATATGGTGCTAAAAGCGAGTCCATGGTAGTAATGTGGCCCACATTTGACAAAGCTTCCATCACATACATTTGCAGGTCGTGTCTACTTTTCCATTCCTTCCAAAAAACAAAAGCATAAAACACCTAATCGCCATGAAACATAAAGAAAAAGAAACAATGTATTTCAATATTTGGATTTAATCTCTTAAACACAAGAGTCTTAAATTTCTCTCAAGATTTCCATTAAGTGTCTGAGCAAATCTTCTGGTTTTGTCTGGCTGTGTCCTACCCTATGGGAAGGAACTATCTGGGTTTTTTAGTACTTACTTTGGAGAATAAGACTCTATATTTTCTCCAGATTTGTCCTACAAATGTATCGTGGATATAGTTGAATATTTGGGCAGTGCATTCATCATTTTTTGGAGTGGACAAAAGCCAGGATAATTAGAACATTTATTGGATGCCAGCATTTCAAATGAACTTAATAGGCTGTGGCAAAGCCAACGTGATCAAAATTAACAAGGATGAAATTCCCTGCACTAGTTTGGGTAAGGGAGAAGGAACTGTTTTGTTTTGTTTTTTTCCTTGCACCTAGTTGAAAAAACTATAATGTTTCTTGCATCTATCCCTGAATACAGAAACCAAGAAGAGGAATGGGGACGGACATTGCCAGGCAAGGTCCACTGAGGCTGCCCATGAGATGAATCTCTCAGGCTTTAGGAGGTCAAGCCACAGAGGTCTATTCTCCAGAGAGTCTGTCCAAGAAATGCTCAACCACAAGTCAAGATGCACACCTGGAGTATTTGGCAAAGCAAGGTCAACTTCAAGAGCATCAGTAAACTGTGATGCCAAAGCTAGAGACAGGGACAAAAGTAACGAGAGGAGAGGAATCTCCGATCCAGAGCTTGGGGCAGGTGACAGGGAACCACGGTTGGTTGAGGGCCAAGCTTGTGAACTCAGCATCCCATGTTTGAGAAGCTCCTACAACGCTGAGCAGAGATGGTAAAGATCATTCTGTGCTGTTGAATGAGTATGAACATTCATTTGAGTACTCTAGAGTCTTTTTGAAAGACACACATTGCAATCTTGCCAAATGTAATCATGAATGCGGCATCATCACACATATCCTTTTGGAGAAAAGTAAGTCACAGACCCTCCCCACACTCAAGGGTGAAGAGTACCAATGGGCATGAGACCCAGGAGGTGGGCTCATTGGGAGCTATCCCAGAGTCTGTCGGCCACCTGGCCTCCTTACATGGGGGATGAGAAAAGGAAATGCTACCACAGACAGTCAAGCAAAATCCAAAATCGCATGCCACCCTGCCCAATTCTACTCTGTCTCTTCAACTCATTCTAATAGAGATCTCTCTACTATTAGGACTTAGAATACATTCCATGGGGACTTCCCTGGTGGTGCAGTGGTTAAGAATCCTCCTGCCAATGCAGGGGACATGAGTTCAATCCCTGGTCCAGGAAGATCCCACATGCTGTGGAACAACTAAGCCCGTGTGCCACAACTACTGAGCCTGTGCTCTAGAGCCCACGCGCCACAACTACTGAAGCCTGCGTGCCTAGAGCCCATGCTCCACAACCACAAGAGAAGCAACTGCAATGAGAAGCCCGTATACTGCAATGAAGAGTAGCCCCCGCTCACTGCAACAAGAGAAAGTCCGCGTGTAGCAACTAAGACCCAACGCAGCCAAATATAAATAAATCGATTAATTAATTAAACAAAAAATACACTCCATGGAGGGTAGTGAGTTACCACCAGAGTTTCCAAGCAGAGATAGGACAGTTGATTGATTTGGATACCTGCTACCTGCTTATACTATGTGAATGTTTGATATCCAGTTTCTAGCATAGAAACTTGGAAAGGACATTAACATGCGTTGTACACCTACTACTTGCCAGACACTATTATGGACGCTTTACATAGGCTTCTTTTTAAATTAAATATTGACACAACTCCATAGTGACTCTATTTTATAGAAAAGAGAAATGCAATTCAGAGAGAAAACAGATCTTTTGCAAGATTCTGTATCTAGAGAATGTCAGGGCTAAGATTTAACAAGAGCAATCACGCTTTTATTTTGCTTCACCTCCCAAAACTACTTGATAACCATTGTACATGAGTAATGATTGTGCGCAATCAGAAGGTGAATTTGATTCAGTTTGGCTTTTTTCTTTGGTGACTAAGCACATTACCCTATGAGTCAGAAAAGAAAACAAATAAGGCAGCAGTTTCTATGGAATTATCTCCTCCCGGTAGCTTGACTGGAGGGGAATGAGAAAAGCAAAAGCTGTAAAAAAACAGCTTTGGAGATAGCCATAAAATATTACACCCCCTAAGTAAAATGGGTGCCTCTTCCTGGCTCCCGACTATTCTGAAGTCAAGAAAATGGTAACTTGGCAGGAGTTGGGAGGTGAAATACGAAAAACAAAAGCTTTCCTCTGTAGCAGGGATGGGAACACAGAAGAATTACCAAACTTCTAGGTTCCTGCAGAACCAACAAAGAATCTCTACTCAACGCTCCAAATCCCAGGCTCCGCTGAAGATACAAGTCAAAATGTCTTGAGAAGTATGGGATGGCTCTGCTGGCTGGAAAGGCTTTGGACATTCCCTAAATCCTCTCTGTGGAGTCCTCAGTTTCCGGAAGAGTTGTCAAGAAGAGAAAAACAAAGAAGAAAAAATCTAAAGGAAGACAAGAGTCTCCCTTTAGCCATGTTCATAAAAACCAAAATCGCCAACCATTTGAAAAGGCGAGAGTTTTAAGAAGAGGATGCTCATCGTGACTAAGGAAGCAGAGAGTGCGTGGAAGATGAGATGGGCAGAGGCCAACCTTCAGGAGAGCAGAGTGACAGTGTGTTCCCTCTGAAACCTCCTAAACTCTGGTCTGGAATTATCCACAGCCCTTTGTCTACCCCTTCAGTTGATATGGGTTAGGAGATCTTAGATGTTGGACACTATTCTAGATGCTGATTTCAGACACAGAGCATCATTTTTTCCAGAGACCCAGGACTGGTGGAGAGGGCAGGTCAGCTAGCCAATGATCAAACCTCATGTCCTAAGTACTGTAATAGTGGGGTATTTTCTAGAACAATGTGGACGCAGAGGGGGGAGTGTCTGAGTTCCCCACGTATTGGGTCAGGGATTAAAAGAAAGAGTTGTTGTTAGACAAGCAATTAATGCAATAGTATCAGCCTTCTTAGGTTAATTTAATATAAATAAGCACATTAGAGGGGTCAGAATTATGTTTCACATTGAGTATGGAAGTTAGGGGACTTCTCTGAGACAGATTGCCTAGGCGAGAATCTCAGCTCCAAAATTTACTATCTATGTAACCTTTGACAAATTATTTATACTCTCTAAGCCCCAGTTTTTTTTTAAATTTATTTTATTGACATATAGCTGATTTACAATGTTGTTGTTAATTTCTGCTGTACAGGAAAGTGACTCAGTTTTATATATATATATATATATATATATATATATATATATATATATATTCTTTTTCATATTCTTTTACTTTATGGTTTATCACAGGATATTGAGTATAGTCCCCTGTGCTATACAGTAGGACCTTGTTTGCATCTGCTAACCCCAAACTCCCAGTCCATCCCTCCCCACTCCACCTCCCTTTTGGTAACCACAGGTCTGTTCTCTATGTTCTAAGCCCCAGTTTTCTCAACAGTGAAATGAGCATACTGATCTTCCTACCTTATTGTGTTTGTATGAGGATAACTAGAGATATCTATGGTTAGTATAGTACTTGAAACATAGTATGCCTCATATAAATGTTGGCAATTATTTTCATTATAAATTAGACACAAAGACTAATTTGGATTTGTTTCCCCCATTGAGAATTAATAAGCCTTATAATCTTCTGGAGAGAAACCTCCTTCAAAAGCCAATGGACGAAGATGACATGGACCATCTCTTGAGATGGTAGCAGTGCTGGCCTTTTAACTGCTATCCATGGATCAGTTGCAAAAGATTGAATTATTTTATTTGAATATTCTTGGCATAGGTACATTCTTTCAGGGTATCTATGACAACTGGGCTACAAAATGAAGAAATTGTCCAGTTACTGAGATGAGCCAGTAACAGCATTACTATACAGGAAAGGAAACCAGGTCTTTCAAACTATAGTGTTTCTAGTAAGGAAAAGAGTCCAACACAAAACATGAGAATCTGGATGGGCCATTTAAGGCATTTAGGCACCACCAACCCTGGGGTTCCAATACCCTGCACTCTTTGTGGTCTAGGAGCAAACCACTGACTTCTCAACAAGGAATGGCCAATTTTCCCAGCTTCTGACTTTGTACTGGGCTCTCTCGTTTGTAATCTGAGCTCACCTCCTCGGTCTTGACGCTGTCCAGCACCTCCCATCACCAGACGGCTCCTCTCCTTTGTGATGCTCCAGACTACCCTTCTTTCTACACGTCTGAGAGAACATCCCATCCCACGTTCAGAACCCCTGGCAGGCAACCTTGTCAAGGGCAAAGCCTTCTCTACATTGCACAGCAAGCAATTCTGTGCGTTTCCATGTGCGTCTGGTCACATAGTCTATGCGACTTGGTGCCAAGTGAAATGGTAGGGTCTCTTACTCACTAGGATGAGAGTGGAGCCCTAAACCAAGCATGGGGACCTTCCAAGAGGGGGTCCTGTGCAACTTCATAGGACACTATTTAGGGTCCAGTACCCAATTCCACTGTTTGGGGGAACAGGAAGCGTGTCCCCCACACACACACACAAAACAGCAAGAAATGCTCAACATACCAGCTGGGGGTCCCACAATTCAACTCAGTTCTGACACCATCTGCCTAGAGACAGCGTCAGATGCCACAGATAAAGTGCTTAGTCCCACAAAACTGCCCAAAACTTCAGACAGACGCCCATCACAAGACCAGGTTGTTACCTGTACTTCTGACTAATTGGCTATAAATCAGAGCTTCCCAGGACCCCCTCCTGGGATTCGATTAATTTTCCAGAGAAGCTCACAGAACCCAGGAAGCTGATTTACTTACTACATTACCCGTGTATTGCAAAGGGTGCTAAAGAATACAACCAGGTGAAGAGATACAAAGGGTGACGTCCCAAACAAAGGCGCCTCTGTCCTCATGGAGTTTGGGGCCCTGCACAGTGGCATGTGGATGTGTTCTTGTTCATCAACCCAGAAGCTCTCTGAACCCTGTCCTTTTTGGGTTTTTATGGAGGCTTCATTATATACATACAATAGATTAAATTATTGTCCATTGGTGATTGATTCAACCTCCAGTCAATAAACTCAGCTCAGTCAGTTCTGAACTCTGAAAACAACCTCCTGATGGCACAAGCTTTCCCAAGCTGCCCTCTGTCTCCAGGGTGAAGGGAGTGACAACACATTCCAAGGAAAATGCAATCCCCTGGGTATTTCAGATGAATAACCTGAATATCTACTGTATACAAATGTTTTCCTCAGGAATTTAGTGAACACTAGTCAACATCCCTCAAGCTCGGTCAGTTTTAGGATTCTGACAATATTGAGTGACCAGTGGGCAGGGCTTAAAGACCAATGCCTGGGCTCAGTGAAGACTCCAAGTGTTATATCATCTCTTGTACACAATATGCCATTTCAGCCAGCCTTCCTTGCTGGGGGTCAGCCACACCACCTTCCTTAAAAAGTCAATAGTCCTACTGAACATTTCTCCTACAAAAAGCTTAAAATGATAAAGTAGAAAGCATCAAAGGTCACCCGATTCCACCTCCTCTTGGGGAAGGAGACTCCCCTCATGGAATTACCAGGTTTTTGCCAGAGGTTACACTCCTACATCTTTTCCTTCTGAGGCTGAGTGGACCACTCAATCATCTCCTGACCTGGATCTCAGAACGGGACCCTTGGTTAGTACGCACTGCAGAATAAGTGAGTGCAAACACAGCTCTGGATGGAGCAGCCAAAAGAGACCCTTGAGTTCCTTCTTAAAGAGGGCAATGCCCATAAGGGTGTGGTCAGAAAATGACCTAAATGAGTAGAGACTGATGTGACAAAAACACGACTTAAACTCAAGCCTAGAGGACATATGTTCTAGTCCCACCTATTGCAGGAACAGCAAACATCTGGGAATCATGTTCCCTGACTCCAGCTAAATGATGCCTACACTCTGCCCATGAGCCAAGATGCTAGTCTCTGAACGTGATGTCTGTGTTCAGATTGATGAAGGTTATGAAGGCTGACTTCAAATGATGGATGCAGCCACCACATCCCTTCTTGCAAAAAAAAAAAAAAAAATCACATAACGGTGATTAATGGGCTAAGAGTGTCGGTGAGTGAATTGTAGGAAATAAAATACATATTCAGCAGTGTTTCTATTCTCCTGCCCAAGGGAGATCTGTGGTCAAGTTGGGTGTGGTTTGGATGCTTAAAACGTCTACTTGTTCTTGGAAAGAAAGTATCCCTGATATCTAAAAGGCTGTGTGGAAGGATCACCCACCACAAAGGGCCTAGAGGCTTGGCACCACAGCTGGACAGAGACCTTAACTTGGGCAGGTGTATCTGTGACATTGCCTGATGGGGTGATATTGGACTTCTCTGAACATTTTCTATTTTCCTCTGCACTTTCTTCTGATAATATTGACAGAGTTCAAAATATTTGCTCAGCTCCATTTTATCTGTTGGGAAATAACTATAGTGTAATATCTTATAGAACCATGGGGACATGAACAAAATTCTAATTGAATTGTGTATTGGTGCGAGAAACTTCTTTTAAAAGATGAACCCTCAAGAACTGATACACACGAGCGAAAATGAAGGCTAGAACAATAACCTCTGTCCCCGGGCAAATGAGAGAGAGAGGGCAGGCAAGACATTCCAATATCAAGTCGGAGAAAAAGTAGTGACCTCATCAGACACTAACCAGTGGGTCAATATCCAAAATATTCAACTGGAAGGAGATTATTCAAGTGTGATGTAGGAAAAACTGAATAATGAGGACTCCTGGCTACAACAGACCCAAGAAGGTCTATTCATACGAAGTGAGAGCTACTCAAACAAAATATACGTTTGCATAACTTGAAGAACAAAGGTGAGAATTCCCAGGTGTTAAGGACTGAGCTAGCATCACACAGAAAACCTGGAGATCTGCTACAGAGATTCACATAGGGCAGCTTGTTAGGCAGGAAGGTACACCAAGAGGAGGCCTTAGAGGGAGGCTACAGTGCACAGCCCATCCATGTAAGACATGAATGTTCACGTCAGCAAACCTGGTAGTTCCTGACTTTCATGACATTAACATTCAAAGATTTGATTTACTACTAGCAACCCAGAAAATCCATAATACACCATAACATAGCATAATACTTACTAGAGTCCTTAGAAGGATTAAAAGGAATAATGGATACAAGGTACTTGAAATGTACCTGAATGACACAGGTGAATGAGCCCAGCAGACCACACAATGTTAGTGTTTTGGTTTGTGGTTTTATTGTTTTATTTTTTTCCTTTCTTTTTCTCTTTTTTCTTTTTTTTTACATGAAGGACAGTTAATGCCTATTGTGTTCCTCATGAATGGGGAAATCAATTTTCTTTCCCCGCTGCCAGTGAGCAGGGAGGGCCGAGTGTCCACTAGGCTTGTCTTCCACTGGCCTGGTGTGTGGACAAGGTTTAGCCCATAGCACCGAGACCTCATTACAGACTGAGAGGGGCAGCCAAAGACACACACATGGGGTTGACTGAGATCCACTGAGCTCCAAAAAGAGTGAGGAAGTGTTTCTATAGAACTGAAGAGGTTCAAAGAGTGCATCAGGACTCAGGACAGTCAGTGCAGAGGCTGCCACCCTGGAGGTGGTAACCAGTGGGAGGTACTGGGTCAGCCTCGGCCTCTGAAACAGTAAGAGCACCTACAGGCCTTCCAGGAACAACATTAGACAGGAAGACGTCAAAGGGGCGTCCTCAGGTGATGATGGCTCCAAGCAGAGCCCAACTGGTGTCCATGCTCTCAGAAATCTCCTAGACATAGCTGACGGAGCAGCATGAGCTCTGAGCTCATGGAAAGTAGACAGTGAGGGGTTCTGTGGAGGAGAAGTCCTGCTCTGGGTAAGGAAGGGATCCCAAGGAGCAGAGATGGCTGAGAACTGCTCAGATGCAGCCATCAGAATGTGGTAGAGTTAGACCATGGAATACTGCTTGGCCATCAAAAAGGGTGAAATGATGCCATTTACAGCAACATAGATGGGCCTAGAGATTCTCATATTAAGTGAAGTAAGTCAGACAGAGAAAGACAAACATCATATGATATCACTTTTTTGTGGAACCTAAAAAATGATGCAAAGGAACTTATTTACAAAACAGAACCAGACTCACAGACTTAGTAAATAAACTTAGGGTTACCAAAGGGAATAGTTGGGGGTGGGGGGGAGTAAATTAGGAGTTTGGGATTAACAGATACACACACTACTAAATGTAAAAGAGACAAACAACAAGGACCTACTGCATAGCACGGGGAACTATATTCAAAGGTTTGTAATAACCTATAAAGGAAAAGAATCTGAAAACTAATATATACATAAAAACTGAATCACTTTTCTGTACACCTGAAACTAACACAGCATTGTAAATCAACTCTACCCCAATTAAAAGAAGGAAAAAAAATAGCAAAGATCAATAAAACTAAAAGCTGTTTCTTTGAGAAGATAAACAAAATTGATAAACCATTAGCCAGAATCATCAAGAAAAAAAGGGAGAAGACTCAAATCAACAGAATTAGAAATGAGAAAGGAGAAATAACAAGAGATACTGCACAAATACAAATCAGGAGAGATTACTACAAGCACCTCTATGACAATAAAATGGACAACCTGGAGGAAATGGACAAATTCTTAGAAAAGCACAACCTTCAGAAACTGGAAGAAATAGAAAATATAAAGAGACCAATTACAAGCACTGAAATTGAGACTGTGATTAAAAATCTTCCAACAAACAAAGGTCCAGGACCAGATGGCTTCACAGGCGAATTCTATCAAACATTTAGAGAAGAGCTAACACCTATCCTTCTCAAAATCCAACAAAATATAGCAGAGGGGGGAACACTCCCAAACTCATTCTACGAGGCCACCATCACCCTGATACCAAATCCAGATAAAGATGTCACAAAGAAAGAAAACTACAGGCCAATATCACAGATGAACATAGATGCAAAAATCCTCAACAAAATACTAGCAAACAGAATCCAACAGCACATTAAAAGGATCATACACCATGATCAAGGGGGGTTTATCCCAGGAATGCAAGGATTCTTCAATATACGCAAATCAATCAATCAATGTGATACACCATATTAACAAATTGAAGGAGAAAAACCATATGATCATCTCAATAGATGCAGAGAAAGCTTTCGACAAAATTCAACACCATTTATGATAAAAACCCTGCAGAAAGTAGGCATAGAGAGAACTTTCCTCAACATAATAAAGGTCATATATGACAAACCCACAGCCAACATCATCCTCAATGGTGAAAAACTGAAACCATTTCCACAAAGATCAGGAAAAAGGTAAGGTTGCCCACTCTCACCACTATTATTCAACATAGTTTTGGAAGTGTTAGCCACAGCAATCAGAGAAGAAAAAGAAAAGGAATCCAAATCAGAAAAAAGAAGTAAAGCTCTCACTGTTTGCAGATGACATGATACTATACATAGAGAATCCTAAAGATGCTACCAGAAAACTACTAGAGCTAATCCATGAATTTGGTAAAGTAGCAGGATACAAAATTAATGCACAGAAATCTCTTGCATTCCTATACACTAATGATGAAAAATCTGAATGTGAAATTAAGAAAACATGCCCATTTACCATTGCAACAAAAAGAATAAAATACCTAGGCATAAACCTACCTAAGGAGACAAAAGACCTCTATGCAGAAAATTATAAGACACTGATGAAAGAAATTAAAGATGATACAAATAGATGGAGAGATATACCATGTTTTTGGATTGGAAGAATCAACATTGTGAAAATGAGTCTACTACCCAAAGCAATCTACAGATTCAATGCAATCCCTATCAAACTACCACTGGCATTTTTCACAGAACTAGAACAAAAAGTTTCACAATTTGTATGGAAACACAAAAGACCCCGAATAGCAGCCAAAGCAATCTTGAGAAGGAAAAACGGAGCTGGAGGAATCAGGCTTCCTGACTTCAGACTATACTACAAAGCTACAGTAATCAAGACAGTATGGTACCGGCACAAAAACAGAAATATAGATCAATGGAACAGAATAGAAAGCCCAGAGATAAACCCTTGACGTATGGTCACCTTATCTTTGATAAAGGAGGCAAGAATATATAATGGAAAAAAGACAGCCTCTTCAATTAGTTGTGCTGGGAAAACTGGATATCTACATGTAAAAGAATGAAATTAGTACACTCCCTAACACCATACACAAAAATAAACTCAAAATGGATTAAAGACCTAAATGTAAGGCCAGACACTATCAAACTCTTAGAGGAAAACATAGGCAGAACACTCTATGATATAAATCACAGCAAGATCCTTTTTGACCCATCTCCTAGATAAATGGAAATAAAAACAAAAATAAACAAATGGGACCTAATGAAACTTAAAAGCTTTTGCACAGCAAAGGAAACCATAAACAAAACGAAAAGACAAGCCTCAGAATGGGAGAATATATTTGCAAATGAAGCAACTGACAAAGCATTAATCTCCAAAATTTACAAGCAGCTCATGCAGTTCAATATCAAAAAAACAAAAACCCAATCCAAAAATGGGCCAAAGACCTAAATAGACATTTCTCCAAAGAAGATATACAGATTGCCAACAAACAAATGAAAGGATGTGCAACATCATTAATCAGTAGAGAAATGCAAATCAAAACTACAATGTGATATCATCTTACACCAGTCAGAATGGCCATCAACAAAAAATCTGCAAACAATAAATGCTGGAGAGGGTGTGGAGAAAAGGGAACCCTCATATGCTGTTGGTGGCAATGTAAATTGGTACAGTGACTATGGAGAACAGTATGGAGTTTCCTCAGAAAACTAAAACTAGAACTACCGTACGACCCAGCAATCCCACTACTGGGCATATACCTTGAGACAACCATAATTCAAAAAGAGTCATGTACCACAATGCTCATTGCAGCACTATTTACAATAGCCAGGACATGGAAGCAACCTAAGTGTCCATCATCAGATGAATGGATAAAGAAGATGTGGCACACATATACAATGGAATATTACTCAGACATAAAAAGGAAGGAAATTGAGTTATTTGTAGTGAGGTGGATGGACCTAGAGTCTGTCACACAAAGTGAAGTAAGTTAGAAAGAGAAAAACAAATGCCGTACGCTAACACATATATATGGAATCTAAAAAAAAAAAAAAAAAAGGTCATGAAGAACCTAAGGGCAAGACAGGAATAAAGATGTAGACCTACTAGAAAATGGACTTGAGCACACGGGGAGGGGGAAGGGTAAGCTGGGAAAAAGTGATAGAGTGGTAGTGTATATATGGACATATATACACTACCAAATGTAAAATAGATAGCTAGTGGGAAGCAGCTGCATAGCACAGGGAGATCAGCTCGGTGTTTTGTAACCAGCTAGAAGGGTGGGATAGGGAGGGTGGGAGGGAAGGAGATGCAAGAGGGAAGAGATATGGGGTTATATGTATACGTATAACTGATTCACTTCGTTATAAAGCAGAAACTAACACACCATTGTAAAGCAATTATAGTCTAATAAAAACGTTAAATATATATATATATATATATATATAAAACCCACAATGCAGTATCACCTCACACCGATCAGAATGGCCATCATCTAAAATTCTACAAGCAATAAATGCTGGAGAGCGTGTGGAGAAAAGGGAACCCTCTTGCACTGTTGCTGGGAATATAAATTGTTACAGCCACTATGGAGTGCAGTGTGGAGGTTCCTTACAAAACTAAAAATAGAACTACCATATGACCCAGCAATCCCACTACTGGGCATATACCCTGAGAAAACTTAATTCCAAGAGAATCATGTACCACAATGTTCATTGCAGCTCTATTTACAATAGCCAGGACATGAAAGCAACCTAAGTGTCCATCAAGAGATGAATGGATAAAGAAGATGTGGCACATATATACAATGGAATATTACTCAGTCATAAAAAGAAACAAAATTGAGTTATTTGTAACGAGGTGGATGGACCTAGAGTCTGTCATACAGAGTGAAGTAAGTCAGAAAATGAAAAACAAATACCGTATGCTAACACATATATATGGAATCTAAAAAAAAAAAAAAAAGGTTCTGAAGAACCTAGAGGCAGTACAGGAATAAAGACACAGATGTAGAGAATGGACTTGAGGACACAGGGTGGGGGAAGGATAAGCTGAGACGAAGTGAGAGAGTGGCATGGACATATATACACTACCAAATGTAAAATAGATAGCTAGTGGGAAGCAGCTGCATAGCACAGGGACATAAGCTCAGTGCTTTGTGACCACCTAGAGGGGTGGGATAGTGAGGGAGGGAGGGAGACGCAAGAGGGAGGAGATATGGGGATATATGTATATGTATAGCTGACTCACTTTGTTATAAAGCAGAAACTAACACACCATTGTAAAGCAATTATACTCCAATAAAGATGTTTTTAAAAAAAAACCACTAAAAAAAAAAGAAGAAAGAACAAGCAAAATCAAAACAAACAAACAAAAACTATACTTCAATAAAAAGGAAATAATTTTTTTTAAAAAAGTATCACTGGGAAGAGACTAACAGCAGGATGATAGCCTAGAATTGCAATCAGCAAACTTTTGCCTGTAAAGGTCTAGATAATAAATACTTTAGGCTTTGTGGGCCATATAGTCTCTGTTGCAGCTATTCACCTTTGCAGTTGTTGAATATAAAGCATCAAACAACACATAAACAAATGGGTGCAGCTGTGTTTCAATCAAATTTCACTTTTAAATTCAGGTTGCCAGCTCGATTTGCCTGTAGTTGGCCAATGTGTGTCTTAGCAAAGAGCCTTTACCTTTTTAAATAACATTTTATTTCTTTGTCCTGAGAACAATAAAAATGTGCTTATTGTTCAAAATTTAGGCAAAATAGGGAATTCCCTGGATGTCCAGTGGCTAGGACTCGGCGCTTACACTGCGGGGGCCCCGGGTTCAATCCCTGATTGGGAACTAAGATCCCACATGCTGAGTGCGTCTGCCAAAAAAAAAAAAAAAAAAAAATGTAGGCAAAAGAGAAAAGTCATTTAATGTATTCCATCCAGTATTTTTGCCAAACTTTTATAAAAAACTTAACTTCAAATGTATGAAAGATCCTGACTATTGCTTTTTCACTGAAAATTACATCATGTATATAATCTCATAAAAATTCCTCATAAATATTTGGACCATGATATAATATTCTACCGTATGGATATATCAACTTTTATTTAATCATATAAACTGGATAAAAAGTTGCTTTTAATATGTCGCTGTTATAAACAGTTTTGTGATACACAAATTTATTTTTACACATGAATTTATTTACCCACAAACCTTTGACACAAACGTTTCTCTATGTGTCTTATCATTTTCCCATAATCTACTACTTCAAGTAGAAGCTGAGTACAGAACCCAGTCTGTGCTTTGGAGTACGGAAAGGAACCAAAGGAAGTGCTGATTTTCAATACTATCTGGAGCTTGGATTTTAGGACAGAGCAGAGAATAATGAAAGAATTTTTCTCCAGTTAAAAATAATTATTATTGCTAAATGTGATAATTCTACTACCATGAAAATTTAAACCAAAAAAATTTTTATGACTATGTATGGTGATAGATGTTAACTAGATTTATTGTGGTCATTTCACAATACATACAAATATTGAATCCTTATGTTGTACACCCAGAAACTAATATAATGTTAAATGTCATTTATGTCATTTAATGTCAATAACAATGTCATTGTTAAATGTCATACCTCAATTAAAAAATAACTATTATTATTATACATGATCATTTTACTACCATAAAAATTTGAACCAAAAAATTGTGGGTGTGGCCATTGCTCAGAAACTATAACAAGGTTAAAGCATTCAATTTCAATAGTTGAGATTTAAACTTGAATATTAAGAAAGAACGCCTGCAGATAGAGCTCAAGAACCAAAAAGCATTCAAAGGAATAGTTATAATGATAATCTACATTTGTATCATGATTTATTCGTTTTAAAATCATTTTCACATACATTATATTATTTGCCTGTAGAATTAGCACTTTCTCCATATGGATATTTTAAGACAATAGATGCATGATCTCAGTTAAGCAAATCAGCTCCCAGACTAGATACTCAAGCGCCAGAGCAAATCCATATGCTATTTGCAGGACCACAAACTGAACTCTGAAATCTCTTTCTAGGAGAGGAATTTGTGGATAGGCATCATCCACTACTTTTTGTTTCCTGCACCTGCTATGCTTATAGAGGGTCTGATTGCTTGTATTTTCTTTTTGATGGCAGGCATTTGGTACTTCTAAAGCAATTAAAAGCAGGCTTGGTAAAAAGGCCAAATTAGTATCTTAATTAAATAAAATTGAACATTTATGTAACACTTTACTATTTGCAAAGATCTAAATAAATGTTAGAACATGAACTATTTAACACTAGATTACTTTTTCATTCTTTAAAAGTAGTTGTTTCCTAATTATTCTTTACCATAAGAATCACTGTCCATTTTACATACTCACGTTCAAAAAATGATTTTGAAGTACGATTATGCTGAATTGTGTAAAGAAGACCACCTTGTTCAAATTCACAGAAAACCAAAAGATAACTTGTATGATTCAACTACATTTCAATCAATCCAACAATTACTGCTTGGGTTTTCCATGTGTTGATTATTATCATAAACTGCGATAGCCATTAGATAAATGAAAATAAGGGTCTAAAGAAAAACAATTGTCTTCCAAAGTATTGCAGTTGGTTTCAATAGATCAATAGAGGAGAAGAGGGCAGAAATTGTATAGCCTAGAAAAGACTATAAAATTTGCAATAGATTTTTGACTGGGACACAAATTCAAATAAAAGAGAGAAATTAAAATCTACATTGAGAAATGATTTGTTTTTGGTAAAAATCTGATGGGGTCCCCATATCTTGCAAAAAAAAATAGTTTTATAGTATGTAATACACAGCCTATAGCAATGAAAACTTCACAATGTATTCGACAATTTCTCTGAGATCTTATACTATTAGAGTTATCTCTGGCTCTGAACTACTGTTTCCACTGAAATGATTAACCAATCAATTGCCTAGAAATTCTACAAATGTCCTCTCCAACTGTCTTATACTGATAAAAAGAATCTCGGGTTACACGTGGGCACAAAACAAATTTAAGTAGCTGCAAAACCAACTTTACCAAAAACTTCTTAGGAAGGGCAGAAGGGTTTATATCTTATCAACATGAAGAAATTCATTGTCTTATTCTTAAAAGAACTCCTGTAAGGAACAGGTATTGAAAGCTGGGCAGACCCAGTGTCAGGAGTCTGAATGGTGACTTATGTTTACTGATGGGATATGAATATCACACCCTCAGGTTAAGTGTGGGTAAAAAAAACAATCTGAAAAGCAGAAGGAAGAAACAGGAAACATAGTTGTTTATGGCTAAAGTGTGGATGAAGACTTTTTTTTTAAATCTCCCTCACCAAACCTAACCAGAGCTTGTAGACAGAATCTGTGCTATCAGAGTTGCCTGAAAAACCTCAGATGAAGAATTTAATTTAATATAATCTTGGGTTGGTGGTATTAGAGGCAACTGACAGAAGCAAGTCTGAAGGAATATCATTTCAACTCACAGATAAATTTCCAAAAGCGTTTTCTAAATAAGAAGAAAGAGAAAAGAAAATCATAGAACATGCAAGGAAACGAGGCACTTTGAACAAAGGCAAACAAACAAAGAAAAATACACAATGCAGATATTAGAATGAGTAGAGACAGACTATAAATTAATATTTGTCCCAAAATGAAAGCGGTACTTTGAAATATAAGCAATGAGCAAGGGACCAGGAAGATTTGGGAAATAAATAAATAAACTTCTCAAAACTGAGAAAAAAATTATTAAAATTGGGGATTCATTAGATAGATTAAAGAGAAGATTAGATACAGATAAAAATAAAATTAGTAAACACGAATATAGATTATGAAAAATTATTCAGAATACAGCACAGAGAAAAGAAAAACAAAGTTTTTAAAATATAAAGAAGAGGTTAACATACATAGAAGATTATTAATAAGAATTCAAGTACGAGATTATAGAAGGATTAAGCAAGAGGCAATATTTGTTAGGAATACAGTTGAGAATTTTTCAGACTGGTTAAAAAACTAATCCTCTGAACCAGAATCACAGTGAATCCTAAAATCAATTACAGAAATAATGATATTTTACTGAAAAAGAAGTGAGAGATTTTTTTCCACCAACAAATACTTTCCACCAACAAATTCTACAGACTATATTTTCAGTAGAGATTAATAATCTAAACTGAAAAGTCAGAGAAACAAGCAAATAGGTTAACTAACTTAATAATTAGTTAGTAACATAATCTACTCTTTAGACCATTAACATTACTGTTAACAAAACAGGATGAAACCAAGATACTGAACAAAAGTAGTATAAAAGTTGGAAAGAAAATAATATAAGTTAAAACACTCAGAGGTCCTGTCTTGTTCATGAAGATCATAAAAGGACTGATTAGGGCTTCCCTGGTGGCGCAGTGGTTAAGAATCCTCCTGCCAATGCAGGGGACACGGGTTCGAGCCCTGGTCCAGGAAGATCCCACATGCCTCGGAGCAACTAGGCCCATGCGCCACAACTACTCAGCCTGTGCTCTAGAGCCCGTAAGCCACAACTACTGAGCCCACGTGCCACAACTACTGAAGCCCACATGCCTAGAGCCCAACAAGAGAAGCCACCACAATGAGAAGCCCGCGCATTGCAATGAAGAGTCGCCCCTTCTCACTGCAACTAGAGACAGCCCATGTGCAGCAACGAAGACCCAATGCATCCATAAATTAATTAATTAATTAATTAATTAATAATTACTTTTTAAAAAATAAATAAAAGGACTGATTAGTATTACATAATCAATCCAAAAAAAAAAGACAAAGATCCAGTCCAAAGGACAAATAGTAGGCACAAAATAAAATGAAGAGAAACAAATTCAAATATATCAAAATTAAAATAAACATAAAAGAATTAGAGTTTATTGATAAATGACAGCTTTTCATGCAAGATTAAAAAACCCAGAAAGATTGAAATTCTAATGTGGAGAATGATTGCTAGATATAATAACCAAAGGAAAAGTGATGCTATTATATTAGTAAATGGGAAAATGGTCTTTTGGCAAAGAACATTTCTAGAGACAGAGATTACTACATTCCAACTTAACAGTACAATTCATCAAGAATAATAAAATACTCAATTGTAAATATTTTAGCCTAATATTATAGCCTCAAATTATATAAAATCAAAAGTAGGCTTAACCAATAAGAGAAAAAGATTGAAAACATAAACTTCACCAAAATTTAAAAATTCTGCTCATCAAAAAATATAATTAAAAAAAGAATAGACAGAGTCAGAGTCTAAGAGAAAATATTAGCTGGAGAAAATATTAGCAAAATATATATTTGTCAAGGACTAGTGAATTTGCTTTATAAAGTAATCTTAAAACTCAATAATAAAAATGAAATTTCCAATAAGAAATGGGCAAAAGCTTTGAGCAGTCATTTCACAAAGAAAAATACATGAATGTCCAATATGCACGTGAAACATTGCTCACCATCATTGGTCATCAAGGAAACAATATTTAAAACTAAAATTATTTATCACTATACCCCTAGCACAATTGCTAAAATTTTAATAACTGAAAAGCATCTAATGTTGGCAAGGGTGTAGAACACTAGAATTCTCTTCTATTGCTGACTGGAAGGCAAAATGGTGCAACTCCTCTGAAAACAAGACTGACCCCTGTTTTTATAAAATATACTAAATATTTTATAAAACTAAATATACATCTACCATATGATCCAACAATTCTACTCCTAGGTATGTCCACAAGAATGGATTACACTAGTATGAACTTAATAGCTTTCATTCATAATAACCCCAAAACTAGAAACAGCCCAGGCGTCCATCAATAGAAAAATGAATTAAAAAATGGTGGTACAACTATAGATATACTGGACTCCTGTTCAGAAATAAAAAGGAGGAAAAAACAACATGGATAAATCTCAAAATCACTATACTGTGTGAAAAAAAAGTCTTTAAAGAAGATGCTGTAGAGAAATGTCTATTTAGGTCTTCTGGCTATTTTTTGACTGGGTTGTTTGTTTTGATACTATTAAGCCACATGAGCTGTTCGTAAATTTTGGAGACTAATCCCTTGTCAGTCACATCATTTGCAAATTTTTTCTCCCATTCTGTGGGTTGTCTTTTCATTTTATTTATGGTTTCCTTTGCTGTGCAAAACCTTTTGAGTGGGAGGAGGGGTAAGATGGCGGAAGAATAAAACGTGGAGATCACCTTCCTTCCCACAGATACAGTAGAAATACATCTACACGTGGAACTCCTCCTACAGAACACCCACTGAACGCTGGAAGAAGACGTTAGACCTCCCAAAAGGCAAGAAAATCCCCACGTACTTGGGTAGGGCAAAAGAAAAACTGAATAACAGAGACAAAAGAATAGGGAGGGGACCTGCACCAGTGGGAGGGCGCTGTGAAGGAGGAAAGGTTTCCACACACTAGGAAGCCCCTTCGCGGGCGGAGACTGCAGGTGGCAGAGGGGGAAGCTTCGGAGCCACGGAGGAGAGCACAGCCACAGGGGTGCAGAGGGCAAAGCGGAGAGATTCCCGCACGGAGGATCAGTGCTGAGTAGCACTCACCAGCCTGAGAGGCTCATCTGCTCAGCCGCCGGGGCGGGCAGGGGCTGGGAGCTGAGGCTCGGGCTTCGGTGCTAGCCGGGAGGGAGTCTGGGAAAAAGTCTGCAGCTGCTGAAGAGGCAAGAGACTTTTCTTGCCTCTTTGTTTCGCGGCGCGCAAGGAGAGGGGATTCAGAGCGCCGCCTAAATGAACTCCAGAGACGGGCGCGAGCCGCGGCTATCAGCGCGGACCCCAGAGGCAGGTACGAGCTGCGGCTATCAGCGCGGACCCCAGAAACGGGCGCGAGCTGTGGTTATCAGCGCAGACCTCAGAGACGGGCAGGAGACGCTAAGGCTGCTGCTGCCACCACCAAGAAGCCTGTGTGCGAGCACAGGTCACTCTCCACAACGCCCCTCCCGGGAGCCGGTGCAGTCCGCCACTGCCAGGCTCCTGTGATCTGGGGACAACTTCCCCGGGAGAATGCACGGCGCGCCTCAGGCTGCTGCAAAGTCACGCTGGCCTCTGCCGCCTCAGGCTCGCCCGGCACTCCGTACCCCTCCCTCCCACCGTCCTGAGTGAGCCAGAGCCCATGAAGCAGCTGCTCCTTTAACCCCGTTCTGTCTGGGCGTGGAACAGATGCCCTCAGGCGACCTACATGCAGAGACGGGTCCAAATCCAAAGCTGAACCCTGGGAGCTGTATGAACAAAGAAGAGAAAGGGAAATCTCTCCCAGCAGCCTCAGAAGCAGCGGATTAAAGCTCCACAAACAACTTGATGTGCCTGCATCTGTTGAATACCTGAATAGACAACGAATCATCCCAAATTCAGGAGGTGGACTTTGGGAGCAGGATATATTAATTTTTCCCCTTTTCCTTTTTGTGAGTGTATATGTGTATGCTTCTGGGTGAGATTTTGTCTGCATAGCTTTGCTTTCACCATTAGTCCTAGGGTTAGGTCCGTCTGTTTTTTTTTTCTTTTTTTTTACTTAAAAAAATTTTTTTCCTAATAAAAGTTTTCTTAATAATTGTTTCCTTATTTTCTATTTTTAGAAATTAAAAAACAAATTTAATAAGTTTTTTCATATTTTTTATTTTAAAAAAATTAAAAAATTGTTTTCTTAATAAATTTTTTCTTATTTTTTTTCTTATTTTTTATTATAAAAAATTAATAAACCTATTTTTAAAAATTAAAATTTTTTTCTTAATAAATTTATTCTTAATATTTTTTTTCTTATTTTTTATTATAATACCTTTATTTTATTTTATTTTATCCTCTTTCTTTCTTTCTATTTTTTTCTCCCTTTTATTCTGAGCCGTGTGGATGAAATGCTCTTGGTGCTCCAGCCAGGCATCAGGGCTGTGCCTCTGAGGTGACACTTCAGGACACTTGTCCACAAGAGACCTCCCAGCTCCACGTAATACCAAATGGCGAAAATCTCTCAGAGATCTCCATCTCAACATCAAGACCCAGCTTCATTCAATGACCAGCAAGCTACAGTGCTGGACACCCTATGCCAAACAACTAGCAAGACAGGAACACAGCCCCATCCATTAGCAGAGAGGCTGCCTAAAATCATAATAAGGCAACAGACACCCCAAAACACACCACCAGACGTGGATGTGCCCACCAGAAAGACAAGATCCAACCTCATCCACCAGAACACAGGCACTAGTCCCCTCCACCAGGAAGCATACACAACCCACTGAACCAACCTTAGCCACTGGGGACAGATACCAAAAACAACGGGAACTACGAACCTGCAGCCTGTGAAAAGGAGACCCCAAACACAGTAAGATAAGCAAAATGAGAAGACAAAAAAACACACAGCAGGTGAAGGAGCAGGGTCAAAACACACCAGACCTAACAAATGAAGAGGAAATAGGCAGTCTACTTGAAAAAGAATTCAGAATAATGATAGTAAAGATGCTCCAAAATCTTGGAAATAGAATAGACAAAATGCAAGAAACGTTTAACAAGGACGTAGAAGAACTAAAGAGGAACCAAGCAACGATGAAAAACACAATAAATGAAATTAAAAATACTCTAGACGGGATCAATAGCAGAATAACTGAGGCAGAAGAACGGATAAGTGACCTGGAAGATAAAATAGTGGAAATAACTACTGCAGAGCAGAATAAAGAAAAAAGAATGAAAAGAACTGAGGACAGTCTCAGAGACCTCTGGGACAACATTAAAGGCACCAACGTTCGAATTATAGGGGCCCCAGAAGAAGAAGAGAAAAAGAAAGGGACTGAGAAAATATTTGAAGAGATTATAGTTGAAAACTTCCCTAATATGGGAAAGGAAATAGTCAGTCAAGTCCAGGAAGCACAGAGAGTCCCGTAAAGAATACATCCAAGGAGAAACACACCAAAACACATATTAATCAAACTATCAAAAGTTAAATACAAAAGAAAAAATATTGAAAGCATCAAGGGAGAAGCAACAAATAACATACACGGGAATTCCCATAAGGTTAACAGCTGACCTTACAGCAAAAACTATGCTAGCCAGAAGGGAGTGGCAGGATATATTTAAAGTGATGAAAGGGGAAAAGCTACAACCAAGATTACTCTTCTCAGCAAGGATCTCATTCAGATTTGATGGAGAAATTAAAACCTTTACAGACAAGCAAAAGCTGAGAGAGTTCAGCACCACCAAACCAGCTTTACAACAAATGTTAAAGGAACTTCTCTAGGCAAGGAACACAAGAGAAGGAAAACACCTACAATAACAAACCCAAAATATTTAACAAAATGGGAATAGGAACATACATATCGGTAATTACCTTAAATGTAAATGGATTAAATGCTCCCACCAAAAGACACAGGCTGGCTGAATGGATACAAAAACAAGACCCATATATATGCTGTCTACAAGAGACCCACTTCAGACCTAGAGACACATACAGACTGAAAGTGAGGGGATGGAAAAAGATATTCCATGCAAATGGAAATCAAAAGAAAGCTGGAGTAGCAATTCTCATATCAGACAAAATAGACTTTAAAATAAAGACTATTACAAGAGACAAAGAAGGACACTATATAATGAATAAGGGATCAACCCAAGAGGAAGGTATAACAATTGTAAATATTTATGCACCCAACATAGGAGCACCTCAATACATAAGGCAAATACTAACAGCCATAAAAGGGGAAATCGACAGTAACACAATCATAGTAGGGGACTTTAACACCCCACTTTCACCAATGGACAGATCATCCAAAATGAAAATAAATAAGGAAACACAAGCTTTAAATGATACATTAAACAAGATGGACTTAATTGATATTTATAGGACATTCCACCCAAAAACAACAGAATACACATTTTTCTCAAGTGCTCATGGAACATTCTCCAGGATAGATCATATCCTGGGTCACAAATCAAGCCTTGGTAAATTTAAGAAAATTGAAATTGTATCAAGTATCTTTTCCGACAACAATGCTATGAGACTAGATATCAATTACAGGAAAAGATCTGTAAAAAATACAAACACATGGAGGCTACACAATACACTACTTAATAACGAAGTGATCACTGAAGAAATCAAAGGGGAAATCAAAAAATACCTAGAAACAAATGACAATGGAGATACGACGGCCCAAAACCTATGGGATGCAGCAAAAGCAGTTCTAAGAGGGAAGTTTACAGCAATACAAGCCTACCTCAAGAAACAGGAAACATCTCGAATAAACAACCTAACCTTGCACCTAAAGCAATTAGAGAAAGAAGAGCAAAAAAACCCCAAAGCTAGCAGAAGGAAAGAAATCATAAAGATCAAATCAGAAATAAATGAAAAAGAACTGAAGGAAACAATAGCAAAAATCAATGAAACTAAAAGCTGGTTCTTTGAGAAGATAAACAAAATTGATAAGCCATTAGCCAGACTCATCAAGAGAAAAAGGGAGAAGACGCAAATCAATAGAATTAGAAATGAAAAAGGAGAAGTAACCACTGACACTGCAGAAATACAAAAGATCATGAGAGATTACTACAAGCAACTCTATGCCAATAAAATGGACAACCTGGAAGAAATGGACAAATTCTTAGAAATCCACAACCTGCCGAGACTGAACCAGGAAGAAATAGAAAATATGAACAGACCAATCACAAGCACTGAAATTGAAACTGTGATTAAAAATCTTCCAACAAACAAAAGCCCAGGACCAGATGGCTTCACAGGCGAATTCTATCAAACATTTAGAGAAGAGCTAACACCTATCCTTCTCAAACTCTTCCAAAATATAGCAGAGGGAGGAACACTCCCCAACTCATTCTACGAGGCCACCATCACCCTGATACCAAAACCAGACAAAGATGTCACAAAGAAAGAAAACTACAGGCCAATATCACTGATGAACATAGATGCAAAAATCCTCAACAAAATACTAGCAAACAGAATCCAACAGCACATTAAAAGGATCATACATCATGATCAAGTGGGGTTTATCCCAGGAATGCAAGGATTCTTCAATATACGCAAATCAATCAACGTGATACATCATATTAACAAATTGAAGGAGAAAAACCATATGATCATCTCAATAGATGCAGAGAAACCTTTTGACAAAATTCAACACCCATTTATGATAAAAGCCCTGCAGAAAGTAGGCATAGAGGGAACTTTCCTCAACATAATAAAGGCCATATATGACAAACCCACAGCCAACATCGTCCTCAATGGTGAAAAACTGAAACCATTTCCACTAAGATCAGGAACAAGACAAGGTTGCCCACTCTCACCACTATTATTCAACATAGTTTTGGAAGTGTTAGCCACAGCAGTCAGAGAAGACAAAGAAATAAAAGGAATCCAAATCGGAAAAGAAGAAGTAAAGCTGTCACTGTTTGCAGATGACATGATACTATACATAGAGAATCCTAAAGATGCTACCAGAAAACTACTAGAGCTAATCCATGAATTTGGTAAAGTGGCAGGATACAAAATTAATGCACAGAAATCTCTTGCATTCCTATACACTAATGATGAAAATTCTGAAAGTGAAATTAAGAAAACACTCCCGTTTACCATTGCAACAAAAAGAATAAAATATCTAGGAATAAACCTACCTAAGGAGACAAGAGACCTGTATGCAGAAAATTATAAGACACTGATGAAAGAAATTAAAGATGATACAAATAGATGGAGAGATATACCATGTTCCTGGATTGGAAGAATCAACATTGTGAAAATGACTCTACTACCCAAAGCAATCTACAGATTCAATGCAATCCCCATCAAACTACCACTGGCATTTTTCACAGAACTAGAACAAAAAATTTCACAATTTGTATGGAGACACAAAAGACCCCGAATAGCCAAAGCAATCTTGAGAACGAAAAATGGAGCTGGAGGAATCAGGCTCCCTGACTTCAGACTATATTACAAAGCTACAGTAATCAAGACTGTCTGGTACTGGCAAAAAAACAGAAATATAGATCAATGGAACAGGATAGAAAGCCCAGAGATAAACCCATGCACATATGGTCACCTTATCTTCGATAAAGGAGGCAAGCATATACAGTGGAGAAAAGACAGCCTCTTCAATAAGTGGTGCTGGGAAAATTGGACAGCTACATGTAAAAGTATGAAATTAGAACACTCCCTGACACCATGCACAAAAATAAACTCAAAATGGATTAAAGACCTAAGTGTAAGACCAGACACTATCAAACTCTTAGAGGAAAACATAGGCAGAACACTCTATGACATAAATCACAGCAAGATCCTTTTTGACCCAGCCCCTAGAGAAATGGAAATAAAAACACAAATAAACAAATGGGACCTAATGAAACTTAAAAGCTTTTGCACAGCAAAGGAAACCATAAACAAGACCAAAAGACAACCCTCAGAATGGGAGAAAATATTTGCAAATGAAGCAACTGACAAAGGATTAATCTCCAAAATTTACAAGCAGCTCATGCAGCTCAATAACAAAAAAACAAACAACCCAATCCGAAAATGGGCAGAAGACCTAAATAGACATTTCTCCAAAGAAGATATACAGATTGCCAACAGACACATGAAAGAATGCTCAACATCATTAATCATTAGAGAAATGCAAATCAAAACTACAATTAGGTATCATCTCACACTGGTCAGAATGGCCATCATCAAAAAATCTAGAAACAATAAATGCTGGAGAGGGTGTGGAGAAACGGGAGCACTCTTGCACTGTTGGTGGGAATGTAAATTGATACAGCCACTATGGAGAACAGTATGGAGGTTCCTGAAAAAACTAAAAATAGAACTACCATATGACCCAGCAATCCCACTACTGGGCATATACCCTGAGAAACCCATAATTCAAAAAGAGTCATGTGGGGCTTCCCTGGTGGCGCAGTGGTTGGGAATCTGCCTGCCAATGCAGGGGACACGGGTTCGAGCCCTGGTCTGGGAAGATCCCACATGCCGCGGAGCAACTGGGCCGTGAGCCACAACTACTGAGCCTGTGCATCTGGAGCCTGTGCTCCGCAACAAGAGAGGCCGCAATAATGAGAGGCCCGTGCACCGCAATGAAGAGTGGCCCCTGCTTGCCGCAACTGGAGAAAGCCCTCGCACAGAAACGAAGACCCAACACAGCCAAAAATAAACAAATAAAATAAAGAATTATAAAGTTGCATAATTATAAAAAAAAAAAAAAGTCATGTACCAAAATGTTCATTGCAGCTCTATTTACAATAGCCAGGACATGGAAGCAACCTAAGTGTCCATCATTGGATGAATGGATAAAGAAGATGTGGCACATATATACAAAGGAATATTACTCAGCCATAAAAGGAAATGAAATGGAGTTATTTGTAGTGAGGTGGATGGAGTTAGAGTCTGTCATACAGAGTGAAGTAAGTCAGAAAGAGAAAAACAAATACAGTATGCTAACACATATATATGGAATCTAAGGGAAAAAAAAAAAAAGGTCATGAAGAACCTAGTGGCAAGATGGGAATAAAGACACAGATCTACTAGAGAATGAACTTGAGGATATGGGGAGGGGGAAGGGTGAGATGTGACAGGGTGAGAGAGTGTCATGGACATATATACACTACCAAATGTAAAATAGATAGCTATTGGGCAGCAGCCGCATAGCACAGGGAGATCAGCTCGGCGCTTTGTGACCACCTAGAGGCGGGGGATAGGGAGGGTGGGAGGGAGGGAGATGCAAGAGGGAAGAGGTATGGTAACATATGTATATGTATAGCTGATTCACTTTGTTATAAAGCAGAAACTACCACCATTGTAAAGCAATTATACTCCAATAAAGATGTTTAAAAAAAAAAAAAACCTTTTGAGTTTAATTAGATCCCATTTGTTTATTTTTGTTTTTATTTCCATTACTCTGAGAGACAGATTGAAAAAGATATTGCTGCGATTTATGTCATAGAATGTTCTGCCTATGTTTTCCTCTAAGAGTTTTATAGTGTCTGGTCTCACATTTAGGTCTTTAACCTATTTTGAGTTTATTTTTGTTTATGGTGTTAAAGAATATTGTAATTTCATTTTTTTACATGTAGCTATCCAGTTTTCCCAGCACCATTTTTTGAAGAGACTATCTTCTCTCTATTGTATATTCTTGCCTCCTTTATCATAGATTAGGTGACCATAGGTGCGTGGGTTTATTTCTGGGCTTTCTATCCTGTTCCCTTCATCTGTATATCTGTTTTTGTGTCGGTACCATACTGTTTTGATGACTATACCTTTGGAGTATAGTCTGAAGTCAGGGAACATGATTCCTACAGCTCCCTTTTTCTTTCTCAAGATTGTTTGGCTATTCGGGGTCTTTTGTGTCTCCATACAAATTTTAAGAATTTTTTGTTCTAGTGCTGTGAAAAATGTCATTGGTTATTTAATAGGGATTGCACTGAATCTGTAGATTGCCTTGGGTAGTATAGTCATTTTGACAATATTGATTCTTTCACTCCAAGAACATGGTGCATCTTTCCATCTGTTTGTGTCATCTTTGATTTCTTTCAACAGTGTCTTATAGCGTTCGGAATACAGGTTTTTTTCTCCTTAGGTAGGTTTATTCCTAGGTATTTTATTCTTTTTTGATGTGACGGTGAATGGGATTGTTTCTTGAATTTCTCTTACTGAACTTTTGTTGTTAGTGTATAGAAATGCAACAGATTTCTGTGTATTAATTTTGTATCCTGTAATTTTACCAAATTTATTGATGAGCTCTAGTAGTTTTCTGGCAGCGTCTTTAGGATTTTCTACATATAGTATCATGTCATCTGCAAACAGTGACAGTTTTACCCTTCTTTTCCAGTTTGGATTCCTTTTATTTCTTTTTCTTCTCTTATTGCTGTAGCTAGGGCTTCCAAAACTATGTTGAATAAAAGTGGTGAGAGTCGACATCCTTGTCTTGTTCCTGATCTTAGAGGAAACACTTTCAGTTTTTCACCATTGAGAATGATGTTTACTGTGGGTTTGCCATATATGGCCTTTATTATGTTGATGTATGTTCCCTCTATGCCTACTTTCTGGAGAGTTTTTATCATACAGGGGTGTTGAATTTTGTCAAAAGCTTTTTCTGCATCTATTGAGATGATCACATGGTTTTTATTCTTCAATTTGTTGATGTTGTATATCACACTGATTTATTTGCAGCTATTGAAAAATCCTTGCATCCCTGGGATAAATCCCAGAAGACATACACATTGCCAAGAGGCACATGAAAAGATGTTCAACATTGCTAATTATTAGAGAAATGCAAATCAAAACTACAATGAGATATCACCTCACACCCGTCAGACTGTCTATCATCAAAAAATCCACAAACAATAAGTGCTGGAGAAGGTGTAGAGAGAAGGGAACCCTCCTACACTATTGGTGGGAATGTAAATTGGTACAGCCACTCTGGAGAACAGTATGGAGGTCCATTTAAAAAAACTAAAAATAGAACTACCATATGATCCTGCAATCCCACTCCTGGGCATATATCTGGAGAAAAACATGGTCTGAAAGGATACATGCATCCCAATATTCATCGCAGCACTGTTTACAATAGCCAAGACATGGAAGCAACCTAAATGTCCATCAACAGAGGAATAGATAAAGAAGTTGTGGTACATATATACAGTGGAATATTACTCAGTCATAAAAAAGAATGAAATAATTCCATTTGCAGCAACATGGATGGACCTAGAGATTATCATACTAAGTGAAGTAAGTCAGAAAGAGACAAATATCATACCACTTATATGTGGAATCTAAAATATGATACAAATGAAATTATTTATGAGACAGAAATAGACTCACAGACATAGAAAACAAATTTATAGTTACCAAAGGGGAAAGGGGGTGGAGAAAGAATAAATTAGGAGTTGGGATTAGCAGATACAAACTACTATATATAAAATAGATAAACAACAAGGTCCTACTGTATAGCACAGGGAACTCTACTCAATATCCTGTAATAAACCATAATGGAAAAGAATATGAAAAAGAATATATATAACTGAATCCCTTTCCTGTACACCAGAAACTAACCCAACATTGTAATCAACTATACTGCAATAAAGAATAAAAAAAAAAAAAGGATGTTGTATAATTGCATTTATATAAAGTTCAAAAACAGGAAAAACTAACCTATGGTAGGAAAAAAATTAGAGGAATAGTTGCCTGGGTTAAGCAAGGATTTACTAGGAAGAGATATTAGGGCAAAAGTCATGTCCTACATATCGACAGAGATTTTGGTTGAACAGGTTTGTACAGCCATTGGCACTTACCAAAGATACACTTAAACAAGTAAATTTTATCTCAATTTTTTTTTAAGGTGTAAACAAATATTGAACTCTTCTCAATGTTATGCATGCTGAAATATTAGAAAGGTAGGAAAGTATACTAAAGTTTACTTTGAAATGCAACAGAAGAAAATGTTGGATTGACAAATGGAGAAAGAAATGGGCAGATATGTGAAAAGCCAAGCACAGTGAAATGTTAATTGTAGTATTTAGGTGGCGGTTTTATAAGACTCCACTGTAAAATGTTTTCTATCTTTCTGTACATTTGAAAATATTTCTACTAAAACTATAGGGTAAGAAGTAGGCTGAACTTCAATAAGAAAAAACAATAAGGATGATCTTCATAAAATATTTTAGTGTACCTACCCTCTCTGTAATTGATAGATCAAGTGCACAAAAATAAACAACATATATGAAACACATAAGACTATAGAAGATTTGAGTAATAAAGATCACCTTGACCTAATGAACAAATCAAACCATAGAAGAATACTCATTCTTTTTCAGTCACCTGAACACATTACAAAGCTTTGAATCAGAGACAGTTTTTTTTCTCAAGAAGATACAATTATGTAGAAATCAATAACAAACAAATAAAAAGTCCATACATTTGAAAATTTTAAAAACTGTATTAAACACTCAGGGTCAAAGAAGAAATACAATTTGAAAATATTTATATTTGCATAATAATGAACATTAATACATACCCAAGGAGCTTTAAAGGAAAATCCACAGTCATAAATGCTTGCATTATAAGTGAAGAAAAAAATGCAAGGACACTAATCACGAATTTTATACTGTTAACGAGTATTGTTACTCAGTGCAGTAAGACAAGAAAAGAGATGAAAAACTATCAAGATTAGAAACAATAAAAATAAAATAGCCTTTATGTACAGATAATATGTTTACTTACAAAAAAATTCGTAAAAGAGTATAGCAGGAATGCTAGATATACAATCAACATACAAGTGTTAACTAACCATAACCACACAGCACCAACATGTTAGAAAATGTTTTAAAACTCTTCTACAATTGACTATACATATATCATATCATGCAGAATTTCCATGCTGAGGTATGTATCCAAGCAGAAATATGTACATATATACCCTAAATAATGATTTCAAAAACAATCATTGCAACATTGTTTTTCCTTTGCTCATGCTTCAGCTGCATGACTTGCAGTTTTGTTGTGTTGTCTCTAAAAAACAACTCAATACCTTGTTAGAAACCGAATAGGGCCAGTTTGGGCTGGTTCTGCAGTTACATTGTCAAGGTTAGGGTTAGTGTCAGGGGAGTTGGCTGTTTGGTGACTCGAACAAGGTAGTAGGAGGACTATCCATGTGGTTATGAATCAGTTCTGTATCTTGACCGTGGTGTTACATAAATCTACTCGTGGGATAGAACGCAGACAACCACACACACTGCACCTGTGTTGGTTCCTGGTTTTGATATTTGACTACAGTTAAGTAAAATGTAACCATTGGAAAAACTGTGAACAGTGTGAAAGGTACATGGAACCTACCTGCACTATATTTACAGCTTCCTATGAATCTAAAATGATTTCAAATAAAAAGTTAGAAAAAGGTTTGTTCCTATACTGACCACATTAAAATTAAGAGCTTCTGTTAAGCAAACAGCCATAAAGAATGAAAACTGAAATTTGGTAAAGATATTGCCATGCATGTAATCAACAAAGGACAATGTAAAAAGCATACCAAGAATGTTTACAATTCAGTAACAGTTTGAAAGCCAATCTAAGAGAAAATAAGTAAGCTACTTAAACAGCTATTTCTGGGAAGCGAAAACATGAATGACAAATATATAAACGTATACTCATCTTCATTTGAAGTAAATATCAATTAAACCATGATTGAATCATTTATAACCTGTAATGTTTGGGGTGGGGGGCAACAGAACAAAGAGAGCTGATACCCACCGCTGGTATCTGGTACAATCAATTCCGAAAACAATTTGATGTACTTGAGTAAAGTTGAAGATATGTATATCAAATGATCCAGCATGTTCCTTCCAAATCACAAACCTTAGAGAACCTCTGTCATGTGTGCAGCAGAAGCTAAGACATTGTTCACAGATGATGATACTAAGAAAAAAAAAGTGGAAACAAAATGTCTGAAACAGGAGAATCAGGATGAGGAATGTTCGTATTTTTATATAACTGAATTGTGTGGAGGACTAAAACTAGAAAACTATGGTTACATTTTGCCACAGTGTATAATCCTCATGAGAAAAATACTGAATGAAAAAAAAAAACTGCAGAGTACGTGTATGGAAAGTTTCCAACATACTAGAGTAAGTGAAATTTAGATGATTGAGATGAAACCATAAAGAAAAATGATGAGATACAGTGTCCAGGATGGTGGTTTTCTCACTGGGATTGGAGGGAAGGTAGAAGATGAAAGTAAGAAGGAAACACAGAGGTTCCCAGGGAGCTGGTTCTCTTCCTGCTCTTGAGGCAGGTGATGAAAATTTGGGTGTTTGGATTACTGTATACTTTACAGACTTTGGATTTCCTTTGAACCTACTGGATATTGGTAAACAAGAATTTAAGTGAAACAAAGTTAACTTAAGTGGTCATTTGGCCCTCTCCCCACTCAAGGGGATGGACGCTTCATCCCATATGTACCTGAAGCTCAGGCCATGTCACTGGCTCCCCACCTCTTTCCCCTTCTGTCTCCCCACTGTAGCTTCCTTTTACCTTATTATGCAAAGTAGTTAACAGCTTTCCCCAGTTCTCAATGGCAAACTCATGTCAAAGCCCACCTGTAGATATTCAAATTCCTCACAGTGTAAACAGGGGCAAATTCAAAACATTCAACGCGGCTGTAGAACAGACACTGATCAATTAGAACGGACTTGGAGATCAATCAGAATGTTAAATGATGGTTATAAAGCAATGTTATAGCCTCTTATACTGAACTAGCTGCATCTCAGCCTTAGTGCAAAGCAGGTCTACTCAACAACGTAGAATATTGACATCCACATACACTCTGTATGTGTGTCATGTAAACACGTAGTTTTGCTGAGTTATGATCATGAATGGTTTGCCCAACTGAGGCTAATTGGAAGCAAATCACTTAGCTCGCAAATGAGTCCAGCCTGACAGCAGACCTGCCGGCCACTGTGTTTTCACCTGTTGCAGTTGAGTGACTTCATGGAGTAAACCCTAACCCTAACCCGCTCTCACCCCCACTCCATCTGTCTGAGACCATACATCTGCCACCATAAAAATCATAACATTATTCAGCATTTACTGCCTTAGTGACCTTTTTTGTCACCTCAGCCCACCTCGGTATGTAAACCATCCCAGGACAGTTGTTTTCTCTTTATTCCTACTACCAATCATAGTGACTAGAATAAATGTGAATTACTAATAAACTTTGGAGTCTCACTGTTAGAAATGAGAATAAAGTATTTAGTCCCCACAAGCACTTAAAGTATTTAAAGATGATCTGTGTTTGATGTCTTCCTTTTATCTTTTGCTTAACAGGAAAACAATTAAGAGAGAAGGGACATTTTATAGCACTGCTAAAGTGGCAATTGTGTAGACATTGCTCATCTTATCTTTGGAAGGAAAACAATTTACAGGTCATGTCAGTCCATCTATAAAACGGTGCTTGTCAGATAATATTTTGTGGAAAAATCAGGACATTCATAAAGGAAAAAAAAGTGTGAATTACTTAATAAGAAACTTAAGGTTTCAAACCATAAAACCCTAGTTTTCATTCATTTTGTGATTTAAAAGTTCAGGCAATTAAAGTCTCTAAGTTATCAAAATTGTTGAGACAATTTTTATTATTATATAGTTCATGCCAAGTAGAATATTTTGAAATTATAGAAACGTATAAAAATAATAAATCATGTATAATGAGAATATCTGGGAGTACAGAAGATGTAAAATGTTTATGTACAATTATATATTTTTCCTGACTTCACCTATAGATTTTTATTCTGAAAAAACTTTTTCTCACACAACATCAGCTAATTGTTCATTTACTTGTTCTAATATATAATTATTTATTTTAAAAATATAACTATTTCCATGTTCATGGATGGGAAGACTCTGTATTATCAAGATGTTAGTTCTTCCCAACTTGATCTATAGATTCAATGCAGTCCCAATCAAAATCCTAACAAGTTATTTTGTGGATCTTGAAAAAAATGATTCTAACATTTCTATGGAGAGGCAAAAGACACAGAAGAGTGTACACAATATTGAAGGAGAAGAACATTGAAGGAGAAGAACAAAGTTGGAGATCTGACCCTACCTGACTTCCAGACTTACTATAAAGCTACAGTAATCAAGACCGTGTGGTTTTGGCAGAAGAGCAGACAAATAGATCAATGGAAGAGAATAGGAGTCCAGAAATAGACCCACAGAAATATAGTCAGCTAATCTTTGATGAATCAGTAAAGGCAGCACAATGGAGCAAAGACAGTCTTTACAACAAATTGTGCTGGAATAACTGATATTCACATGCAAAAACATTAATCTAGACACAGACTTTACCCTCTTCACCAAAAGTAACTCAAAATGGATCACAGACCTAAATATAAAACAAACAAACAAAAGCTATAAAATACTAGAAGATAACACAGGAGAAAACTTACATGACGTGGGGTATGTTAATGACTCTTAGATACAACACCAAAAGCACAGTCTATGAGAGAAATGATTGACAAGCTGGACTTCATTAAAACTTAAGATTTTTGTTCTGTGAAAGACAATTCAAGAGAATGAGAGGACAAATCACAGAGTGGGAGAAAATATTTGCAAAAGACACATCTGATAAAAGACTGTTATCCAAAACATACAAAGAATGTGTAAAATGCAACAATAAGAAAACAAATCAATTAAAAAATGAGTCAAAGACTTGACAGACACCCTACCAGAGATATGTAGGTGGTAAATAAGCATATGAAAAGATGCTCCACATCATGTCATCAGGGAAATACAAATGAAAAACACAATGAGATACCACACTGCACACCTATTAGAATAACACCCCCCCAAAAAATCTGGAACACTGACAACACCAAATGCTGGTAAGAATGTGGAGCAACAGGAACTCTTGTTCACGGATGGTGGGGATGCAAAATGGAGCAGCCAATTTGGAAGACAGTTTGGTGGTTTCTTACAAAGCTAAACACACTCTTACTATGATCCAGCAGTCATACTACTTGGTATTTGCCCAAAGCAGTGGAAAACTGCACACAAAAACCTGCACACAGATGTTTATAGCAGCTTTATTCATAATTGCCAAAACTTGGAAGCAACCAACATGTCCTTCAGTATGTGAGTGGATAAACTATGGTCCATCCAGACAATGGAATATTATTCAGTGATAAAGGAACAATCAAGCCATGAAGGAACCCTAAATGCATACTACTAAGTGAAAGAATTCAATCTGGGAAGGCTACACACTGTATGATTCCAACTCTATCACATTCTGGAAAAGGCAAAACTATGGAAACAGTAAAAAGATCAGTGATTGCCTAGGGTTGGGGGGAGGGAAGGATGAATAGGTGGAGCACAGAGGAGTTTTAGGGCAGTGAAAATACTGCTTGATACCATAATGATATATTCATGTGATTATTCATTTGTTCAAACCAATAGAATCTACAACATCTAGAGTTAATAGTCATGTAAACTATGGACTCTGGGTGATAATGACATGTCAGTGTAGGTTTATCCCTTTCAACAAATGTACCCTCTGGTGGTGGATGTTGACAGTGAGGGATGCTGTGTCTGTGTACATGGGAAAGGCTATATGGGAACTCTCTGTCCCTTCCCCTCAATTTTGCTATAAACCTAAAACTGCTCAAAAACATAAAGTCTTAATAAAAGGATTTTTAATATATATATAACTATTTCATTTATTAACATTTTATTTCCAACTTTTTATTCTCTCCTTCGTTGATTTATAATTATTCTTTGTTAATATATTAAGGTCTTACGTCTACTAAAACCTATTCTGAAGAACTTCTGTTTCATTGATCATCTAGCATTTCTTCATTGCTATACATGTATATGTTTTGTTGGGGGTTTTTTTGTTTGTTTGTTTTATTTCTTTTGGGGGTCTTTCATATGGTCTATCACTAGATACAACAGGCAGGCTGCACAATGTATGTTGTAATAAAGAATAAGACAGGTCACCTCCCATTGTCTTCATTTTCAAAACACACTTTGCAAATCGTGGAGTTGAGGAGGAATTCAGGCAGAGTGCATTCAGCTTCTGGATTTAAATGGAAGATTAAACACAGACGTCCAAATTTGCTCCTTCCAGATACACTTTAAAAATAAATGTTCATTTGAAAAGAGGCATAAACCCACAGAAACGGTGAGAACAGGGAAGGAGATAAGAAGAGGAAATTTCCAAAGCTTCGAAACAGATGGATGGGGTGGGAGCTGACCTAGAAGACCCGAACAAAGCGAATCCCGAGCAGGGAAGCAGCTGGAAGCCGAATGATTGACAGGGCAAACTCCTGAGTGCACACATGACTGATGACTCCAGTCTCTGTATCCAGAGCTGCTGTTGGGATGGGGCTAAATACAGAGGAGTGAGGTGGGCCGTCCCTCCATCCTCCGCAGAGCCCTGCCTCCCAACAGCTATATATGGGACTGTGTCTGTCACTCATGGCAGATCTCCAGTCCCAATGGAGAACCCCTCAATACCAAACAAGAGTGGGGTCCCTGTTGAGCCGACAGATGCACCGACCCCAGTAGCTCCCCCATCCCAAGGCCAGGTGGGGTCATGGTCCCCAAAGGCTCAAGGATGACCAGCATATCACAGCATCAGGGACCTTCACTGCAAAGGACTAGTCACAGCGTTGAGCAGGGGTATGATGTGTCCACCTGGGCCAGACAGCCTGACAGGCTTGTGGACTCCCTATGCTGGGCAGCAAGACCAGCTTGCTCAAGCCCTTCTTCAGCTGTGTCCCCGAACTTGCTCATCACTCCTGGGGATGAGAGGAGGACCTAGTACAGCCCAGGGTACCACAGCCCAGACCACAAACTGTAGAGTTCCAAGCATCACAGGCAGCATTGCAGCAAACAGGCACAGTACGTGTTGGAAATGTGCAAAGGATGAAGTACACTTACACATGGAAGAAACAGTTATGCTCTGTGAGCAACAGATACCTACATGGAGCCCAACCCACCAATATAATAGAATGCAAGAGAGCAACTGTAACAAGCTTCAGCACACAGCGTCAGCTGAGGGCACCGCACGATCCCCAGCAATGGACAGCATTCAGAAAGACCCCAGGGAGGTTGCCTGTCTGCCTTGATCCCTAGTTGCCTGGAGTCATCAAGTTGGACCAACGCTGCTGGCTATCTGCAGCACCTGTGCTTTGGCAACAACAGGGTGCAGATGGAGGTACAGGACCCAGTGCCTGGGATGCCCTGGGGGAGAAAGTACATTTCTGTTTGGCAGTCACATGCTCGCATGCTTCAGAAATTGGCAGATGCAATTCAGAGCTCTTTTTCAAAGGGATTTTTTTGAGACCAGATAGTCTTTTACTTCTAAGTATGTCTTTCAGTATTTCTCATGAAAAACTAGGATAAATATATTTCTTGGAGTGCTTTTAGCATTTTCATATCATACGTCCACTTCATTAGCTTACTTATAAAACATGAAGCAAAAATCAAGTTAACCTGCATTTTTAAAGTATTTACCAAAAGTCTATTAGATAATGTAATATGTATGAAACTTGTGAGCTCATGTGTTTTATGAGATTCTGGTCAAGACTGGTGCCAACATACAATTAAGGAGAGTTACAGAGTATTTATAATGGTTACTGACACTGAACATAGATGAATATTTTATTTCAGATTTTAAAGTATTTAGGCATTTATAGAAACACAGTGAGTCACTGGTTACTGGCTAGTGTTCTGTCACATACAAATTCTTTCTTTTCACATGTTAAGCCTTTTTTCTCCTTGTAATGTCATGTAGAACGTCAGTATTTTTCATCAATTTAATATTCAAAACAACATTCTATTTATGGACCTAAAGGTGGATACACTAAGCAAAGCACAGAAATATTCACGTAATGTACAAATGAATTAACAAATGGGAGAATATATAGGGAAAGTAGCTTCGACAAACAACTCTAGGAACAAAATGACTTCCGGCAAAAATCCCTTCCTGTGAGGAAGCCTCCTGCATTGTTGGTGGGAATGTAACTTGGTGCAGTCACTATGGAGAACAGTATGGAGGTTCCTCAAAAAACTAAAAATAGAGCTACCATATGATCCATCAATCCCACTCCTGGGCATATATCCAGACAAAACTATAATCCAAAAAGATACATGCACCCCAATGTTCATAGCAGCTCTATTTACATTAGCCAAGACATGGAAGCAACCTAAATGTCCACCAACAGAGGAATGGATAAAGAAGATGTAGTACATATATACAATGGAATATTACTCAGCCATAAAAAAGAATAGAATAATTCCATTTGCAGCAACATGGATGGAACTAGAGGTTATCATACTAAGTGAAGTAAGTCAGACAGAGAAAGACAAATACCATATGATATCACTTATATGTGGAATCCAAAATATGACACAAATGTATCTATGGAACAGAAACACACTTGCAGACCTAGAGAACAGACTTGCAGTCACCAAGGGGGAGGACAGTTAGGAGAGGGAAGGATTGGGAGTTTGGGATTAGCAGGTGCAAACTATTATATATAGGAGAGATAAACAATAAGGCCTTACTGTGTAGCACAGGGAACTATATTCAATATCCTGTGATAAACCATAAGGGAAAAGAATGTATATATGTGTATTACTAAGGCACTTTGCTGTACAGCAGAAATTAACACAACATTGTAAATCAACTATACTTGAAACAAAATAAATTTTTTAAAAAATCCATTCCTGTGAGTCTCCGGCCTTGCGTGCAGCTCTGCCGTGTTTGTGTATTTGTTCATTGCACTCGGAAGGCGAAGCACAAGGCCTGCGTGTGTTCAGAGGCCGTGTGTGTTTCCTGCACGTGGTCACTGATCCACCCAGAGCCCCCTTCCCTTTCTTAATGAACCCAGGGAAAGATCTACATCTTCGAGAGTATCCTTAAAATTGATAAAAGATGTTTTATTTAGAATAAAAAGTAACCTTTGGACATTTTTTTAAAAAAAGAGTATTGAGTGACAGCAAGAAGAGAAGCAATGCTGTCCTAAGATGCCTTCCACTCTACACGGCTAGGCAGCGGCCAGAAGCCTGGAAATGCCTTAGGGGATTCAAAGCTCACCTGAGAGCACAGGTACGTACCCACCATTAAAGGAGAGTTCAGGGACAGGGCAGGGTCCTGCTGGGGACAGAGCATCCACCCCCCACTCCCCATACCAAGCTCCCCAGTGATGATGGAAGGATGGCCCTCACCCCACGGTGGAAAGGCTCTTCTCTGGCTAATTCAGCGAACCCAACAGGAAGGACCTAGAGATGAAATGTTAGTGGTTACCCCACAACAGTTCCCCTGCAGATGGGGTCAAAACTAACAAGCATCACCCATTTCAGAGCCTCTGATCAGCTTTTCAGCCCTCAGACTCTTAATTATGAGACAGCAGCCATGTATTATCACGTATCTGAAGAAAGCTCCTATCAGGGAAAAGAGAGACTTCCTGAAATAATAGGAACAGACATAAAAACAACTTGGAGGCAATCAAGACCATGCAGGGAGGAGAAAACTAAAACACAACAAAAGTTAACATGCTCAGAGGAAAAAAAGAACTATCCCATAAATGAAGTAAGTAATTATATATAATTAAGAGATATATGTGATAAATATATGACATCTATCTTGTATACATAATATATATAATTAATCATATAATCATAGCTAATTGTTAATAAATACGAACTGTATGCACATCCAATATATGTATGTATTTGACATATATATGGCATACATTTCTGTTGTATGTATTACATTCAGCAAAGAGTAAAGTATTCATAAAAATTGAGACATGATAGCATGAATATAAAACTGAACAGAAGAATCTTCAGGTAGGGTCTGATCAAGATTGCAGAGCAGGAAGACCCTGAGCTCACCCCCTCCCAGAGACACACCAAAACTATGACTACATATACAGTAACTATCTCTGAGAATGACCTGAAGACCCAGGACAGGTTTTCTATAACTAAGGATATAAAGAAAAGGCCACATGGGGATGGGGAAGAGGAGAAGAGATACGGTCCAGTCAGAACCAGCACCCTCAGGGCAGTGACTCACAAGTGGGGGGAATATCACCACCACAGAGGCCCCCCTGAGGAACAGGGGTCCAGACCCCACTTCAGGCTCCCTAGCTGGGGCACCTACACCAGGAGAATGAGCCCGGTCATAAGTCTGACTTTGGAAACCAGCCAGGCTTACATCCAGGCGAGCCTAAGGGCTACAGGAAGCTGAACTCGCTCTTGAAGGGCTTCCACATGAACCCCATCCTTCCGAGTTCCAGAGCAGAGGCAGCAGCTTGAAAAGCACCTGGGTCTTAGGAGGAGGAGACACACTGACTAATTTCAAGGAGTGTGCCGGGGGGCAGGGATCTCTTGGAACCTTTGGAACTTTCTTGGGGATGGAAGCAAGCACTGGCAGGTCCGCTGTTTTTTTTCACTCTCCTTCCACCTTGCTGGCCTGTCTCTGTTGGATATCATTTCTGTCGCTCTCCATCAAACTACCTCACCCTGTGCACCTTGCCTTGTTGTTCCCCTGAGAACTTGCCCTGCCCATCCCACCCACCCCAGCCTGCCCCTCCAAAGCAGCTACTGCCCTCCCCCCACTGGAGCAGGTGCCTCACTAAAGTGCCTCCCACCAGGGGGCCCAGACTCACCCCCCCAGGATGCCTGCAGCAGCCCCAGCCCAACCACGACAGGAGCCCACCCGGGGGATAACCCTGGGGCACCCGGCTCTGGAGACAGGGAGACTGCACCACTGGACCCAACAGGACACCTTCTACATAAGGCCACCCCTTCAAGACCAGGACATGTAGCTGAAATACCTAATACGAAGAAACAACACAGAGAGACTGGCAAAATGAGGACAAACAACGTTGATTTAAAAAGTGGGCAGGGGACCCAAATAGACATTTTTCCAAAGAAGACATACAGATGGCCAACAGACATATGAAAAGATGCTCAACATCACTAATCATCAGGGAAATGCAAATCAAAACCACAATGAGATGTCACCTCACACCTGTCAAAATGACTATTATTGAAAAGAAAAGAAATAACAAGTGTTGGCAAGGATGTAGAGAAAAAGGACACTCACTCACTGCTGATGGAAGTGTAGATTGCTTCAGCCACTGTGGAAAACAATACGGAGATTCCTCAAAAAATTAAAAATAGAACAACTATATGATCCAGCAGTTCTACTTCTGGGTATTTTTCCGAAGAAAACAAAAACACTAAATCAAAAAGATATACACACCCCTATGTTCATTGCAGCACTACTTACAATAGTCAAGACATGGAAGCAAATAGGTATCCACTTAGACGGATAGATGAATGGATAAAGAAATTGTGAGATATATATATAGATGATGAAATATTAAATTAGATTTTAATTTAAAAAATAAAATCTCGCTATTTGCAACAACATGGATGGACCTAGAGGGTATTGTGCTTAAAAAATGATAATCCGAATTGTCCTATCTCTATTACAGAAATTAAATTGACAGTTAATAATCTTCCAGCACAGAAAATGTCAGGAGATTATGTCTTCACTGTTCAATTTTAACACTTAAGAAAGAAATAATACCGAAACTACACAAACTCATCCGGAATACAAAAAGGAGAATACATTTTGTGATGCAAGCCTTACTCTGATACCAAAACCAGGCAAAGATGGTACAAATAAAGAAAACCACAGAATAATATCACTTACGAACATGAATGCATACATCTTTAATAAACCCTCACAAATAAAATCCCACAATATATAAAAATTGTCGTATATCATGACCAAGTGTGTTTTATCCCTAGAATGCAACCTGCTAAACCGTGATTTCCCACGACTCTAAATAACAGGGGAGAAAAACTGTGTGAAAGTGTCTCTGGTGTCTGACCTGTGGAGCACAAATGGCAAAGGTAGTTCCATCCGCCAAGTCCCCGTAGAAGGAGAAAGGGAAAGTCAGAGACAGCAGTAGAATGAAAGAGAATTCCTGAAAGTGGCTTTCAGGTGAACAACATTTCGGCAGTTACCTGGATATTTTCTGCTTGGAAAATGTAACCCTACTTTATGTCTTCTGCCACCTTTTTTCTATATTGAAAACACATTGGCTCATAAATTGCCAACTTCTCTAGATTTTCAAAGGTCAGAGTTTTCCTTGCTTGCAATGTTAAATATGCTCTGATTGGTATTGGTATTTTTCTTTATATATTGGTGCAGCATGTAAGCAGATTTTACCCTTCCTTTCCGAGCTTTCTTTCAAGTGAGAAAAGTCTGGCAGGGTTTCTGTTAGGGAAGTCCAGCCACTTCTGTATCTGCGGCTCACCGAGCACCACGTGGCAGCAGCTCCTTACACCTTGAAAAACAGATAATTCCCCCAAATTATGGCATTCCTATTTTTTTTTTTTACTTTAGCTGTGGCATTTCATTGTTTTCATATTTTTCAATAAATTAAAGTAATATAGTCATTGTAAGAGAATAAGAAACGCAGGTAAACAGACATGGAAAAAAAAGTAACATAGAATTCCATTTTCTAGAAAGAACCAACATTCATGTATTGGTTTATATTCTTCCAGGTGTATATGCTTATATGTGTATAATAATTCTCTGCCTTTACTAATCTACTTTCTCTCTTCGAATGCAAGGCTTTCCATGTAATAAATAAAATAGCTTTATCATTTTAAATAACTACTGCTTTGAAGATCCCATAATTTATTTTAAAATGGCTAGCTTGAGGCTAGAGAAGAAGTTTTATCAATAAAGATGGACTTTTAAGGACATAAAATGGCAAAAGATCTTGGGATACTGTGTGGGCGAGGACTTTATATTTTAATAAATGAATCAATTTACTAAAAACCATTTGCAGTGAGTCTTCTGAATACATGGCTATCTTCTGTAAAAGAAATAAAGATGAAACAGACCAGGATTCTGATCTCACAGGGCTTACTATGTAATGGGGAAAGAGACAAGTTCCTCCAAGAAACTTTTATTTGACAAGCCACATAACAGGTGAAGAGACCTTTATGGGTGAGTGAGATGGGTGTAGAAATGTGTCATGATTATACAGAGACGTCAGCTATGTCCCATTGGGGGACTGGAAGGAGGTTTTCTGGAAAAGATGGCATTTGATTGAGTGCTTGAAAATGATGACTCTCAGGTCCAAGTCGACTAGAAAAGTTCTCAGTGACGAAAGAACAGCCTATGCGGATGCAGGGCAGGAGAGACAGACCAGAGCCTGGGGGTCCGGGGGCCACACCAGCTCCAGGCTGAGTGGGGAGGAGGGGGCCCAGGGTGGACATGTAGGGCAGACAGTCACCAGATAAGAGCTGGCAGTGAATTCATCAGACGTTCCACAAACAAAACTCCCAACTGCTTAAGACAGATTCACTGGGCAGAATGGAAGAGGAGGAGGAACTTAAGCCCTTTGTGAATGACTTCCTCTTGTCGGGAAAAGATGTGCCTTAAATCACAAAGCTGTACACCCCCTGTTTGAGGGAATATCACTGACTCAGTTTTGTAAACTGAAAAGCATCAAACTTGTCCTCCAATCTATAGATAATAAGTGATGGAAGCCCATGGAAATTCATGTTCATTAGCTTTCAGAGACTATTTCAGTCCCATCATTACCACCCTGAAAGTGATTTAAATGCAGGCAGTCACCTGAAATGAGCTTTTCAATGAAAGGGAGGCCCGAGTTGATGGAGGAGTCCGGAGGGGATCTAAAGAAAAAGATGAAAAGAGGAAGAAAAGGAAGCAGGAAGACTCAGTCTGGCCGACAGGCTTGCACCACTAATTGATGCTTCTTCTCAACTACACTGTCTGGAAAAGAGGCCTCTTATAAGCCACAAAATACCAGCAGAACCTCTTTCCCCAGTATGTTGACCACACTTCTGAGGGAGACCCAGAGTCTTCAGGGTGCATGGAAGCCTGGGTACCCAGGAAAGAAGGTAACCCTGCTCACATCCATAACTTACATAAGTGCAGACCGATCCAAGGAAGCTGGACTTGGGGAAAATCTGCAGCCGAACCCCAAGCACTTGAGCAGGGAGCATACAGGCCTGTACTGACCATTCCTGGCCTGACCTCGCTGCCTTCCATGGGATCTTTTTGTTCTAGGAAGGAAAAGGCAAAGCTGAAATCCCTGTGTCACCCGCAGCCCCAAGAGCTCTGCTGTGACCCCCCTTCTCTGAAAGAGCTGGGTGTGCAGGGAAGAGTCACTTTAGAAGGCTGGGAGAGATTTGTAGTAGGAGAGGAGAGTGGCTCAGTTCCAGACACTTGGCAGGTGGAGAAATATTTATTCAGTTAATTTGGGACCAAGTATGGAAATGATTTTGCTCAGTTCCCTGAAGCAGGTGGATTTATGAGACTTGGAAGCTTCCTTGAAATTTTATTTGAAGAAAAAATTCGGGGAATATCAAACAGGACTCCCTGGTAATCAAGAGTCCTGAAATTTAAGCTCTATTTTCAGCCCATAGAAGCACCAATTTTTGAAAGCAGGGGCTTCCTTTCACTTCTGTGCCATGGTTCCCCAATGTTCATGATCTGTGGAGAGACTAGTTTTTTTCAGGATGGGATTTTCCAAAGCAAAGAATACCCAGGGCCACCTGTCAAATAAAGATATTTATTAATTTTAAGTACCCTATTACAATTGAAATGCTCCATGCATGGGCCAGGGATAAAGCCACAGATACTAACTATGCAGACTATCATATGGCCCCCCCAGTTCCTATTTGTCACTGCAGTAAAATTTTTGTGGACAACATTCATCCTCCAATAAAGGGACATCAAAGGCTGTTTCTGAACTATTGAGATGGCCTAGTCCTACCTCTAAGAATTCCAACATCTTTCTCCTCTGGGTCAGTTGTATGGTTTCTTCAGTGATGGATGGCTTCCACTCTAGATGCCTCTTGCCCACTTTAGCACAGGATGGACACAGCTCTTCCAACCGAGAGCAAGTTCAGGGGGATGGGAAAGCCAACTGCTGGCCGGACTCAAAACTGCAAAAAAGCAAGTAATTAGCTGTTGTGACTGGAACAGGTGGGTATCTGCAAGGAGAAATCAGAGAGATGCTAACCGGGAGGTCTGAGGTTGTCTGTATCATTTGGAGAAGCACGCAAGAGGTCTAGAGTAACAGAGAAAGACAAATATCATATGACATCACGTATATGCGGAATCTAAAAAAATGATACAAATGATCTTATCTGCAAAACAGAAACAGACTCACAGACATAGAAAACAAGCTTATGGTTACCAAAAGGCTGGGGGAGGGATAAATTAGGAGGTTGGGATTAGCAGATACACACTACTGTATATAAAATGGATAACCAACAAGGACCTACTGTAGAGCACAGGGGACTATATTCAATATTTTGTAATGAGCTATATGGGAAAAGAATTTGAAATTTTATATATATATATATATATATATATATATATATATATATATATATATATAACTGAATTACTTTGCTGTACCCCTGAAACTAACACAACATTGTAAATCAACTCTACTTCAATAAAAAATAGATATAAAAAATACACAAAAACTAACCACCTCCAAATTTAAAAACAAATGAAAATTAAAACAACAGTTACTAAGACACGAAAGGCAGAGTCATCTTAGGCCTTCAGAATTGCACGTGTGTGTAAACAGGTATGCAGTCAGCGTGTAAAAGTTATCTTGCAGGCTAACAGAAAGCTGTTTCTGTAAACACACGTATAGCTATGGTCACAGGCTGACTGCTAGAGTATGAGACATAGAAATTCTAAAAATATGACACATACACACCCTTCTTCTGTCTATAAAGAGTGAAAGGAATGGGTCAAAGCGTGAAGAAGCTTTTCTTGAGAGGTCACATTATTGTTTATTACTTTCCTAGGCATTGTTATAATTCCCCAGATGTCCTTAAATGAGCATGTATTATTTTTTATTAAATGCCCTTCTAATATCAGTAAGAAGAGTGTGTCCTTGCCTGCAAGGAGGTTACAGTATAATAAAAGAAACTTTAGTTCCACAAAACATTTGCTTGGATCCTTTCCCCAGAAGTCAGGATCATAAAGTGACTTCACTAAATGTCAAAAATCTCTACCTACAAAGCTCTGGTCATAGAGAGGAGTAGAATGTTAAAATAGGCATTTATTTTTACCTTTTGACTTGGAAAAAAAGGAGAAGCTGTCATTATCATGTCTTCTTATAGAAACTCTTAACACAAAAAGTCAGCATTATGCAATCAATGGAAATAGGGTTGTCCGCTTCAGCAAATAAAAATGCAGGATTCTCAGTTAAATTTGAGTTTCTGATAAACAGCATACAATATTTTTGATACAAGTATGTCTCATACGGTATTTTATGCATTTATCTACAATCCCAAGTGGAAAGAATCCAGGCTAAGAAGCCATTTTTTTTAGCTCAGACTCTTGCCCTGGCTCTGAGGATCTTGCTCTCAGTTTTCTGGGTTAAATAAGAGGGCTCACCACTGACTGTTCCAATATTCTATATAAAGCTTGCAGGACAAGGAAAAGTTCCTTATGAACTTAGCCTCCCAGAGAGCTGTGATTGACTAAAATAATTTTTTTTCTAAAGTGAGACCTGAGGATCCTGAAAACTTTTGCACATAGCCTTTGAGGTTTTTGTATTTGTTTCAATGATTTTCAGTTAAGTTTCACTCATCAACTAATTTTTAAAATCATATGAGCAAATTTCACTTCAGTTAATATTTAGAAGGATGTGAAAAGATCACTCCTATTATACCAATAAAAAGTCATAGGAAAGTGTTTTAATGAAGCATTGGGGAGTTGTGGATGCAAAGAAATCTAAAAGGACGAGACTCCAGAAGCTCTAGGCCGTCCTAGCAATCAAGGGCTGGGGCATCCTTTCCCAGCAGGAGAAAAGAAGAGGAGAGAAAGAGGAAAGAAATTTGTTTTTTAATATTGGCCAAATTTTTTTTTCAAACTTGATCAAAAACAGCAATCCAGAGATACAGAAAGCTCTGCAATCTTTAAACAAGGTAAGTATAAATGAAATGACACCAAGGAACAGCATAGTTAAATGGCTTAAAGCCACATATAGAAAATCTTTAGAGAGGCTAAAGACTTCCAAAACTATGTTGAATAAAAGTGGTGAGAGTGGACATCCTTGTCTTTTTCCTGGTCTTAGAGGAAACGCTTTCAGCTTTTCACCGTTGAGTATGATGTTAGCTGTAGGTTTGTCATATATGGACTTTACTATGTTGAGATGTGTTCCCTCTCTGCCTACTTTCTGGAGAGTTTTTATCATAAATGGGTTTTGAATTTTGTCAAGCTTTTTCTGCATCTACTGAGATGATCATATGGTTTTTATTCTTCAATTTGTTGATGTGGTGTATCACATTGATTGATTTGTGTATATTGAAAAATCCTTGCATCCCTGGGATAAAGCCCACTGGATCATGGTGTATGATCCTTTTAATGTATTGTTGGACTTGGATTGTTAGTATCTGGTTGAGAATGTTTGTGTCTATGTTCATCAGTGATATTGGCCTGTAATTTTCCTTTTTTGTGGTGTCTTTGTCTGGTTTTGGTATCAGAGTGATGGTGGCCTCATAGAATGAGTGTGGGAATTTTCTTCCCTCTGCAATTTTTTGGAAAGTTTCAGAAAGATAGATGTTAGCTCTTCTCTTAGCCATTAAAAAGAATGAAATAATGCTATTTGCAGCAACATGGATGGACCTAGAGATTGTCATACTGAGTGAAGTAAGTCAGGCAGAGAAAGAGAAATATTGTATGATATTGCTTATATGCAGAATCTAAAAAAAAAATGATACAAATGAACTTATTTACAAAACAGAAACAGACTCACAGACCTAGAGAATGATCTTGTGGTTACTAGGGGGGAAGGGTGGGGGCGAGGGATAGTTAGGGAGTATGGGATTGACATGCACACACTGCTATATTTAAAATGGATAACTAACAAGGACCTACTGTACAGCACAGGGAACACTGCTCAATATTCTGTAATAACCTAATTGGGAAAAGAATTTGAAAAAGAATAGATACATGTATATGTATAACTGAATCACTTTGTTGTACACTTGAAACTAACACAACATTGTTAATCAGCTATGCTCCAATATAAAATAAAAAGGTTAAAAAAAGGAAGAAGCTAAAGAAAAATGCCAGATTAGATACATGGAAACAATGTTCAAAAAATACTAGACTTTGTATTCCAAGCAATGGAAGACCAAAAACAATGAAACAACATCTTTAAAGTTCCAGGGAAAATAAAAATCTATCAGCCTAGAATTCAATATCCAGTGATAAGAAATTTCTAAAATGAAGATGAAATGTTCAGATAAATGAAAGCTGAGAGATTTTATTGCCAGCAGACCTGTACTACAAGACAAGCTAAAGGAAGTTTTTCAAGTTAGAAAGAAACTAAAAAAGGATACCAGATGGAAACTTCTATCTTTAGAAAGAAATGAAGAGCACTAGAAAGAATAAGCATGTGAGCAAATAGAAATATTATTTTGCTTTTTTCTCATTGAAAAAAAAATTTGTGACTGTTCAAAGCAATATATATACATGTTTTTATATATTAATTAATTATATTGGGGTTTATAACATATGGAGAAGTAAAATGTCTAGCAATGGTAGCATGAAGACTAGGATAGGCTGTAAATGGAATTATATTGTTGTAAAGTTCTTATCTTACACATAAAGTACTGTAACATTAATCAAGGTGGACTGGCAAGTTAAGGATACCCATTGTAACCCTTATAGCAATGATGACAAAAGTAACACAAAAATATGTAGCTAATAGCCAATAAAAGAGATATAATGAAATAATGAAAAGCACCTAATGAGCCCACAAGAAGACAACAAAGGAGGAACAAAGGAGTCACAAACATAAGGGACAAATAGAAAACAAATAGATGGTAGACATAAACCTGATTGCGTGAATAACTGCAATAAATGAAAATGCACTAAACTCTTTACATAAAAGGCAGAGATTTTCATTTAAAAGGCCATAAAGAAGGGACACAGATGCTCATGTCTTGGGATGCTCACCTTTATGCTGGTTCCAAGAGATGAATGTTAAATATGAACGTCTGTAGAAAGATTGAAAGAACAGGAAAAGACACACTATACGAATGGTAAGAGCTTAAAAATTGATGTGACTATGTTGATATCAAACAAAAAAGAATTTTAGACAGGAGCATAGCCAGATAGGAGGAGGATCATTTCTTAATTTAGCAATCCTAAATGTGTATGAAAATACATAATAATTTTAACATATAGCAAGCAAAAATGGACAGAACTAAAGGTATTAAAAGCAAATCCACAGTCATAAAGATCTTTTTTTTTTTAGGGTATATTTTTCCTTTAATGTTAAGTTCATAATGACAGAAAAAATAAGTTTATAATAACTGAATAGAAACAAGCATATATAGAGGTGTGTGTGTGTGTGTGTGTGCGCATCTTTTTCTTTTTTTTTAAATTTAATATATTTATTTATTATTTTATTTATTTATTTATTTATTTTTTATACAGCAGTTTCTTATTAGTCATCCATTTTATACACATCAGTGTATACATGTCAATGCCAATCTCCCAATTCATCACATCACCATAAAGAGCTTAATACCTCTCTCTCAGTAAATGATAGAAAATGTAAACAAAAAATCACTAAGAATATAGAAGATATGAATAATATTATCAACCAACTTGACATAAGTGACATTCGTAGAACACTATACCTAATAACTTCAGAATACACAATGTCTTCCATAGCTCTAGGAATATTGACCAAGATAGATCACATATTGGGTCATGAAAAAGGCCCAGTACATTTCAAAAGACTGAAATCCTAAGTATTATGTTTTCTCTGCTATTTAAATTATATTAAATTTCAATTTCAGTAATAATAAAATATCTAGAAATTTTCCAAATATTTGGCAAATTTGTGGCAGATTTTAAACAAGAAATAGATCAAAGGAAAAATAATCTCCAAAACAATAAGAAAATATTTTGAAATAATGGTGAAACAACAACATATCAACATATATAGGATGTAGATATAGTATTCCTTAAAGTAAAATTTGTAGCTTTAAATGGTTATATTTTAATAGAATAATATAAAATTAATTATCTAAGCTTCCAACATAAAACAGTAGGAAAAGTAATGGAACATGAAATACCCAATGAAACAGAAAATAAACTACAGAACACATCAATGGAGCCCAACATTTTTTTTAAAAAAAGATTAATGAAATTTCAAGAAAAATAGAAAGAAAACACAAGCTGTAAGGATGAGATTGGAAAGACAGCTACAGATTGAATTGTTCAGGCATTAATAGGATAACAAAGTCATAGTATGAACAACATTATGCCAAAATCTGACAACTTAAATAAAATGACCAAATTTCTTGAAAATATCTTACCAAAGTGGCACAAACTAGAAAATCTGAATTGTGATATATTTATTTTAAAAATTGAATTTGTAATTGAAATTCTACTCACAAATGTTGGGTTTGCAACCTCAGGAGCTTCCCAGGTAAGATCTGAAACTGGTCCCCATACTCAGGGGGCAGGGAGAGAATGAAGAAAAAGGCAGAGTCTCCAGATGGGCAGGTGGGAGGTTTAACAAGCAGGGAACTTACATGAGGTTTGTCTTGGGCACCTCAAGATGAGTAGATCTCGGCATCTGCCTGCCAGAATCTTAAAGTTTAAGATTTCAAACCCAGGAGGCCTTACCTGGGTTCAGTCACATGTACCATCCAAGTGGTCTCAACAACACTCTACTCCTCAGGCAGCTTCTATCCTGGGGAAGGCAAGCAGGTCGCACCTTCCAAGGATGGTGAGGGGTGAGGAGCCTCCAGTTGCCTGGGTCCAGCTCAAGGGTCAGCCAGCAGTCACGTCCTCTCGATGACCACCTCCAAAAACAAGGAAGCCCCCAAGTACAGATGGCTTCACTGGTGAGTTCTAGCAAACATTTAATGAAGAAATAATATGAATCTTAAACTCTTTCAGAAAAGAGAGGATGAGAAAATGCTTCCCAATTTCTTCTGTGAAGCCAGCATTAACTAACAACAAAATGTGATAGAGCTCTTACAAGAAAAATATATATCGACCAATATTTCTGTTGAACATGAACATAAAAGTCATCATTAAATATTAGAAAATTGAATCCAGCATTGTGACCTAGTCGGGTTTCTCCCAGAAATGCAGTATTTGTCCAACATTCAAAAATCAAGCAGTATAATTCACACATTAAGAGAAGATCATGCAATCAGGTTAACAGATGCAGAAAATAGACAAAATTCAACACTTGTTCCCCATAAAAACAATCAGCAAAGAAAAAAATAAGAAGAAATTTCTTCAATCTAATAAAGGTAATACACAAATAAATCTACAGCCAACATTATATTTAATCATGTAATTTGAATGCTTTCCATGTGGGATAGGAGACAAGGCTCTGAATCTTTTTTTCCACATTTTGTTGATGGTCCCTAAAGAATACAGTGGAGCATTAAAAAAAAAACATAATAAAGATTGAAAAATAATTAAAGCTGTCTTTGTTTGAAGCCCATATAAATTTTTGCTTAGAAAATCCTGAGGAATATACAAAATAATTATTAGAATTAATAAGTGAATTTACCCAGGTCAGTATGTAAAAGCCAATTGCATTACTATATACTAGCAATAAACAACTGGAAAATAAAATTTTAAAGTATCATTTACAATAACATCTAAAAACAGAAAATATTCTTTCTAGTAAATTTAAGAAAGTATGCATAGGATTTTTACATTAAAAATTCCACAGAGAAAATAGAGCTAAACATATACAGAGATATACTATGTTCATGGATTAGAAGACTGACTCAATGTTACTAAGTTGTCAGTTTTCCCCAAATGAATCTAAAGACTCAATGCCATCCCAGCAAGCATTTCTGTAGAAATTGACATACTGGTTCAGCTACTCACATGGAAACCCAAAAGACTTATTAAAGCTAGTAAAATTTTTAAAAGGTTGGAAGGACTTACATTAATTGATTTCAAGGCTTACTATAAAGCTATTTAAATAGGGCAGGATAGCTGTTGCCATAATGATGTTTGTATAAATCCATGTAACACAAGAGATCCAAAAAATACACATGGTGGTTGATAGAATTTTGACAATTCTGAAAGAAAAGTTGTCTTAAGAGTGGTGCTGGAAAAACTAGATATCTATGTGAAAAGTAAAGAAATAAATCTTGACCTCTAACCTTGGATAAACCACAAAATTATCTTGACCTGAACATAAAAGCTAAAGCTATAAAGTATCCAGAAGAAAACAGGGAAGAAACTGTGCTCAGCCTCGGAGTAGGCAAAGATATCTTACAAAGCACATACACACACAAAAACAGAGCACTAATGAATGAAACACAACTTTGATAGGCTATTTATGAAAATTAAAAATTACTGCTCTTCAGGAGACAATTCAAGAAATGAGACTATGAACTTTTAAAACTTTATTTTCATTTCATTGTTAAAAATTGAAAATGCAACCTTTTAAAGATTTTTAAAACAATGAAAATGGGAGAAAACATTCATAACACTTATAGGAATTCTATTGAAAATGTATAAACTCCAGAAATTCAAAAAGAGATAGACAACCAATTTTAAAAAGGCCAATTTCAGACAGAGTCTTCAAAACGTAAGATACGCCAAAACCCATAAAAGCACATGAAAAAGTATCCAACTTAGTTAATAGTTAATAGTCAGCGTTGCAAATGCAAGTGAAAACCACACTGAGATTCCACCTCACCCACTAGAGTGGCTAAAATTTTAAAACTTTGATCAAATTTGTTGGTGAGTATGTGGGACAGTGGGAGCACTCATATTGCTGGTAGAAATGTACAATATTTACAACTATTTGGGAAAGTAATTTGGTAATTTCTTTCTCTTTTTCTTTTTTATTCTTTTGTTTTTTGGCCGCACTGTGTGGCATGCAGGATCTTAGTTCCCCGACCAGGGATCGAAGCTGTGCAGCCTGCAATGGAAGTGCGGAGTCTTAACCACTGGACTGCAAGGGAAGTCCCTGGTAATTACTTATAAAGTTATGTACACACTTATCACAGACACAGCAATTCTACTTGGAAAAAAAATGGAAACGTGTATCCACAAAAAGACTTGTATAAGAATGCTCATGTCAGCTTTTATTCTAAAAGCCAGCAACAGTCTAAATGTCCGTCTGCAGGCAAGCGAAAAAACAAGCTATGGCAGAGCCATACAAAGGAACATGAGTCAGCAATGAGAATGAGCGTCTTCCTGGTCCCCATAACATATATAGGAATCGCAGACACACTGAAAGAAGCCAAGCACAGAAGGCTCTAAGGTGCTGCATGATTCCAGGGAGAGGAAGTCCTTAACCAGCAAAATGAAAGAAGTTTTTGGGGACTGGGGAGTGAGGGATGGAGTTGGTAGTCAGATAAGGGATTGACTGAAGGTGTTAATAGGGCACTTTCTGAGGTGTAACCATGTGCATCTTGATTGGTGTGTGGTGACTCAGATATACACATTGGTCAAAGTGTAGCGCAGTATACAAAGTCTATGCAAGTTACTGTTTGTAAGTTGTTCCTCAATAAAGTTGGTGAGAAATGTAATAATCCTGATCTAGACACTCAGGTGACCGCCTCATGGAAGACGGTGACATGATTTAATTCCCACAACTCAGTTACAATCATGAGTACGCTGATACCACACTTGGTACAATTTTAATACTCACAGACTCAGTAAGAAATAGCCGTGAACTTATTATCAAAACAGAAATAGACTCACAGACATAGAAAAAAAAACTTATGGTTACCAGAGGTGAAAGGGGGGAGGAAGGGATAAATTAGGAGATTGGGATTAACGTACACATTCTACTATATATAAAATAGGTAAGCACAAGGACCTACTGAATAGCACAGGGAACTATACTCAATATTCTGTGTATATACATATATATATGAAACTGAATCACTTTGCTGTACACCTGAAGCTAACACAACATTGTAAATTAACTATACTTTAATTTAAAAAATGGTTATTAAAAAAAAGAATCAGCAGTGCAACTTCATAAATAAATGCTGTAGTTGTGATAAGTAGAGGCCAATGACCTTAGAGGAAGCCACGCTCATTGAAGCAATTTGAATACAGGAAAATGCTGGAGGATCCAGACCCCATCAGGCATGAACCCACTCACCATGCTGAGCTCAGAACCTATGTAAATGAGGACACAGCCGCCGACACTGCCCACAGATCTTCAGGGGTGGTCCTCCTCTGTCTCCTCAAACTAATATGGTTCATTGCAGTTCTATTGGGTTCGTAGTTTATTTTTTATCTGATCTGTAAATTTACTTTTATAGGTGCTTAAAAGCTAAAGGCCTAACAGTTTGTAGTGTTTAATATTCGCATACGTTTAAGTAAAATTACAATAAAAAGAATTGAAGTAAACATTGGGGGTCTGTGAGAATATTTCTCCTTTTAAAGGGATCAATACATTATTCAAGGCTGGGAGCTGCTGAGTATTTCTAAATGGTGTTATAATTGGAAGAGACCCAGAAATCTTGATTGAATGCTGGGGCTGCCAGAAAAAAAATGTAGCAGTGTTGGCAATGGTAACTCTTTGTACAATTCAGAAACAGCTCTGCCTCTGAGCACACAGAGGCGGATTTGCTGGGATGGCATGAAAGGAATTCTTGTGTAGAAAAAGCAGTGGCTTCGTTTCTAAGTGAGAGGGCACTTTTGCGAATGCTGACAAAAGGACTAAAACCGTTGACAGTCTAACCATTATGGTGGGATTTTGGTGTCTGCAGATATATTGGGCACCGCTATTTGCATTATGATATCGTTGAATTCCATCAGTGAACCATTATATTTGCCAGGGCTTGTGAGTTTGCAAGGGATAGAAAACTCCAATTCAAATAGACTTGGGCAAAAAAGATATGCCTTAGCTTTGACCACTGAAGACACCAGTCTCCTTTGAGGCTGTGAGGATCTCACATATATTTTCAGGACTAAATTTGTCATCTCATTTTGCTTCGACTTTCTTCGGTACTGTCTCCATTTCAGGTAGAGTCTACAACCAGTGATGCCCCTGGTAGGTCCAGCCTTAAGTTTTACAAGACTCAAGTCAATGAGAAAGAGAAAAAAACTTCAATTCTCAGATGATTCAAGCAACAGTGATAGACCTGACTCTCACAGCCTCAGCAGGACCACGCAACCATCCCTGATGCGACCGTGGCCGAGGGACGGTGACCCCGGCCAGACCTGGTCCTTTGCCCCATCTGACAGCTCTGCCTGAGAAGCAGGTGGTTGAGGATGGAGTAGGGCTTGGTTCTCTAGAGGAAAACGGTCAGTGTTTGTTATCAGAAGAAAGAGAACGGATATTGGATGGCAAACATCCAGTAAAATCAGTGTGAGCATAAATAAGTAAACCTCTAATGAATGAAATAATAACAGTATCTTTGGGGCACAAGGGAGAAATATGTTTTGAACGCAGCATAGAAGGTGGGTTTGGAATTGTTTGAAAAAATTTATTCCAAGAATACTAATTAGTGAATTGGTTTCCACCTGGAAGCAAAACAACAGTGGTACCCTGAGAAGACCCACCCTTGGCCACAGAAACACGAAGCTGTGCTCATCACATCTCCGGACGAAATAAACTTCGGCTGGTGAGTTAATTTATGGGAAGATAGAATGAGGATCATGAGAATAATGGACCAAATTGAATAACTTGATGTAAAGAATAAAATGAAGACTGATGATTGTGTACAGAGGACCAACTCCACAAGTATATGATGGAGAACCCTTGCCAGTGGAGACCCGAGTAACTCTTCACTGACCAGTGGTGGTGACCAGGTTTTGAATCCCTCAACCCTCAATCAATTCCTCAAAGGATTTCTTTCTTGAATCTTGCAAGAAAGTGAGAGAGAACAGGATGAAGAGGGCACGGACAGAGCAGTGGACGAGACTTCTTCTTGGCTCAAGACTACAGAGAAGCTTCACGCTTCCTTATGCCTGGTGCTGGAAGAAAGGAGTTTCTCTGGAGAGCTAGAGATAAAACCTAACTTGCATATTTTTGAGTGAGAAGAAGAAGGGTAAGAGTGAAGAGAGCCTGGCGGAGGGCAGAAGGAAGTCGAGAGGCCCCCGAGTGCACCTGCAGGACTTCATTGCGTGACCAAGCACAGTGTGGAGGTCGGGGAGGAGCTGGAGATGCAGGCAAGGTGAGATCCTCAAAGATCACACTGTCTGCATTCTTCCCTAATTCATCTGATAAACGCTTGTCACGGCCCAGCTACATACTGCACAGGCCACAGGAGCTAGGGATACAGGAGTGACTTACGATAAGGGGGTTGGGGCATGGAAGGTGAGAGGGCTCATTAAGCAAGTATATGCAACACTGTCTTACAGATGCTCAGTAGTGTGGATTTGAAAATAAAAGGCTGTTGGCTGTGTGGGCAGTTTGATGGTGTCAGCCTTGTCCTGGTTTGCAGGTCCAAATCACCACCCCCACCCAGCGAGGACCATAGACATGGACTCCACGGAAGGCTCTGTGTGCAGCAGGAACGGGAGGAATGGTTAACATGAGACACGTGATGAATGACATTGACTGACATCCTGTCCATCACACGCTTCCCACACTCTCCCTCGGTCCTTGATTCCTCCTGGTTTATGCGCAAACCACTGACCATTTCCTTCCAGCTGTATCTCAGATTTATGACTCAGACACCGTCCCCCTAAGTTCTGGATGTCTGGATGGTCCCACGTTTGGGGTCTATGCAGAAGTAGTTTGCGGCAAGGAAGCACTTTTTATGATCGTTGTGAGGCACATGGTCATGTCGGAAGCCCAGGGCCTGAGCCCAAGCAGTGTCCCCGGCCAGGTTCCCCTTCCTCTGGTGCTGGCGTTGCTCCAGGAGCTGGTGACATCTGGAGAGCCTTGGAGATTCCCCCAGAGAACTTCAAAGTGTCCTCGGCATACTAGGGAAGGGTCAAGAGGCCAGTCAGTTTGGGGCCTGGGGGAGAAGCCATCCCAGGAAGATACACTGCCTGACTCTCCAGCAGACATGTGTGCCACCCACGTGTGCTGTGGGTCCTCCTGGAAATATGCTCTGCCCCGTACTCTGCCTTCTGCTGTGCGGTGCCATGGCCCACTTTGGGGGACCTGGGAGCAGAGTACAAACAAAGCTAGGTCTCTGGTTGTGCCACTGCCCAGTCTGGTCCATGACTCCTGGGAAGACCAGGAGCCAGAGATGCAGTCCTTAGAAAACACATCCCATCTCAGAAGTGCTCCAGAGTGGACCCCAGGCTCCCTTTATCAACCAAGGAAAAGCCTGCCCGGGGTCAGCATGGCACCCAGCACCTGCCAGGCTGCCTCCTTTGGAGCTGTCCAAAAGGAGGAGGAAAACGACCTAAATGGTGTCACCCAAGGCTTTTCTCCCTTGCTCGATGCACACAGACCCTCTCCTCCGAGGGCACGGCATGTGCCAGCAGAAGCCCAAAGCCTTGTGCTATCCTTCTTAGGCCAATCCATGCTGAGGGGCCCGGGTTCCATTAGGACTGTTTTGGAAACTTCTATATTGGTCCACGTGTATGTGGTCTGGGGGTCTGGGATGTTAATGCAGTGCAGGCCGTTATAGTATATTCGAAATGGATCCCTGGCCACTTCCTTTCAAGAAACATGCTTTTGCCACTGATTTTAGAAGAATTATCTGTGAGTCATCCATTCGATTATCTGAACAGATGCTGCTGACTTTGGGTAGAACAGCAGGAGGGATGAGTCCCCGAGGTGTGGTGTAATCAGGCAGCCTGTGCAGAGGGCCAGCACGGGAGCGGTAACTCTCCACCCCAGCCGTGGATCAAAGGCTGATCGGGATGGAGCTGTTGCCTCTGCTGACCAGTAGCCCAATCCAGAGCCGAGCTTTAGTAGCCAGCTTGCTCTGTGCACACCATAAAAAGCCACCTGAGCGCCGCAGGTGGCTTCTCTCACTCATTACGTTGAGTTAGTGGTCCGCCTTGTGCCTGACCACAAAAATCCTGCTGACCCTGATTTCAGGTGCGAGTGGCTTTTACTCCTTCTAACCCAGAAAGATGAAGACTTTACAGCTTTTCCTTTTCTCTGGCCCAAGTCCAGAATTCAAGGTAAATGCGGCTTTGCAAAGGTGTGAACTAAATAAAAGCAACCCTTAGGCATTGGGCCCAGACAATCAGGGAACAGCAGGATTTCGTGAGAGGCTCGAGGTTTTGCATTTTCTGCCCCGTCTTTACCTGGAACAGGAGTTTCCAGAAGGCTCTCCTTCCCACAGAAGCCGCTCTGCATCCCCTCCCTGTAAGGCTGGCAGGGCTGGCAGGGCTGGCAGCGCCCTCCCCGTCCATGGCCAGCCCTGGAGAAGTTCTTCCTGCAGCCACAAGCAGCTCTTCACTCGTGGAGAAAATGCACAGGGCGCTTGGCCCCTAGCATCTGCTTTCCAGTCTCCACCAGGCCCTCTGTTTCGCAGCTGTTTTTTTTTTTTTCATCCTCCTAACCTCATGCCATATTTTATCCCACAGTCTCTTTTCTACTCTCAAGCCACAAACACCACCTCTGCCCCTTCGATTCCCACAGACAACCCTGTCTCATCCCCCGGGGACAGGGGGCAGACCCAAGTTTCCTGACATCTCCTCCCACTTTATCCTCTGATGTGCCTCCCTTCCCAGGGCACCTGGTCTGACTTTTTCCTCCAAGGAGTTACCTTCCCTCAGTATTTCAGGTATCACTCCGTCCCCGATTCCTCGGAGGACAGAGACTGAGCCCCAGGGTAGGTTGGTCTGGTCTAAACATGTGACCACAAGGACGTCCCCTGATAGACCTGACAGCTCTGGTCGTTCCCATCCCCTCTGCCTCTCTGTGCTCTCAGGAGAGTAGGGCCCAGAATGTGAAGTCACGTGGGATCAGCTGGATTGGGAAGCTGGGGAGAACCTCGTGTCACGTACAGTAAGTCAGGGACAGAGCGCCACCGAGGCAGGGAGCTGTGGTACTGGACCAGAAGCCCTGGAGTTTGAGTCTGAGGTTCCAGGGTCACCTGGCTCCTGCCGTGTGAGCTGGGACCTCAGCCAACTCACAACTTCCTTGAGGTGTGGTTCCCCACTGGCAAAATGGCAAACAATAATGGTGTCCCCAAGACCAGGTGTACTGTGTGAAATAAGTGAGATGCTATGAATGGGCCCAGGACTCTGTGAGGCACAAGCACTGTTCTCCCATTTTCCCCTCCCTCCCTCTGTCCGATCCTCCCTTCCTTCTCTTCTTCCTTCCTCCCTCCCTCCCTCCCTCTCCGGTCCCATCCCCCCTTCCTTCCTTTTATCTTCTCTCCCTCCCTCCTCATTTGCCTCCTGGGCTGTAAGCACAGGAAGATGAATCAAGCACAGCTCCAGCCCCTTGTCTAATAAGCCGCTGTTTCAGAGGTGGGTGCAGACTCCATGGAGCTAAGACACAGTCCGAGGCTACAAGACCTGAAACAGAGACAGAAACAAGCCTTGGTGAAGAGGAAGGTAAATGAGTTATGCCTCAGGGCACCGAAAAGGTGAGGAGGAGGCAACTCTGAACTTGGCCTGGAACCCACCTGCCCTGCCTGCTGCTCAGGATGGGCCTGGGGCTGAGCACAGACTCGCAGACTCAGGGCTTCTGCTGGTTGGTTTAAGACTAATAAAGCAGATTAAAACAGGGCTGGGGGCAGAAACATGCCATTGTCCCAGAGCACTTTGGGGTTCCTATCCACTTGGAGATTTTTTTCTTCTTCCTTTTAAAGATGAGAAAATGGGGACCCTGAAACAGCAGTTGACTTGTCCGAGGTCACAAAACTGTCCCCTAGTGGAGCACAGTGAGACCCATGTCACCTTATTCCATGACCAGAGACCTTTCTGCTGCCACCTCTTACTCTGCAGCCTGAGAAGAATGTAGATAAAAGAAAGAAAGGAAGGAAGGAAGAAAGGAAGGAAGGAAGGAAAGAAGAAAGAGAAAGAAAGAGAGAGAGAGAGGGAGCGAAGGATTGGTGGGGGGGCGGGGGAGTGGATCAGATTCCCTCGATACCTGCAAAGTCTCTGCTGCTTCCTTGAATCTCTCAACTAATCAAGGCGGCTTGGGCATTGTTCGCCACTAAGGACAGAAATCCTTCTAAAATTACTTCTCCCCTCATCTCGTCTGACCTACCACACTGTCTCTGAGAGTCGCTGCCCAGATGAAGAGGTTGGGACACTGGGCAGCATGATTAGCCCCTCATTCTGTTAGGCCCCTTCCCGGGGGGCCCTACGGTCTCATCCTCAGGGCTCTCCACTGCGCCCACGCGCGCTGGCACAGAGGTTTTCTGATTCAAGGGCCCCGTGATTGAGGTGGGATCGGAAGAGACTTCATGATTCCCTCCATCGGACCCCCAGCCAACTTGTCAGCCAGAAGTAGAATCTTCTGCACATACTATTAGCGTTTTATTCTGATCTGTCACATCTACTTGGGGCTATGTCAGTGTAACCTTCTGAGAGGCCTTCTTGTCAAAACAAAAACAAACATGATATGTAATGACTGGAGGGCCAGATTGCTCTGTCCTACAGGCAAGTGCAACCCGTCGCTTGCCTCGAAGTGACAGGAAGAAAAGGGGGGTAGGGACTGCAAAGGCAGAAGGGCTTAAAACTTTCTGGACATTGAAACCCTCCACCCAACCCTTTTTTTCATTTTCTTGTTTTTTTGTTTTTGTTTTGGTAGATAAGGAGAAGCTTCTTCTCGCCCAGTCTTTCTGTGGCTGGGAGAGGGCCTTTCTGCAGTTCATTTAAATCTGGTTTGTCCCCTATCAAGAGGTGGGAGAGAACAGGAATTGGTCTCAAAGCACCCACCCCAGCCCAGGGCCTGACCTTGTAGGGGAAAGGTTGTGTGTTTATACATCTGAGCATTTTCAGTGATTCTAAGATGACAGGGTAGGAACCATTGCCTTGGGAATGGACATCTCTAGAATAAAAATCCCATTTTAGGGGTTAATGTGAAGTTTCCTTTTCTCCTTTATCCAAGAAAAGTAGCATGTCCATTGATCAAGATCAAAGAGTAAAAACAAGTCTGAATCACACAGGCCTCTGCTTGACAGTTTAGCGTTCCAGCGAAGTTAACCCGAAATGTTTCTATTCGGTGACAGGAGAGTGTGGGCAGGAAAGGGGGGACATAGGGATCGACCGGGGAGAGATGGGTAGAGAGTCGGAAAGCACGCTGAACGGGTTTTTATGAGTTTCTGACTCTTACACGCCTATACCTCCGGGTTTCTGAATGTAAAGAGGAAAAAAAAAAAAAAAACCCTCCCACAGGCTGCTAAGCTAACACGGCCTTCGAATTCCAAATTGAACACACTTTGGTTCTGGTTTTTCAACAGTCGCAAGACCAAGCCGTCCACGGGGAGGAAAGCCAGAGGGGGCCAATTAGGAAGGAAGAAATTAAAGGGAGGAATAAAGGAAAGGAAAAAGCCCAGATGAAAGGTCCAGCGGAGAGTGAGTGACAAGGCCGGAGGATGGCAGCCGGGGGCGGAGGTGGGGAGGCGGCTGCGCTGCAAACTGACAGGTGGGTCTCGGGCCTGGAAGGGGGCGGGTGGGTGGGAGGCCCTCCAACCCTCCAACCCCTGGGCAGCGCCGGCCGCCGCGGCGACGCCTCCCGCACCCGGGCCGCAGAGGAGGGGCGGGGAGCGCGCGGGGCGGGAGGCGGGAGGCGGGAGGCGGGCGCGCGGGCTCCCACTCCGGCCTCGGCGCCACTCGCCTGCCGCGCTCCGGGCGTCTCTTCTGCCTCCGACGCGCCGCGGATACCCCAGCCTCCGGCTGCCTGGTCCGGGGAGCTCCCCGCGTCTGCTGGAGGAGAGGAGCGAGGCCGAGCCGGGGCGGCCCCGGGGCACGATTCGTCGCGGAGACGCGGGGACCAGACCTGAGGATGAGCGGCGGAGGGCGGCCCGGGCACTGACGCGAGTTGGGGCCACGGCTCCCGGCCGCCGGCGGTGCGATGAGCCTGCCAGCGGAGACGCCCTAGCCGGTGCACGCGCCAGGCGAAGCGCGCAGGTGGGGCTGCGCTCTCCGCGGTGCGCCCCGCGCCGGGCCCCCACCGGCCGGAGGATGGGCGCCGGCGCCCCGGGGCCGCGCCCGCCGCTGCTGCCCCAGCGCCCGCCGTTAGCCCCGCGTCCGGCCGGCGCCCTGTGCTCATGTACGTAGGCGGGGCGCCCGCCCCCGGGGGGTGAGGGTCCATGTTGGGTGTCCGCGCCCGGGGCGCCCTTCCGCCTCCCTGCTGCTCGGGAGGAGCCCCCCTAACCCAAGCCCAAGTTTGTACATATGGGTGATCGCCCGGGCTGAAGTCCGCCGGGCCGGGGATGGGGGTGGGCAGAGGGCACGGACGACCCGAGCCTGCTTGAGGGGGATGGGGATGAGGGGGAGGAAGCCACCTGGAGGCGCGCTGAATTGGAGGGCGAGGGGAGTTGGAGGGCTTGGTGGAGAGAGGCTGGGTGGCCAGCATCCTGCGGCGTCTAGGGTTCCATCGGCCCCTTTGGGCGGCATAAAGTTTGGGAACCAGAGAGGCTTTCGGAGACAGGCAGAGTGAGGGGGGCTCGCCCCGCCCGGCGCCCGCCATCCCCGGCCTCCTCCACCGCACACTCTAGTGCTGCCGGGCCCCCCTGCTCTACCGCCACGACCCCTCCTGGGTCAAAGAAATTAGGCGACTGCGCGTTGCGGCCCACGCAGGGGTCTCTGGTCTGCGCCCCGAGTCGCTGAGCGGCTGCCGGGTGGCTGGTGGAGGAGCCAAAGCTTCCGAAAGCCCCGACCCGCAACCGGCAACGGGGGTTGGGCTGGGGGACAGTCACGGACCTTCTGGGCAACCGGGCCTCGGGCGTAGGGCGGGGAAGGGGCGTCTGCGCCCCGCACTGGTGGCGTTTGCAAAGTTGTTAGCATGAGTCACCGGGTCCTGGGAGCTTTCTTAGCCCCCTCGCGCCCTTCTTCCCCAAACACCCTCGGGCAAGCGAGGAAGGGTTTCCCTCTTATTTTCCTGCACGGCCGTCAGCGACCGCTCCACTGCGGAATTCTCCGCTGAGTAGCCTTTAGGGAAGTGTGGCCGGGACCCGGAGAGGGCGCCGGGCTCCGGAGTTCTGTGGCTCCATCCGAGCCTTGCAGGGGGCGCGGGCCCTGCTAGCCGCATCGCCGCTGCTCCGCCACCCGCTAATCACGAAGACACGGGGAACACTGCGGGCCGGTGCTTTTCTGGGACCCGCTTCCGTGTCCGTGTCCACAGTCTGGGATGTGTAGGACCCCGGGCCGCGCCCCGGCGCCGGGCAGGCCGCCCCTGCCCTCGGGGTCCGGCGCGTCCATTTCGGGAGCCGCCGGGCCGGGCGCGCGCGGGCCTCGGGACTCAGCTGTGCTGCTTTCTCTCCGCAGGGACGGCGGCTCCAGGCCGGCGGCGGCGCGCCCCCGGGCTGTGAATGCGACTCGCCCCTCGACCTCGCTCCCCGGCCGCCCGGCCGCCGGGACGCGGTAGGGGTTGCCGAGCTCCAGTGCGATGGCAGTTGGCGCGCTGTCCGGTTCCCTCCTGCTCACCTGCTGCCTGATGGTGGCTCTGTGCAGCCCGAGCATCCCGCTGGAGAAGCTGGCCCGGGCGCCCGAGCGGCCGGGCCAGGAGAAGCGCGAGCACGCGTCTCGGGACGGCCCGGGCCGGGTGAGCGAGCTCGGGCGCCCGGCGAGGGACGAGGGCGGCGGCGGCCGGGACTGGAAGGGCAAGGGCGGCCGCGGGCTGGCCGGCCGGGAGGCGTGGAGCAGGCAGAAACAGGCCTGGGCCGCCCAGGGCGGGGGCGCCGGGGCCGGGGACCTGCAGGGGCGGCCCCGCGGGGACACCCCGCACGAAGAGCCCCCGGCCGCCGCCGCCGCCGCCGCCGCCCAGGACGCGGCGGGCCCGGACCCAGAGCCCACGCCCGAGCTGCCGGAGGAGTACGCGTACCCGGACTACCGGGGGAAGGGCTGCGTGGACGAGAGCGGCTTCGTGTACGCGATCGGGGAGAAGTTCGCGCCGGGCCCCTCGGCCTGCCCATGCCTGTGCACCGAGGAGGGGCCGCTGTGCGCGCAGCCCGAGTGCCCGCGGCTGCACCCACGCTGCATTCACGTCGACACGAGCCAGTGCTGCCCGCAGTGCAAGGAGAGGAAGAACTACTGCGAGTTCCGGGGCAAGACCTACCAGACCCTGGAGGAGTTCGTGGTAAGAGGCGAGCGCCCGGGCGACTTTGCCCGTCCCAGGAGAGGGTGATCCGGCTCTGAGTCCCCACTTTGGAGAAGAGGCACTCTGTGGTTCTCAGAGCGGGGCGGCGCTGTGGCCGCGTCCCCTCAGCAAGACCCCTCTTTTTCAGGGCAGAGGTAATTTTTGCAAGCCGTGTGCTCAGTCCACGTGCATTCGCTCGGTCTTCACGATAAAAGGGTTTCCTTAGAGTGAAGCCCGTGGCCCTAAGGCGAACAGCCAGAGCAAAATCACTGGCTGTACTTTTAACCTTAATTGGCTGCTCCTGAGTTAAAAGTGTTGCTGCCGAAATGCTCGCCCTGTTTTCAAACACAGGGTAATTTACCCTGCTGTTTGGGATGTGTTCTTGAGCTAATAGCTCATTAAGGGAGACTATTCACGTAAATAAGCCGTTTCCCTAGATTATGTGCTGGGTATCAGGCAGATGTTCTAGAAATTAAAAGAAAAAAATGCTTGCTCAATGGATGCCAAAACATAGTCGACAGCAAAAACCAGGAGTCCAGGTTATGGTTAAAAATGGTTTTATTTTAGGTGAGTACTGGTAGTAATATTAGTAGCGCTATTTCCTGAATGCTTACTGTATGTTAGGCTCTAGGCTGCATTTTTCACCTGTATTAACTTAGCTAAACCTCAAACCACGCAGTAAAGTAGATTATTATCTACTATCTCCAGATGATAAAGAAGAGGAAACTGAGACACAGAATATTTTTAAAAGGTGTCGAAGGCAACACAGCTGTTAAGAAGCAGATTCATGTGTCAAGCATGCTTTTACCCCCTACACTCTTATTTGAACCAAAAGCCCAGCCCCACAGGGGCACTGGCGTGGATGGAGATGCCATCCAGCGCTTGTGCTGGCCGGGGTCGAACTCCGCCCGAAAGCCCTGCTTCTTCACTACCGAGCCTGGGAGACAACTGCACAGCTGCTCAGTCATTCCAGTCCCCCATGGTCGGCTCAGTCCAACTGGACTTGGCCAGTTGACTTGGCATGCCAGAGGTTTCCCGGGCAGCAGAGGGCATCCTGGCACCTCCAGCCCCCAAAGCTGAACAAGGAGGCAGGTGCGAAGGAAACCTTCAGGGTGCCCAGACCATAGCCTCTGAGATCTGCAAGTTGAGAATGTGCCCAGGATGTGACAGCGTGTAGTGAGTTTTAGGAATGAATTCCTGAGTGTTGTAGAAATATTAATATAAAAGCCGAGAAGGACAGATCTATAGGTAATGTAGAAAGTGTGGAGATGCTGGGATTTGGTCAGAAAAGATGAGTTTCCATTCTGGTTTTGCCACTAATCGGCTGCATGATGGGAACAAAGCAAATCTCCCCTCTGGCTTTCTTTTTCCTCATCTGTAAGGTAAGGGCCCTACATTCCTTGAGGGTCCTTGGAGTTCTAACAACCTGACACCCAGGGTTTATCTCCAGGCAAACCTGTTTAAGACAGTTCTTGGCTTCAGCCCTTTGGAGAGACAGACAGCTTTGATGAGAACCTACTAGGAACCAGGCCCTGGCCATTACTACAGAAGTAAGTCTGGAACCCTTCCCTCAAAATGCTCCTGGAGGACTGGGGAGCTGGGCAGATGCCTCCCCAGATGTTCTGGGGTGCAGCCTGGAAGTGCATAAGTAAAGCTGGCCATGGGAGCTGGTGGAGCCCAGAGGAGGGGCCTTCCATGTTGGCCTGGGATGGGGCTGTAGCCAAATGATTCTCTGGAGTTTTAGATTCATAGGAAAATCTAAGTGTTACAAGATCAAAGACAAGGAATTAGTTTTTAATTAATACTATTTATTGTTTGCACTGTGTGTAGTTCCATAGTCATTTCTTTTTTTTTTTTTTTTTTAGTCATTTCTTATAAGTGTCCCATGAGGTAGGCTGAGGAATTACTAGCATTTTGATCTCAAAAGCCCAAACGCATCCCAGAGCAGCCATCACAGGTAGAAGGAAGAATTCAAACTTCTGTTCTGGTTATTCATTGCTAAGTGCTGGATGTGCCATGAAGCTGCCTGTGTGTATGGGGGTGGGGGATCGTTTTTTAAAATTTTTTTATTTTTTAACATCTTTATTGGAGTATAATTGCTTTACAGTGGTGTGTTAGTTTCTGCTTTATGACAAAGTGAATCAGCTATACATATACATATATCCCTATATCTCTTCCCTCTTGTGTCTCCCTCCCTCCCACATTCCCTATCCCACCCTTCTAGGGGGTCACAAAGCACCGAGCTGATCTCCCTGTGCTATGCGGGTGCTTCCCACTAGCTATCGGTTTTACATTTGGTAGTGTATATACGTACATGCCTTGTATTGGATTCCTGTTTTCAAAAATTGGTGCATAAGTAGAATGTGTTTCCCACTCTGAGATGGGAGATGATAGCAACTAAAGGGAGATTGGAAAGATTATAATCTCAGTAAGAATTAAAATACCAATAAAGCTATTTTTAGAGTATTAAGCGCATCTTTTATCTTCAAGTGATCCTTTGTTCTTAACTTTCATCCAATCATTACCAGCTGCTAGGATGACACTGTGCCCAGCTGCTATAAAATTTTCATTATATTCCTGCTCCTATGATAGGTACAACTGCATAACGATTGCGCTGTATATATCATGCTTGTTCATTCTGTTAGTATCAGGAACACTCGTAGGCATTTCCCTAACTTAGTGTGGCTTTGTGCAAGTTTCATTCCATGAACAAAAGAGGGTGCGGTGCTTTCTGGGAGTGTTGGGAGGATAAGTGTGGAGGGGTATAGGGTCAGCTGTGAGTCCAGGGGTTTGTGGGGCACAACTGCACCTGTAGCTGCTCTGGGTCCTCCAGGCTTCCAGGAGACCCATCAAGACCTGCAGTTTGCACAGCACACAGTACATGGAAGACAGGAAAGGAAAGCATTTTACATCTGAAGCGCTTTGCGCTTCTCTGAAAAAAATGTAATTCAGTGGAGGTTGTGGTGCCATAGGGTCATGTCTGGAACGCTCCTGATCATGGCCAGGTCAGGAGAGGTGAAAGGCAGGCCGGTTCTGGTCCTCTTTCTTTGGGAGGCACGCAGGTGCTTTCTGTTCTCTGCTTTCCGAGAGAGAGTAGGTTACTGAGGGAGGCTGGGAGCTCGTGGTGGGTGCCTGAGAAGGTGGAACCCCGGATCCTTGTGCCTGTGATGCCATTGAGCACGTGTTCTGGACAGAGCGTGTCTCTTCCCTGCCCTCTCGTGCTTCTCTGTCCTGGGTATATGTCTGCAGTCCCTGTGCGCGGTGCACAGTGAGGCCAAACAAACCGAAACGTCAGAGTTCGGAGCCGAGAAAGGTTTATTTGTCACAGGGCCGTGTCAGGAGAATGGCTGGCTCATGCTCCAAAGACCCCGTGGGTTTCAGGGAAGAAGGTTTTATAGGCAAAACCTGGGGGGCGGGATTCAGGGTGTGTAACCCTCCTCTGATTGGTTGGTGGTGAGGTCACAGGGCGGTGCTCCGGGGATCTGTGCTCAGCCTGAAGTCACCATCCTCCACCGGGATGGGGGCCTTAGTTCCTGCAGAAGAGCTCAGGGATATGTATCAGATATCTGTGCCCATCCCTCAGGAGGAACTGGGACCCTCCCACATCCTGCCCTACTGTTTCTTTCTGCATTTCCTCACTCCCCTAATTAGTGACTGTTTGAATCTGCCCTTTGGAACTCAGGGAAGGTCTTGGAGGCAGAAACCTTTTTCCTACAAACAAGAAATAGAAAGCACAGAAAGGCTTGTGTACTTGGGAGGGCCCCACAGGGTCCTGCTGGGTTTCACTCTCTGCCCAGTTCTCTCTGTGCTTCAGTCCTGTCTTTCCCCTTCTCACCAAGGCTCTTTACCCCATTCAAACTCCCATTCCTTACAGCCTGGTTGATCTCAGGCGGATGTCAGCAGAAGACCTTCAGTGAAATACCGTTAAGCTGCTAATAACAATTAGAGTAATACCCTCCTCCCTCCGGGGATGTTTGCAGTTTAATTTGTATATTCAAATAAAAACATAGTTTCTAGTAGAATGTCCTCCACTGCCTCTGAAATTATACCAAGTGTCCTGTTCTTACACCAGCAGGCCTCCAACTTTGAGTAAGGAAGCTGGTCTATTCGTTTATATTTTTTATACATGAATGCTATTTCATGTGCTCTCTTGCTTCCTGGGGCATGCCATTTGTATAACAAAGTATCACAGACCCGGTGGCTTAAACAATAGAAATTTATAGCTTCACAGCCCTGGAGGCTGGAAGTCTGAGATCAAGGTGTGGGCAGGGCTGGTTCCTCCTGAGGCCTCTCTCCTTGGCATGTAGAGGACCGCCTTCTCCCTGTGTCCTCACATGGTCGTCCCTCTGTGCATGTCTGTGTCCTGATCTCCTCTTCCTATAAGGACACCACTCATATTGGATTAGGGCCAACTCATATGACCTTATTTTACCTTAATTACCTCTGTAAAGACCTTGTCTCTAAATACAGTCCCGTTCTGAGGTATTGGGTTTAGGACTGCAACACCTGAGTTTGAGAGGGGACACAATGCAGCCTGTAACATAGGGTCAGTGACCAGAGTTGACCTCGTAGGCCTGGGTCCAAGGAGGTGTAGGGAATACAGTGGGGCAAGGAAGCATCAGCAAGTATGACTGGAAGAAAGAATTTGTAGAGAAGGCACAGAGTGATGGGTAATACACGGAATGCCTGATAAACATAATTAAGCCGCCCACCCAGATCATGGTGACTTAGTGTCTATTCCATTCTGAGCTCCACTTCAGGAATTACTGTGCTGCTTACTTATGTCAGTGGATCCTTGTGTCATACGTATGAGGGCCTCACTTTTAAATTTTCCCCTGAGAGCTACCATACAGGCCAGCAGCAAGTCAAATTTGAAATTCATTAACTAAAACACAATTCCATTTTGAGCAACAAAAGAACTTGTTCCCCTCCTGGGAATCCTGATTTCTGGGGAACTGTGAAGACAGAAACAGGGTCTGCAAGCTTGTTTCCGTGTTTTGTAGAACCTAACAGAATGCATGCGACTCCCTGAGATACAAGAGAACTGAAATTTCACTTTGCTTTCGGTTGGGATGATATCAGTTCTGTGTGTCCACGTTGGTTACTGTAGCCGATCAGGAGGTCTGATTGGCAATTGTATTAAGTCTTAGAAGAAAAAGAGAAAATGAATTATTGATACGTGCTGCTTGCTGGGCTGTCTTGCAAAGCATGGGGACTCTTGGACAGAAGATCAGTGAACGAGGTAGTCACAGGTGAGATGACCCGGGACCACTGAGTCACAAGCCTCTCCTGGGGCCTCAGCAGCCGACTTGTTGCAAAATCTCCTTTCTCGGAGTTTATTAATGAAAAACAACTTACATGAAACTTGGAATCAAAAGCTCCATCTCAATAGATCTCTACTGCAATTATGAGCAAGTGCCAATAAAGAGAAAGACACAATTCTCCATATTTTTCAGTCTAATAGTATTTATATTCTTTTGGCTGATGTTACTTAAACCAAAACAATACCATTATTATTTTCCTTTGCCGAGGAAAATGAACTAAGTTGTGTAAAGTCGACGTTCTTTCCTGTAAGTCAGTTTCATGTGTGTGCTATTGCTACGACTGAGTTTGTTTTGGCTTCTAGGAAGATTTGGCAAATTCTGGACTTCTTTGTTTCTGCCTTTCTGTTTAATGCCATTTAAATGTTAACTTTTTTTTTTTAAAGAAAGGAGAGTATATATGGTTTCCCTAGACCTTTCAGGTAGGGGAAACCTAACGTGAATGACTGCTGTTTTACATGTTCCATGCAGTACTTTATTTGCATGTATGAGACAAATGCTATAAAAGTTCCCACAGGACATTTGGTCCTACCCAAAACTTCCATAAAACCTCTGGTCCATAAGATATTCCATCTCTGCCAAAAGGTCCTTGATATTTGCAAGACCATTTTGTCCGGTCCAAAACTTACATAAGATATTTGGTCCATAGCAGAAGGTCTTTGTAGCAACATGGATGGATCTAGAGATGATCATACTAAGTGAGGTAAGCCAGGCAGAGAAAGACAAATATCATATTATATTGCTCATATGTGGAATCCAAGAAAAAGATACAAATGAACTTTTTACAAAAGAGAAATAGACTCACAGACATAGAAAACAAATTCATGCTTACCAAAGGGGAAAGCAGGGGGAGAGATAAATTAAGAGTTTGGGATTAACACATACACACCACTATATATAAAATAGGTAATCAACAACGACCTACTGTATAGCACTGGGAACTGTATTCAGTATCTTGTAAAAACCTGTAATGGAAAAGAATCTGAAAAATTATATATACTAATATAATATAATACTGAATCACTTTGCTGTACACCAGAAACTAACAGCATTGTAAGTCAACTATATGTAATAAAAAAAGAAGAAAGGTCCTTGATATTTGGTCTTGTCCAAAGCCATTTGGCATGGACTCTTTGGATAGGACCGAATTTCAAGGACCTCTGGGTGTGGACCAAATGTCTTATGGAAGTTTTAGACAAGACCAATATCTGCTAACCTAAACGTTTAGTCTTTTATGTTGGGAAGAAGGAAACCAACATTCATCCATTGCTTATACATTTTATATCTTGGGAGGGGCAGGGTTTACGCAATAGACTGATGAGCTGGTGGTATTTTTTTTTTTTTTAAAGGAGAGAAAACTAAGGTTCGAAGCAGTTAAGTAACTTGACTAAAGTCATCAAGCTAGTGATGGGGAAGCCAGGATTTGAGTCCTGGTCTGTTGGACACTTCCTTCCAACTCTGCCTCTTTACCTTCCTGATCCCGTGGGGATGGAGGGGCATTTTGCGTGTGGCTGGGAGAATTTCTGGTACCTGGAAAAGGGAAGGCTTATACAGGCCTGGAGTGCCTGGCCCACTTTGTGTCTGGTAAACGCTGAATCAATTTGGGTAAGTGTTTGTTTATGTGGACTTATGTTGTGTTTTGCTCAAGCCATTGAGGACAAAATGAGTATCTGTGGCCTTCAAAGTATAAAATCTTGAGTTGTAAGGAGAAGAGGAGCACTGATCCCAGGAGCTCCCTGAGGGCAAGGAGGGAGGTTCCAGCACGCAGTGGACCGGGTACCAGATCTTGACCGTGGGTAGGACCTCAGAGGTCATCAGGCCCACGCAGGGGCAGACTGATGGCCCAACGGCCAGCTCCGGCCCAGGAAGGTGCTCTGCTTGGCTCAAGGCACATCAGATGTTTGTGTGATAGAGCAGACATTTAACAAGTGAGAGGTTCTTACAAATACTCCGATTGCTGGTTTGTTGTGAGAACGGGGTGAGCCCCAGGCGGCAGCCGTCTGCCAGAGCCAAGCTGCTCCTTGAGAAGGGCACTGGCTCCCCAGCTGACCACCTCCTCCCTTGGCGTGACTTACCCGGGGTCCTGCAGCCATGTGGCTTTGTCATGCTCTCTGTTCGCAAGTGGAGAAATTTCACCCTAGAAAATGGCTACCTTCTTCAAGATCAGACAAGCTGGCGGCATCAGAGGAGGGAGGGACCCTGGCCATGCTCTCCAGTCCTGTCCTTCAGTTGGGGTGGACAGTCAGTTTCTAGAACTTTGAGCACAGAGTCCTTACCTTCTGAAGACGTGAGCTTGTGTTCTGGTTCATCCCTGTGCCCGTGGGCAATACTCAGAACCTCCTTATTAGCGGGCGGGAAAACGCGGAGAGGGTGCTGCTGTCTCTCTCGTTATGAGAAGGAAATGAGAGAGATGGGAACCTGCAGAGCTCCGCACAAACAGCAGAACAAAAGCCTGCTGCTCTTGTGGCCTGGGGAGTTGTGCATCTCAGTGGCGGTCCTGCCCCAGCACGGCGCTTGGTCTCCAGCAAGATGGCCTGTGAATTTCCTCACCGTTAGAGAGTGACTGTAGGGGGCTGTGTGTTCCCAGAAGTATTTCCTTCTCAGATCTGATACGTCCCAACAGAAAGCTCATGCTTGCATTTATTTATTCAAAAATACTTTCTTGAATAAATATTTGCAGGTATTGGGCTACATCCTGGATATACAGTGACAAACCATCAGGTCCCTCCAATCAAGGGGCAGTGACCCTATAGAGAGTGATGTGCCCAGAGGTTGGTCAGGTGGGGTCGTGGTCTGCAGGGTAGGCAGGTGGAGGCCGCTCACCTAGATCCCAGTGCTGTTAATGCTTTGTGTTTAAATGACAGAGGAAGAAGAATCCTGGGGCAGCTTTCTAGGGAAAAGACCAGAGCCTGTTTCAGATAGCGCAGTTGTGAGATTGAGTAAAGGATACGGTTTTCCGCTCAAGTCTGCATCCCCTGTAGCCATCCTTCAAGGCACGGTTCTGATTATGTAGCCGGAAATCCTTCTTGCTGCTTATCTGTTCCAAGGCTGAGATCCTGCCAGCTGGATCTCACTTCTCCTTCTATTTCTGTCGGGCACTGGGGTGCGTCCAGGACAGAGGGTGCCTTTCGAATGGATGCAGAAAAGGATGATGTCAGACATCTGCCCGTGGCCCTGCGAGCTCTCTGGGAAGCCCTAGGCCCGTGGAAATGCATAGCAATGGAAAATTAAGATGCCGTGTGGCTCTGTGCATTTCCCCTCATGGCAGAAATGATTTTACCTGGGAATGTGGAAGACTCATAGGCTGAAAACCCACTGTTTAGAAAACTCATGAAATCCTGGATCGCATCCAATAGAACACATCTTCTCAAAAGCACAGCAGGAATGGCAAAAAAATAAGAGAAATTAGTCCATAGAGGTGGATGTATGAAACCAGAGAGGAAAGTCAGTCTTTCAGGGGAGGCTGTCTTAGGGTGTCCACTGATGCCCGGGGCCTGGACCCTTGGTACTCGAGGCCAGGCTGGGCCACGTCACAAGTCCAGGGCCCCATGTAGGGAGAGTCAGACCAGGGTACCTCTCATAAAAGCAGAGTCCCCGGAAGAGCCTGTCCTGCAAGAGGGCAGTGTAGACACACCCCCTGGACGGCCTCAGCACTGGGCGGAGCTGGGGGCTTCCCTCTCAGCAGTTGCACATGCCCTGCTGTGGATGTGGAGCCCCTAGTCATGCTTCCCTGAGTGCTCTGGATAATCCATGTGGAATATTTTTATTTAAAGTGGTCCCAGGCTTTCAGGGACCACAGGTATCTGACAAAGGCAAACACTCTCCAGCCACAGAGAATCCCCACAAATAAGGTTCCAAGGAATGTGATGTCAAAATAACAATTACACACAAGAAGAAAGAGCATCAGAAACAAGAGTCAGCCGAGACAAACGCAGTCAGATCAGACCCAGATGTTGGGATACAAACGAGAATATTTTTTTATGCACAGAGAAATAAATGCGGGAATCAAGTGGATGGGTAAACCACATCAGTATATACCAAGTACTTGCCAGCTTTGGAAAGGAATCACATAGAGCCTGTATAAAGGAATGCTACAGTAATTGGAACTAATCTTCAAGGGGAGGATTTGACAGGATGATAGGTGCAGGTTGTGAGATAATTTCGTGAATCTGGGGGTAGATTTGAAGAAGTTGCCCAGAATGAAACACAGGTGCACGGATGGAACATAGGAAGGAAATGTTTTGGTACATGGAGGATAGAGAAAGAAGGTCTAACATACATCCAATTAGAATTTTGAAAGAAGTAGCAGAGAATGTGGAGAAGATGAAGAGATAGTGCCGGAGACTTTCTAGTTGAAAGACCCCTATTTCCTGATTCAGGAATCCCAGTGAATCTAAAGAAAGATATATGTATGTGTTTGTGTATATATTATCACACACACACATATATTAAGTCTATATAAAATATTTATGTATATATACACATATATGTGTGTGTGTATATATATATATATATATATATATATATATGTATGTATATGTATAAAACCACACCTAGTGAGACTGCAGAACACCAGAGAGAAAGGAAACATTTTAAGAGGGACCACAGAGCAAAGACTTTACCTGCAAAATAACAGTAACTAGGCTGACCCATGACATCTCGTCAAGAATAGAAAATTTCCGCCAGGATTTTCCTGGTGGTCCAGTGGTTAAGAGTCCGTGCTCCCACTGAAGGGGCCATGGGTTCAATCCCTGGTCAGGGAATTAAGATCCTGCAAACCACATGGCGTGGCCAAGAAAAAAGGAATAAAAAACCCAAAGCTGTAGAAGAACATCTTTAAAGAACAAAGAGAAAATAAGCATTAATTCAATTTATGTACCTGGCAAAACTATCTTTCAGGAATAAGCCTGAACAAAAATATTTTTCAACAAAAATAGAGTGCATACTACCAAAAAACCTTTACTAAAAGAAGTTCCAGATGCAATCTAAAGGTTGAAATCCAGGAAGCAAAACAGGATCACAGAGGCACAGAGTTAAGAAAGAAGGGATCAAAACCCATCCTTCACTAAATTGCAGATCAGTAGTTCTCAACTGGGGTCCACATTGTCCTTACGGGGGAGCTTTGGCCACATGTGGAGGCGTTTGTGGTTGTCATAACTGGGGTGGGCAGATGTTACCGACATCTGGTGGGCGGAGGCCAGACAGGCTGCTGGAATCCTACAGGGTACAGAACAGCCCAACAACCAATATCAAGGGTGCTGGGGCTGAGAACCCCGACTGCCGATTACAAAAGTGGGGGTCTCCAGGGTGGTGACAGCCGAGCTGGTGGTGGAGCTCATGTTCCCGTGCCTTGCAGGGGTTGGTGTGTCCTGCACTGAATTTTGAGCTGTGAAATTTATCCTTAAACAGGAGATGCCATTAAATACAACTTTTAAATGTTCTTGGAAAAAAGTGATCGCTGGGGAGCTGGTGCAGCTTTAGGCCAAATTCTGAAATAGGTGAACATTTTCAAAGGCTCCTTCTGTCGTCCAGGGCTACAGGTCACAGGTGGCACCAAGCTCCAGTAGGCCATGGCCAACTGTTCTGCCCTTCCTGGAAGAAAATTCAGACCACTTCTAAGTGATATGCCCCCTGCTCCTGAAGCAGCTCAGAAATAAATACTAACATACACCGTACCAGACAGGTTGGCCCTTCTGTATCATGTCTTTGCATTTATATCTATCTCCCTGGTCCAACTTTAAAAACAATTTCTTAATTACATTTTACTTTTAAATTTCATACATTTTTTGAAAAAGTACCTTAATATTTTTGTTTCAGAAGGCTTGAAACAAAATACGAAATTAGTTTCAAGCAAGCCAGGACTCATATTTATTCATTCCTGTTAAGGTGTCAGGAGCCGTAGCTCTGTCCCTGGTCATGCTCTCTCATTGTTGACAGTTATGTTCTGGGGACACAGGGCCCTTGGCCAGTGGGTGTCACCGTGGCAGCTTTCTCCCCTGGGGCCGCAGTGCAGGGAGTTCCCAGGTGGCCAGGATGCTGGCAGTCCCTTCCCACGTGGAGCAGGGCCCCCCTGAGCGCCTTCGCCTCAATAGGCTGGTAGTTCAGCCATGTCACACTTGGCAGAAATGTCAGGGAGTGTGGGGTAGGAAAAGAAAGAATTCTGACAAGGCTGCTGGCTTTCCCTGGGCCTGTGAGGAACAGGGGACGCGGGTGGCCTGAGGGATAAACTGTGCTGTGATGTCAACCCCTCAGCTCAGGTCACCTCCCGCAGCAGAGTCTCCTGTGGCCTCCTGTGCCCTCCAGGGAGTCAAAGAGATAAGCTCATCTTGCTCCAGGGTGACAGCACGCAGCGGCCGACACAATTGCGTGGTCAGCTCTCAGGGGTGCATCTGAGCTCAGAGATGGATCCCTTTCTTGTGAGTGAGCCCCGCAGTCTCTTAAACCCCATTAACTGTGGAAAGGGACCTCATTAACTGGAGAAACCGCTGGGCTGGCCTGTTGTAATGTCAGGATGCTTTGGAAGAGGCTCAGCTTCAAGGGGAAGTGCAGGGGCCAAAGGTGTGAGCCGAGGATGCTTGTGTCCCGGTCTCCCGCCTTGGTCCAGCACTTGCTGGGTGATTGGCAGCCGAGGCAGGCTGATGGGAGCCAGGCTCCGACCTCAGATGTGTCCAGGTGGCCACGTCCTAGTTGGCGATGGTGAGCCTTGTTCCCGGAGCTGGGTCAGCTCTCCTCTCGTAGCACGATTTTGTGTGCCCGACGCACAGTGAGGCCAAACAAACTGAAACGTCGGAGTTTGGAGCAGAGAAAGGTTTACTGCAGGGCCATGCAAGGAGACTGGTGGCTCATGCCGTAAAAAGCCCCGAGCTCCCCCGAGCTCCCCGAAGGGTTTCAGCAAACATTTTTAAAAGCCAGGTGAGGGAGTGGGGCGGGTCATAGGGTATGTGATCAACTCGTGCACAGTTCTCTGATTGGCTGATGGTGAGAGAACAGGGCAGGGTCACAGGGGTTCACATGATCAGTCCTTAGGCTCCAGGAGGCCTGGGGCTCTGGGCTTATGGTCATCAAGCAGTTAACATCTTCCATTTGGTGAGGGTTTTAGCATCTGCAAAACAACTCAGGAAATGTGCATCAGATACTGTTATCTGGGTACTTCAGAGAGGCGCCAGAGGCAGAGGACATGGGGAGGGGTCTGTCCTGGGGAGTCCCCACTGGGTCCTGCTCAGTTACACTCTGGTCACCTTCACTGCTCCCTGCTTAGCGTTTAAACGTTATTACTGCCATCTCAAATGAAGAATGATGAAAGGGAGCAGCATGGTTTTGTTTTCTTCGTGTGTGTGTGTGTGTGTGTGTGTGTGTGTGTGAATGTGTGTGTGTGTCTATATTAGGAAGAGATACGCACATGGGTTTCAATGCATTAAGGGTTTTCCCCGTTTGCTGCAGTCCCCACCACTCCCTATTATGCACCTAGTTCGCTGCCTCGTGTTCTTACATGATGAATCCCTGAAAGAATCTGAATCTGTGATCCCTGAGAGAACCAATCCCCACGTCACACCTCACACCCATCTTTTAAAAGCCTACTCTTGGAAGACAGTTACTTTTAGTCATTTATATGTTAAAGGAAAACTATTTCCTTTTCATTGCTTCTTTCTGCTAAGGATGACTTATCCTTAATCTTTTATACTAATTCTAAAAAAAAGGGTTTAGAGCTTCCCATGTTTTAAGAGGAGTTTGGCTTTAACAAAACTGCCCCCAGGGCCTCCCCACCCCCCCTTCAGCCCCAGTCTGTAGGTGGTCACGCCCAGTTGGCATCACATCCATTCTGTTAAGGTCTTAATTTAGAAATCTGTGAATAGGCAAAGTATCTATTAGAGCTACTCCATCAAAATCTCACCATTGGACTTCCCTGGTGGCTCAGTGGTTGAGAGTCCGCCTGCCAATGCAGGGGACGTGGGTTCGAGCCCTGGTCCAGGAAGATCCCACATGCCGCAGAGCAACTGAGCCCGAGTGCCGCAAGTGCTGAGCCTGTGCTCTAGAGCCCGTGAGCCACAACTTCTGTGCCCTCGTGCCTCAGCTACTGAAGCCCACCCGCCTGGAGCCCATGCTCTGCAACGGGAGAAGCCACCACAATGAGAAGCCTGCGCACCGCAACGAAGAGCGGCCCCCGCTCGCCGCAACTAGAGAAAGCCCGTGCACAGCAACGAAGACCCAACACAGCCAAAAATCAATCAATAAATTAATTAATTAAAAAAAAATCTCACCATCACCCATACTCCCAAGTGGGAGGAGAGACTGGGCCCAGGGTCCAGGGTAGCACTCCAAGCCTATCTGTCTGTGGCCCTGGAGTTACTCCGAGCCTTGCTGGCCCTTCCTCCTCCTCTCTGCACGGCTCTGTTTGCAGCAGGCCAGGGCTGGGCGCCAGGGGCGGGTCCACCGTGGGCACACACTTGCCTCCACCACAGAAATGGGGGTGCGGGTGCTGTCTTAGCTCAGGCTGCCAGAACAAAATGCACGAGACTGGGTGCCCGAAACAACAGAAATTTACTTCTCGTTCTGGAGGCTTGAAGTCCAAGATCAAGGTGTGTGCAGGGTCTGGTTCTGCTGAGGACCCGCCTCCTGGCTTGTACACGGCCGCCTTCTCACCATGTCCTCACTTGGTGGGGAGAGGGCCCTCCTTCTCTCCTTACAAGGACACTAATCCCACCCGCTGAAGGCCTCACCCTTGTGACCTTGGCCTCATCTAACCCATATGACCTCCCAAAGGCTCCACCTCCAGAGACCATTGCACTGGGGGTGAGGGCTTCACCATATGAATTTAGGGGGGGCATTCCATTTGTAACAGGAGGCCAGCAGGTTTTTGCTGCATGTGATCGGACTGTGTGATCTGTTAGGTCAGCACCCTTCCAGGACATTCCCCAGGTCTTCAGCCCAGAAGAAGCACCCTTCTTCATTTTCATCTGTTTGCCACCAAGTGAAATACACCATGTAAACACTGCCTGCATCTTTCCCCTCATAAGTGAGTTCCTGCATGATCCATATTTATCTGAGGGAATTTTATTCACAAGAGGATTTGAAAGACATTAAGGGGTCCTGCCTCAAGCTAAACTATAAAAGTCAGTCTTTGGTGCCTGAGAAGAAAGCAGTGCCTTGTCAGGTTGTCAGACTGTTGTTCTGTTCATCTGCTCTGTGTGTGTGTGTGTGTGTGTGTGTGTGTGTGTGTGTGGTGGAGTCGTGTTCTTCCTGAGACTGGAAGCTGACAGCTCCTGGGACAGTTCTTAATTAAGTCCCTTTGTGTGCAAATCCATTCTCTGACAGCCAGTGGAAAGACAAAAAGAACAAAACAAAACCAGAATCTTCTCTGAAGGCTCAGGAAGCAGCAGCTTGCTGTAGCTCCGTGGCCATTGGCTTGTGCTGGAGGCTGGAAGGTGGCCGTGGATCAAGTTCATGTCACTTCAGGGCTGCTATTCCCATGGGAGGGAAGACGGGGGGTGGGGACGGAGGGGCTGGAGCCCTCCCTGCCGGCCCTGATGGACAAGGGGAGCTCAGACAGCGGGCGGAGCCTGGGAGACATGGGCTGCTGGGTGGGCGCCTCTGTGTCTGGGCAGGACCCTGCTGCTTCCCAGGGTGGAGACAGAGCCTTGCTCTAGTTTAAGATATTTCAGGTTGAGGAAACTTGAGTAGGGTTGGGAAAGGATTTAGTCTGAGGTGACTGTTGAAAAGAAAGCTGGGACCTGCATAGCACCTGCCAGGCTTCTTGCAGGGAGTCAGGGGAAGGTGGTCAGAGCAGGCAGGGTGGCCAGGACATACTCATGAAGATGGTACGTGAGCAGAGCCCGGTGGCCTGACCAGACCCTGCGTTCCGGCCGCTGCCTTGCCTTGCTGTGTGGGTTTCTTGACAACTCACCCGACCCCTGGGTGTGTGTGCACCCCATAAAAAAGCAGAGTTGAAAAGCATTGCTCCTGCGTTTTCTTCCAGCTCCAAAATATCACAGCTCCGGGTTATCAGAAGCTAATGAGACCTGTGGTCTAAGTAGAAGGGGATTCCCCTTAAGTGCAACGCACGCACGAGTGTGACTCTGGGCACTTTTGGGAAGACACTAAGCAGCTGGAAGGACACTTTCGCCATCTGGTGACAGAAGTGTGACAGTGGCTTTGGGAGGATGCTTGTCGTCCAGGGCCGAGCCAAGGGCTGCTTTCAGCGAAGGGCGATTTTAGCTCCTGCCTCTTGTTTCTTCTTTTTCTTTTTTTTTTTTCCTTTCTTTGTTTTTATTAGTTTCAGATATCATTTGATTTCATCACATTACATTTTTGTTAAAATAAAATGAACATTATCCTGTTAAAATGTAACGTCAGAAAAATAAAGAGAGGTTATTAAAGAAGTTACCATCCCTTTTGGGGAGAGAAGATATGCTTAAACAGAGGAATTCTCTTTTTTTTGGTTTAAGAAGATTATCTGATGGCAAAACTTTAACTTAGATTGTTGTTTTGGAGATAAAGAAAAAAATGAAATGATAAAACAATATAGTATCCAAACTCTAAAACACTTACTTTAGATTTTTATTTTGAGAACTATTGAAAAATTACTCCTGGAAAAAAAGGTTAAAATTCGTATTTATCTCTGTACACGGCAACTTGTTTCTTAATTGGAAGTTTTCAGAATAATTATACAAGAGGGTCATAATGTGTAAAAAAACCTCAAATGCACAAACACTGAGATCTTGTTCTTTAGTTTTAGAACAATTCTTTTAGTTCTGCTGATGGTGGGAAACGTTATGCTTTCCAGTTTAGATTTCTAAGCCTCTTTGGGGTAGGTTCTCAGCCCCAGGAGGGAACTGTGGAGCTGGCGAGGCCCCTCCTTGTCTCAGTGGTGCCCCTCTCCACCTGCTCTATCCTCCCCAGCTGACTTATCCACATTCCAGTCTGATCCCTTTCCTCTCCCTCCCACTCAAAGAGACAGCTTTGCCTTTCAAAGCCGTAATATGCACACAGCTCAGCTGCCATCTGCCATTGCCTGCTTTTCTGTTAGTTTCTCTTTTTATGTGTCAGCTCCCCAGCCAGGCTGGGCACAGAGGTGAGCGACTTGGGTGTGTCTTTGTATCTGTCTGTGAGAATACAGGATTCTGTTTGGCTGTGAGCCTATGGGATTGGTCAGTGGAGGGTGGAGGGCTTGGTGGTGGGGCTGAGAAGCCTGCTCTTCTATCGCTGCCCCGGAACCACGTGTGCATAATCCCCAGCCTGCAGGGTGGGTGTGTCCACATCGTATATCTTCCACTTTTGGATTTGAAGTTTGTCCACCGAGTAAGTAAGAGAGTATGAGTCCTCAGCTACTCCTTATAAATGTTAGTGATATATAGGAAACACTGACACACAGAGCAGAATAGTTACGAAAGATGTAATAGGCAGAGGGTGGTGTGACACCTGCTCCCCACGTGCAGGACTGGATTGCTCCAGAATCTGGAGGTTTTGCTTCCTGATCTCAGGCTGTGCCCTTAGGGACCATGTTTCTAGCCATGCCCTTTATGCACTTGTCGGATCCCTTCTGTAAAGCCTCTGCTTTCATGTTTATATCATCCTAGCATCTGTGTCTTCTCTTACATTTGTGGATTAAATGTGTAATCCACATCCTGATCCCTCATAATGGAAAGATTTCTCTTTCTTCCTTTGCCTCGTGTGTGGGTATCTAATCCTCCAGCAGCTCCTTACCGGTGGTGAGCAGCCCTTCCTGAAGCAAAGCTGTAGATTTCATTTTTTAATGTTTCTCCTCATGTGCTGTGCAAGTTAATTTCAGCTCTTGTGTCTTTCAGTGGTTTCTTCCTTGACTCAGTCAATATTTATTGAGACTGTGCAGCGTTTTGCACCAGCTCAGTTGCTATAATCATCCTGAATGTGACAGAGACATGACACGCCCTGGCCCTTGAGTTGCACTGAATCTAGTTGGCAGCTGACTGCAGGCTGGGAGTCGGGCTCTCAGTGACAGGACACAGTGCTCTTGGCCAACATGCCCGGAGGAATTCAAGGGGTCCAGGGCTTATGGAGATTCGAAGGAAGGGGGGAGGATCGAGGAACTGGGAAAGAGGAAGGGAGAGGGAAGCCCGGATTTCAGGGTTTCTCTTTGTTTTCATGTTAATCTTAGTGTGTGTCCTTGTAGGATCCAACACTATGGGGGTTAGAAACATAAACGGAACCTCTCTGGTGATGGACAAAATAGAGAAATGGAGAGAAGACTTTATTTTAGGTGGAATGGTTTTAACTGGGAAAGGTCTGGGCTGACACCTCTTAGCTCATAAATTAATCGCATCTATGAAAACATTACAATTCCTTGGGAAGCTGTGCTGGGATTTTCATGCCTCTCATTTGTCTGTTCCTGAGGAGGCATCTGCATTCAGCCTGGAATTAGTGGGGTTTCATGGCACCCACGCCAGCAGCCACAGGATGAAGTTCCAGATTGGAAATATAACGGTGGTTGCTCGTCAGAGAGCAGGATTCAGGTGACACGAGGCATCTTTGAGTTCTCACCCAGGCCACTGGCCTTTTCTGGCAGCACAGGACAGAAAGATGTGTTGAAGCTGGATTTAAGAAAAGTATGTTGGCCTTCCCAAGTAGGTGGGCATTCTGCTGGGTGGTGGAAGGTGCAGCTGTGTAGGCAGGATAGAGCAGGAGGAAGTGTCTGGAAATTAGTTTCTTTTTTTTGTGCATGAATTTTCATAGCAGCCTTATGGGTAACAGCCCCAAACTAGAAACAACCCAAATGTCCATAAACAAGTAAATGGATAAACAAACTGTAGCGTGTCTATACAATGGAATATTGTCAAAAAAGAATGACAGGATACAGCACAGACACAACTCAGAATAACTATGCTGAGTGAAAGAAATCAGACAAGAAAGTACAGGTATGAAATAAGTTTCTGCCTTCCAGAGTGGAAAGACATTTGGGACACAGACAAGAGTGGGATTCAAATTCAACCTGCCTTCTGCTGTATTTCAGAGCCTGGTCCTTCTCATGGTTATGAAATGACACAAGGCAACGCTCCTTATAGATAGATATCTAACTGCACCCGAGTCCATAAATGTGAAATATATGAGATAAAATACAACTGTTAACAAACAACTCGTATAGAAGCTCCTCCCAAACCACCACTTACTTCATGTAGATCCTTTATGTATGAGGCCCTGAATGTAAGCAGTATCCATTAGGAAGGCCTCATTCTACATCTGAGAACTGTTTCCCATGTAAATTATATTGCTTGTTCCTACTTAGTTGTTTAGAAACAGGCTCAGTATGTGTTTTACAGTCCTTACTGCCCATGTACATGTGATACAGACATGTATATCATTACTGAGCATTCTAAGGGTCTAACTAGTTATGCAAATACTTTAGCTACCATCAAGTTAAGATCTTTCTTTCTCCTCTGCTGTGCACTTTGTATTCACGGCTGCTTCGTGGAAAACATGCTCAGACGTGTCTGTTCTTCATGGTTTTGCTTCAGGTTAGATCCACTTTGCAGCACTGTCATTCATAAGCCACAGTCGCTGGGGTGACTCTGAAAGAAGAGGGGGCCAGTGAGAGCCCTCAGCATCGGTACCTGGATCCGAGGCTGGTCCAGGCGCTGGCCCTTCGCCAGCCTTCCTAACCCCTCCCCCTCCGCCCCCCAGCCATCACCCATGTTCCCACCTTCCTGGAACTAGCACAAGTGGGTCTCATCAGTCTGGGCTCAGGACTGGGATGAATGAATGAATAGCACAGAGCTCCTCTTTACTCTCCCTCCCAATTCTGCAAGACTGTGCTCTTTTTCTCCAGCACAACGGTTGACTACTCCAGCCCATAGTGGGTACCTTGAGAATGGCTCCTCTTCCTCAGATGCCCGGTGTTCTGCTAGGTGCTTCATCTAAGCTCTGTACAAAACTTGATTTGTAACTGGAAGATTGCAGAGGATGGCATTTCTGTCATTAGGCGTGTTATACAAGGTGTAGGTGGCTATTGCTAGCAGGCGGGATTGCAGAAACACACCTTAGAAGCTCATGTTCCTGCTCGCAGATCCAGCAATGCACTGGGCATTCTTACCTTCGGTTTGCACAGAAGGACAAAGAACATGGGTTGACAGGAGGCCTTCTGGTACTTGAGCTGGTATCTGAGGGCTGTTCGGCTTGGGTGGTGCTCAGACCTGGTGCCTGGAATCAGAGCAGCATGTGGAATCCAATCAGGGCCTGGGCAGGCCGACCTCCCACCAGGGCCCCAGACGCCGGCGCCGGCTGCCCCATCTGCTACCATGGGGTGTGGGGTGGATCCCAGCCACACGAGTGGGCTGGGGCAGGCAGAGCAGGGCCGGGAGCTGAGGCCGGGGAGGGACACACACACACTCGTGACCCCGACTCTAGGCCTCAGCTCTGATTTTTGAGAAGTAAACAAATCCCCACATAGTTGAAGCAGGATTTCCCAATGTGTGATAGTAAAACCCACAGTTCAATTTTTGATCATGTTGCAGACCTTTCAGAAATTAGCAGTCTCGGCTGCTTGTGTGGTTTGAGCATGGCTCTGTGGTGGGAGAGGGCCATGTTTCAGGCCCAGAGCAGGAAGGAGGGTTTAGTTGGCAGGCCTGCCCAGGAAGCGGGCAGGAGGGGCTCCTCGGGGCCTGTGATGATGCCTTTCTGATTTGAAGTTGCACCTTTGTTGTTCTCCTGAAGCCCTGTCCTGGGGACAGGACAGAAGGGCCCTTCTCGCCTTTCAAATTCCAAACCGAAGTGGGGCTTTTTCCTGCTTCCTGCAGAACAGGGAGGGGGTGGGAAGGGCCTTGGACTCGAGCCGGAGCCCTGTCTCTGATGAAAGGTCTGCCCACAGCCTTCCAGAACAGGAAGGGCCGTGCCCCTTTCTTGAGGACTGACCTCAGTCATCCCCGGCCCTCTTGCTCCTTCCTGACTATCCAGCCCTCCAGATGGGACTGTCCTCACCTCACCCGGGGCAGGGGCTGCCTCCCCACCGTCTGACCCAGCGGGCGAGTGCCCTCCAGACTGTGTGTCCCGCCCTGGAGGAGGTAGTGAGGAGTCTTACAGTGTTCCAGAAGCAGGGCGTGGTCAGCTCGTGGACATTCTTCTGATTGGCTGCTGGTGAGGTCATCAGGAGTCGGCATCATCAACCTCCTGGTTCCAGCTGGTCTGGGGTCTCCGTGCTGGTGGGCAGCTTGCAGCTAACTTCTCCCACCCGGTGGGGATGTCAGTATCTGCAAAACAGCTCAAAGGACACGGCTCAGAATATTGTCTATAAGCCTTGAGGAGGAACTAAAATAAAGGTCCTTGACTTTGTTTAACGGCTAAAGTATTATTTTGTCTTGCTTGACTGTTTTCCTTTCTTGCTGCATTTTCTCACTTCTGTGATTAAATTTACTCTTTGGCTAAAGTTTTTCTACAGACAAAAGACAGGCTGAGGACATGGGTGAGGGTCTATTCTGGGAAGGACCCATAGGGTCCTGCTCGGTTACATCCTGTGCAACTCAGGGTCTCTGCTTTTAAAATTCCGAATCCTTTTCTTATCCTGCTTGCTGAGTAAACCCACCCGGACACAAGGATGCTACAGGCTGAAAAGAGAACTGGTAGGAGACAAGGACAGGAGGAGAGCGGGGGCAGAGAGATGCTTGTTAGGGTAGCGAGAGAACCTTCTTGTGCCAGCACTGCTTCTCAAAAACGTGCCTTTACATTGTTGTAAGATTGATTTTAACTTCTAAGGCTATAATGCAGACCAGGTCAAGATTTTGTCCCGGGCCACTCTAAAGTTTTTTTTTCAGTGTTTCCTTTCTTTTGTTACTTTCTAAGCATGAACACACACACACACACACACACACACACCCCTACGTTGTGACTCCCAGCCAGACAGTGGTCTAGTGCCTTTAAGTACAAATTGAGCGTTTGCTTCATGCAGTAACCAGGCCGCTTGGTGGAGATTGCAGTTTGGGTTTTTGCACGGTAAGACCAAGGGAGCATCTGAGAGTGCTGTTTGTGTAGTGCTGGTCGTGCCACTCGTGTTGTACGCAAAAGTCAAGTGGGGCGTCCCTGCCCAGAAAACTGTTTGGCACCCCCCATCCCACCCGCACTGTCCTTTAAAGCACGTATTTCCACATCACAGCTTACGATTGCTGGGTCCACATGTGCTGTTTCTGCTTTGTCATGGGTCAACCCAGATGAAAAAATCACTCTGTGGGTGGTTTCCAGGAAAAAAGAAATCATCGCCATCACGACCTGCCTGAGTTACTACAGGAGGATTTGTTGGCAGTGTTTAGCATTGCCAGGAATGGCCATTATGCTTGATTGGAGCCATCCAGAAAGGTAGAATTGGGGCCAGTGGCTGGAAAGTGCAGCGAGGCCAGTTGGAGCCTGGAGATGAAGGCCATGGTGACACTGGGTGATGACCCCTGAGAGGCCTTGGACTCGAGCTGGAGCCCTGCCTCTGATGAAAGGTCTGCCCACAGCCTGTGGCCTGATGCCTCTGGGTCTCAGTTTCCTCGCCAGAAACTAGGGCGATCATGTTAGTAGGGGTGTTTAGTATTGCCATGAGACTGACATGAGATCACGTTGGGACGGCTCCCGGCCGGGTCCCCGGCCCTGAGAAGCCCCCCGTTTCTCCTTCCCTTACCCCGCCCTTCCTGCCCTGTTCTGCTGTCTTCTCACAGCAGAGATGCTGGGCGTGGGCCGGGCTGGTTGGGTGGGTGGCCCTGGGCAGAGCTGTGGGAAAGGGGTTCACCTGCAGGATGCCTGGGTGGGCAAGAATTCAGTATAACATGTTATTTAACTTTTTAAGAAACAAAACCCTTTCTTCAACAGAAAGCTTATAAAGAAGCTCACTGTGTGGGTTGATAAAAATACAGAGGCTCAGGTGTGGAGCTGGGAGGGAGTGAGCGTCCCAGGCCCCATCGGTGTGCCCCCCCTTCCCCCCGGGGGAGCCTGCTCTGCCCCAGCCCCGTCCTCACGCTCTGGGACCCCGGGGCTGGTGAGTGTGTGACTTTCAGGGCCGAGGATGGAGACACCGCCCTGACCGCGGCCTGTGTTGCAGGTGTCGCCGTGCGAGCGGTGCCGCTGCGAGGCCAGCGGGGAAGTGCTGTGCGCGGTGTCCGCGTGTCCACAGACCGAGTGCGTGGACCCCGTGTACGAGCCCGACCAGTGCTGCCCAATCTGCAAAAACGGTAGGTGGACGCGCGTCCGGCCCGCGATCACGCAGGGGTCCCTGCGCACTTCCCGCCGATGAAGCGCGGGAGGTACTGTAGGGTGCATGTGAGTTTCAGGATTTGCATCCACGCCCTTGCACGCGGGTTCCTGCCCTCTGGGCCCCGGGGACCCGCGGGAGCTGGGCTCCAGGAAGCGCTGCTCTCTCTTATCGGTGTCAGCACAGTGTTTTACACACGTTTAGTTCTTTGGGGGAAAATTCAATTTCCACTCTTGAAGAGAGTCGCTTATTTTAATTTAACTTTGTTTGTTCTTGCAAAGCAGTTTCTCTCTTTCCGAGACAAATCAAACATGCCTGTTGGACTCATTTACTTTTCATTACTAAGTGGATTAAATGTGAAACATCGTTGAATATTTTTCATAAGCAACTTCGGCAGGAAGAGAACCCCCTCTTACTCCCAGTGAGAGGCTGGGGGAGATCAAAAGCCTTGTCTGCTTTATGAAAGAAAATGGCAGGATGGCTTTGGTTCGCAAGGGAGGGTGTTTCCTCATCCTAAAGGATCAGTACTTTGTACCTGGGATGCTGCGTGCATCTGGGCATCACTTTAAGAGGGTGTTGAGAAGAGTGGGTTCCCAGGGAGGATGGGATGAAGACCCGCGGCTCAGGATGGTGGTTGGATGAAGCAGTTAAGCGCAGCTTAGAAGAGAGCGGACTCTGGACATAAGACCACATCTTCAAGTACATGAGGGTCCTGCCTTGGGAGAGGGTTGGGCCGTCTCTGTGTGGCCCCAAGGCCACGGTGCTAGGACGAAGCCAGGGCAGAATGTCTCAAAAAGATGAAGGCAACTCCATGGCCTGAGCGTTTCAGAGACGGGAGGGGCTCACCTGTGAGGTTACCAGCTCGTCATCTGTGGGGTTGCTGGACATCAGGCCGTGTGGTGTGGGCTTTGTCAGTGGCTGATGGTTACACGGGGCCGCTATTAGTGTCTGTGGCAATTCTGAGATTCTGCAGTCATGCCCACTGTGTGGGCTGTGAGGTTCCACGGATGCCTTTCACCAAGTGCACACAGATACCCAGATTTCACCACGGGAAATTTTAAAAGTCTTGAAAGGAATCAATAGAACAGGACGTGAAGCTTCTGTGGAAGCAGGACGGTGGCAGCATCTCCACCGGCGGTGTGGAGTGAAGTAAGTGTGGGGAGGGGGCGCTGGTGCCTGGGGTCGGTGAGGAGACCACAAGGACTGAGGTCCAGGCTGCAGCACGCGGCACGCGGCGGCATGACTGAGCCTTCCCGAGTCAATGATACTCAGTGAATGGCTTGAATGTAAGTGGCTCAAATAGTTGGCATCTTAAGTATGCAAGATATTGTGTCGCTCTTGTCAGTTATGACAAAACAACAACAACAAAGTTTTGGCCTTAGACAATCAGGGAATCCTCATTTCGATGTTTACAAAAGACGGAAAGACATGATTTCCATCCTTGAGGATTTTTTCAATCCCCGAAACTTTAGAAAAGTTTCAGACCTACAGAAAAGTTGATAAATAGCACAAAGAACAGAGGTATACCCTTCGCTGTATTTACCTATTATTCACATTTTGCCGTTTTATTTGTTTTATCTCTTTTGAGCTCTGTCTCTGTCCCCATCTCTCCCTATCTCTGTATATAATCCAACACTGTCAATACATTTGCTTATTTGTTCTTTTTCATGATACACACAGGATACCTTCTAGTTATACCGCAACCAGCATGAAACCTACAGGTTAAAGTTCAAGATTTCTTTGCAGTTCTTTTTGCCCTTAAGATATATCCCACTTAGGGTATAGAGTTAGAGAACTTAGAAATTATTTGAATTAATTCTTTATCATGTGTAGATATGTTAAAATTTTATAAAGATTTAAAGTGACTTATTTCTGTTTGATTCAGTTTTTAACATTAAGATATAATGTTATTGTTTGAATAATCAAACAATGTTCAAAAGTAAAACCTGTATAAATATGGTATAGTCAGAGATTCACAGAATGTTTTAATGTTGCACTGATGGTCTGGGGAGAGAGATGGTTGTTGCCCTGATAGCAAACTTCTAAATGTTCTGCCATTGCCTTTACACTTTGAGAGACAGCATAGAATGAAATAAGGCAGGATTGGGGGTATTGTATTAAAGATTCTTAGAAGGAGGATAAATATGGTTTTTTAAAACTAGATTAAGAAAGATTACAGGATACAAAAGGATTTGTATTCAAAGGTTTGATCTAATTATATCGAAACAGCAACAACTTTTTATTTTCAGGAATACACCCAGAAATAAATTTAAATGTCTAATCATGTAAGTACTCTTAAGTTTTGTTATAATGTATTCACTAGATATAATCTGTCTTTCATCTGTCTCTAGCTGTAGGGTATTCTGACCTTGACAGGGCAAATGGTGTTCGGAATTCTTACTGAAAAATTTGCTTGAAAAATAAGAACAGTTTCTATCAGAAATGAATGTCCTGTAATAATTGGTTGAGATTAGTGAATAATTGACATTAGTTCATCATCCTACTGCTGTGCACAAAAATCAATGTTTTCAATAAGAAAAAGTTATGCATCTGATAGATCACAGATTACAGGACATCAAAAGTGACGCCTTGTAAAATTAAATGCTTGGATAGACTTAGCTTGGATGGAAAGGAAAATCACGATTCAGTTGCAAGCTGCCAAAGTCACTTGCATCAAAGGAAGAAAAGTTTGAAATCAAGAATGCCTGGAATATAAATAAATGATCACAAATAACATACAACTTAAAATAGTCACTTTGTTGATTTGTATAGATCAATCTCCCAAGGATTTTCTTTTCTTCAGGACTGGTTTTTGGATTTTTCCTACTGATACAAACAGTGAGTGTTCTATTGACTTTCAGGATTTCAGGTTTTCTCTGGTGCTGGTGTACCTCAGATGAGCCTCACGTTCACAGCACACATTCCCTTCAAGCCGGAGATCAGAAGACTTCCATCCTGCATGTGTGCACCTTACCTTACTTTAAACATTCAAAGGAAGGAAACTGACAAATGTAAGACATTGATGTTGAAATACGAGGGCCTTGTTGGGATTAGCGCTGATTCTCCAACGTGGAATACTATACCCGAGGGGGAATATGAACACCAAAAGCACAAAAGCACTGAGTACAGAGATTGTATATCTCCCTGAAGTATTCAGTACTACTTGATGGTAGTTATTTAGAACTTTATTTCCACCAGAAAATGAATATGGCTATTTTTGGGGGAAAATGAAAAATTTTATGAAATTTTTAAGATAAATATGGAGACTTCAAATTATTAGAAGCACTTTCATGGAAAACATGTGAGAAGCACTAAGAATTAGACATGGTTGTTTTTGTTTTTCTCTTGTATATTTCAGACAGTAGGATAAGATCATAATTAAACCACATGTAGTGAGTTGGACAGCACTTAATGATGTGTGTGTGTGTGTGTGTGTGTGTGTGTGTGTGTGTGTGTGATTCATATCAAGATCCTTCTCACAAGGAAAAGCCTACTCCCGTTGTATGGCTTCAACATTACATTTTTACAAAATTTTTACCAAAGAGATAATACCAATCTTGTGGAAACACTTGATCATTATTTAAGATGACATGATCTTGTCCATAAAAAAAATAAAGGAAGCTACAAATATCAGAATTAATACTTGATTATACCAAGTTTGTTTTACAAAATCAATTTGTAAAAATCAGCTGTATGTCTAGATACCAGCAACAAACAAATATAAATGAATTAAAAACTACTCTTTCAAATAACATCATACATACCAAATAATTAGAAGTAAATCTAACAAAATTGGACGATTGCCACCCTTAAAAATCTTAAAGCTTTATTGAGAGAAATTAAAGAAATCCTCAGTAAATGGAAGGATAGACAATATTCATGATTGGAAAACTCACTAATGTAAAGATGTCAGCAGCCTCAAATTATTCTATTAAATAAATAAAATCTATGTATTCAGCATAATTCCAGTAAAAAAAAAATACAATGACTTTTTTTGTGCAAATTACCAAATTGATTTTAAAATCCACATGGAAAGACAAGTTAAAAACTGGCCAGTGAAATACAGAAGAAGAAAAACAAAGCTGTAAAATGTATACTGTAAAAGTGATTAACACACTGTGGTACTGTCTCAAAGATCAAAAGACTTGATAAGAAGATGAACAACCCAATAAAAAATGGACAGAGGATTTGAACAGACAATTCAGCGAAGAAGGTAAACAAATGGTAAATAAGCACATAAAAATATGCTCAACCTCCTTGGTCCTTAGGGAAATAAAAATTAAAGGCACAGTGAGATACCAGTACACCCCCTCTAGAATGGTTCTAATCAAAAAGATAGACAACATCAGGTGTTGGCACAGATGTGGAGAAACTGGAACCCTCAAGCATTGCTGGTGGGAATGGTCCATGTGCTTTGGAAAGCAGTTTGGCATTTTCTTAAAAAGTGAAACAAAAAATTTTATCTGTCCTAGCAATTCCATCCTGGAATTCAATCCCAGGAAACTGAACACATGTCTATGCAAAGGTGTGTAGGTAAATATTCATAGCAGTATTATCCTTCATAGCCAAAAAAAAATAGAAATAACCCAAATGTCCATCAGCTGGTGAATGGATAAACAACGTGATTATATCCACACAATAGAGATCCACCAATAAAAAGAGATCAGCAAATGATAAATATATGCTACAAAATGCATGAACCTCAAAAACATCCTAAATGAAAGAAGCTAGTTGCAAAGACCACATATTGTATGATTCTACTTATTTGGAATGTCTAGAGAAGGCAAATTTACACAAGGAGAAAGCCCCTCAGTAGTGGCCTAGAGCTAGGATCAGAGAGGGGAATTAATCACAGATGGGCAGGAGGGAATTTACTGAGGTGAGAGAATGTTTATTAACTGGGTTGACTACTAAGATCATTCAATTGTACACTTAGAAGGGGTGAGTTTTATGGTGTTTAAAATATACCTCGATAAAGCTGCTAAAAATATGGGTAGTCTCTTTAAAAGATAGACAAGTGAAATTTTTGTAATTTCCTTTGATTGACTTCTAAGACCAGCCTTGATTACACATCTTTTCATCTTCCCTGAGAGAGTGCCTTTTCAAACCCTGTACTGGTGCCTTTGATAACTCTGAAATCTTTTCATTAAGCCTGTAGAAGCTGAGGCCCTTCTAAGTATATACCGTTATGTACCTTGAAGAGCTAGGATGCCATAGAGGGTTGCAGACACACAAACCCATAGAGGCCCATGGGGTTTTCTAGACTTCCTGTGCTCTGGAGCCCCGTGCATGACACAGACATGCAGCCCACACAAACCCCTCTTCTGTATTCTTCCCTCGCGGTGTGGACACGTCTCTGCCCCCTTCAGTGCTGCACTCCCCCGTGTCATTCTAGACTCTCCCTCACGATGACCCAACTTCGCAGGACACGGGGCTGCAGATGCAGGGAGACTGGAGGTGGCTGGGTACATCCAGATCTCATGCAGGTATCGTGCTCTTCTGGGATCCCAGAGCCCAGGAGGCAGGGTTCACCCAGCTCAACTCTGGTAAGCATCACCTCCAGGACTTGTTATAACACAGATTCACTGACGCACTCCCTCCCCTGAGTTCCTGATCCAGTTGGTCTGGCCTGGAGCCTGAGAATGTGCATTTTTAATATGTGCCTCCCTTGGTGTTTCTGGTGCTGCTGATCTTGGGACCACCCTTGGAGAACCACTGCTTTGAGGTGCTCATTTTCTCACTTTTCTTAAAATTTTTCCTCCCAGTCAAGTTTAATAAGAGAAGCACACAGTGGGGCTGTGCAGCTTTAGGCATGAATGAGATCTTTTTGAGATTTTGATGCATTTTTGTTGTTTTTCTAGAGATTTTAGAGTTTATAGAAATATGTAGTATGTAATATTTTAAAAATTGAAATCTCAGGGCAGAGAGAAAATGACTGTTGAATGGCAAGTGAGAAAAGGTTAGTACAGACACATGCTCCCATCACCCTGTGTTTCATAACAACTCATTGTTAAAGACGGTCTGCAGAGTTGACAATAAGTTTTCTAGCAGCCGAAGCAGAAAAGAGAAACTTAATAAATATTATCTACACAGAGAAACACCCCAGAGGAAATGACTTCCTAATAAGCAATTTTCCTAAAAAATAATACCTAAATAAAGTTTTTTTCTCACTCCAATTTACAGTCTCTGGAGGTGTAGAATTGTTTATTATTGGCCTTATTTTTTATGTTAAAAAAAAACTAAAATGAAGAGAATTTAAATCTGATCACAGTGATTTTGTAAGTTGCTGATATAAGCCATATGGTATATTTTTTCCTGGTTCAGTGTGCTTTTTTTTTTTTTTTCAATTTTATTGAAGTACAGTTGATTTACAATGTTGTGTTAATTTCTTCCGTACACCAAAGTAACTCAGTTTTATATATATATTCTTTTTTATATTCTTTTCCATTATTGTTTGTTACAGGATATTGAATATAGTTCCCTGTGCTGTACAGTAGGACCTTGTTGTTTATCCATCCTGTATATACTAGATTACATCTGCTAATCCAAAGCTCTCACTCCTTCTCTCTCCCTCCCCCCTCCCCCTTGGCAACCACATGTCTGTTCTTTATGTCTCTGAGTCTGTTTTTGTTTCATAGATATGTTGATTTGTATCGTAGTTTAGATTCCACATGTAAGTGATACCATATGCTATGTCTTTCTCTTTCTGACTTACTTCACTTAGTGTAATAATCTCTAGGTCCATCCATGTTGATGCAAATGGTATTCTAAATAGATTTTTTTAATGTAAAAGCTTTATTCACCTTCTTGTTAGCGTTTCCCAATGTAGACCAAGAACTTAACTCCAAAGTACTAGCGGATTTCTTATCCGTGTGTTTACTTACATTTTGGTTTAGTGGGAGTAATGATTCAGATCGTATTCCATGAATCCTCCCAGAGCCCAGTGAGCGTCGATACTTATGCTTTAGAGAAGCACTTGCATGCCCCATGGTGTTCCTCCTCCTTCGTGAACTAAGATCAGCTCTGGGTTTGCTGAGGTCCACGCCAGGCTTAGATGCTGGGTGTCCTGAGTGCAGACAGCTCTCAGCTCTGCTCACTTCTGACAAGTTAGACACGGAGAAGGGTTGGGTCGGGGCTGATCTCTTGATTTCAGGAACTTAATTTGTTTTCATCTCCTCTGGAGATCTTTGAATTAGCAGCTCCTCTTTGCAAATTTGTGAATAGCTTAAAATGACACTTTTGTTTGCAAACATTGCGGCAAAACCTTAATTTTTATGAGAAATAAATCAAGTTAGACACAGACTGCCCTGAAGTCGTTGCTACCCAATTATCACAATGAAGTGCTTTCATGAGTTAGGTGCTCCCATGAACCTAGGCAGAAAGTGTATGACCGTGGATTTATTTGCATGTTTCCTAGAGTCTGGGTGCATTTGGCCGTGGATTTTAAACCAATCTGGGGCTCAGGTCACAGACCAGCCTCCAGGAGGCTTGGCCACTTCCAGTTTACATCGTGCCCTTTGAACTTGCTGAGGACCCACCTGGAGTCCCTTCCCAGTCTCCCCCTTTTTATAAAGACTGGCACTCAAATGTCCTCACCTGGAAAACCTTCTCTGTCCTGTTTCCTACAGGAGGTTAATTCCCCTGTGGGTCCTTCTCACAACTCAGAACCCAAATCACATGTCTTCTGATGTAATTAAGCATGTTCTTTTGTTAAAGTTTTGGCTCTTTTGTTGAACGCTGTGTTCTTTTTTTAGATTTTTATAGAGGAGTCTGTGTGTACGTATGTGTGTGGGTGTGTGCTTATATATTGCTTTTATAAAAGTTAGAGGCACTTATTATATATTTTACATCAAATACAAAGATGAGTCAGGTTCTGGTTCCTGCCCTTATGAGCTCACCATCTAGAGGGGAAGTGGTCTGTAAATAACCTGTCTGCTGCTTTCGTTGGATGATGAGGAAAGTGGTGAGGGAAGCAGAGGAAAAAAACTGAGTAATACTGCAGTAAAACATCACCATGTGTGTGGCCTCTATTTGCTTTTGAATTATTTCATTAGGATAACGTCACGGGAGTGAGATGATTAGGTCAAAGGCTTGGAACATTTTTATCATCCTGATACATATTGCCATGTTGTTTTACAGGAGGTCATGCACAGTGTAAAATCTCTGGTTCTATGATAAAATTGCTAACCTTTCATTAATTTAATTTATAGAAAATTGTGCCCATTGTTTGAATATTAAGCCTGAAAACTCTACAGTATTTCGATGCTACTTTTCCTACAATGTGTTCTACTTCTCTACCTTCTTAACAAAATAACTTTAAAGAGAATTTTCATGGTTCTTGATTACTGAAAATCACTGATGTGAAAACCAGTTATTGGACTGCCCCATTATACAATGAGGGCTTCAGAGTAAGAATTTGATCAAGTAACCTGATTTCTCCGTATCCTTTCTGGAAAATGGACATATTAAATGTAGCTACATCTGTGGATGTTTTGTGACAATTAAGTAACATGATGGATTTAGAAGAGTTTCATTCATTCAATCAGCAGATGTTGATTGATCCTCTGCTGTATGCCAGGAGATAAGATGGCAATGGGAAAGAGCATGGCAGGGGAAGGGGTGATTTCCCCAGGGGGGAGGAGGCTGTGAAGGGGCCAGGGAGGATTGTGGCCCCGGGGGTGGCTGGGCGGTGGAGGGGTGAAGGTCCCCCTGTTTGTGGGCTGGGATAGCCCTGCAGGCCTGGAGGTGGAAGCAGAGCTGGGACCTGCCAGGCAGGGGCAGAAGGATGGAACAGACTAGCTCTTAAATGATCGTTATGCCTTGTTAGGGGGTCAGATTTAATCTCGAGGCACCAGAGAAGGGTCTTTAGGATGGAAGAGGCACACTTGTATTTGAACGGAAGAAGTTCTTCTGGTGGTGGGACCCAGAGCCAGCAGATGGGAAGGTCTTAGGCTCTCTTGGAGGAAAGACTGCGGCTCGCAGATGCTCTTTGTCCAGGCTGTGGAGCTGTCAAGTTAGACTAAATTCCTTGAAGAAGCAGCTTGGAAAACCCCGGCTTTGGAGCTAGACAGACGTGACCCTCCGTGTGCCCTGGATGGACTTGCTTATCCCCTTCAGTTTCTTCAACTGCAAATGGGCTGATGGTCCCTGGGCGCCTGGCAGGCTTATTGTGAGGATTAAATGCAAGGCGCCTGCTGCCCAGTCACTTCTCAGGACCTTCTTCTCTCTCCCCACTTGGCCTCCTAGGAACCCCACTTAAAGGTGTGCTTCTTATAAAATAGATAACGAACAAGGACCTACTGTATAGCACAGGGAACTATACTCAATATTTCATAATAACCTATCAGGGAAAAGAATGAAAAAAGTAGATGTGTATGTATGTATAACTGAGTCACTTTGCTGTACACCGGAAACTAACACAACATTGTAACTCAACTATACTTCAATTTAAAAAATGTTTTTTAAATATTTACCAACAAAAAAGTTGTGCTTCTTAAAAATACCCTGAGAATTCCCTGGCAGTCCAGTGGTTAAGACTCTGTGTTCTCATTGCCAAGAGCCTGGGTTCAATGTCTGATCGGGAAACTAAGATCCCACAAGCCGTGTGGTGTGGCAAAAAAAAAGAAAAAGAAAAAAGAAAAAATACTACTCATCACCAGATTTTCTTTCATGGAAGCCCTAAATCTGTACCACAAATGCTGTGGCAGCTGGCCCAGCCTCAGCCAGGAGGGAGGATCGTGGCTGCAGAAGAGGTCACATTTCCAGCTGTATTTCACAAGCAAGGCCCTTTATCCTCTAGAAGATTATCCATTCATACTCCTTTGGCATCATTCATCTGTTAAAAGCCACTTGGTCATTAATCCAGTGGTCTCAGATACCTTCAGCCTGTGTCCTCAGCAAAAGGGAAATCAATTTTCACAAGATACAATAAAGCCATTCATCCAAGGCAGGCAGATACCTGCACCCCATCCACAGCTTGATCAATGGTGCCATTACCAGAGGTAACTTGAATTGCATCCAGAACCCTTCCATGGGATGCATTCTGGTAGAAATGAGCTGTCAGTGGCTGACAGCATGAGACAAATGGCCCTGTGGACAGCTCGCCCAATCTCCAGGAGAACAAGGCGATGAATATTCTCAGCCAGGACTTCCAGTGGGTGCGTCCACGGGATGTAAAATACCCTCTTTGTTGATCAGAAGACGCATTCTCCTCTTAGACTAACAGCAAAACCCAAACCTCTTATTTGTCTTTCAGGAAGATAAGCTCCAGGTATAAAAGAGCCCATTACCCCAGGAGGTCCCCTTAAACCACCGGTTCTGAAAATTGCATCTCATCTTTTCTCAAACAAATGCCTTCGCTTAAGAGTAGTTACAATTTGGTAATCCTGACAGCTGTGAACTGAATTTATCTTTAATCACACATTCCCTGAGTGTCTATGGAAAGCACGTCAGCCATCACTGAGTAAAGCATTATTATAGGAGAGAAAAACATCACCACTCTTTACTTAGGGAGCGCTCACATTAGATAATAAGAATGATAGGCCTCTGAATAGAGTGTCTGTATTTTAACCTGTGTTATAACCTGACTCTCATAACCCTGGATAAAAATGCAGTTGTTTGGGCAACCTTTGGTCACCTGAGGCGGTGAGGTCACAGTGGGTACCAAGGTACACTTTAAACTTCACCTCCTGAGAGCACCAGATGCTGGTACATCTGAATCCAGGTCACCTCTGAAGAGACAGGCTAAAAATGGGTGGACTTTGAAGTAAGGCAGACTTTTCTGACCATTAGAACTCTTCCTCAGCAGTGTTCAGAGGCTGGGGAGCCCAATTCAGAGATAAGTACTTTCCAACTTGCACCAGATGACTTAAAGAACACTTCAGTGCTAAAATCGATTATTCTTTGACACTAATGCATACATTAGTCAGGATGTCCCAGGCATCCTGACTCAGCAATCCACTTTGGGGGCACAGAAAGAACAAGGTTCCTTTCTTTGGTTAATTCAGACGTTTTCTTGTTTTTTCTCATCTTCGTTATGTCACTAAGTCATTCTGTAAATTAACAAGATAAACAGTTAAGACAAGGTAAACCCTTATTCTTTGAAGAACAATAGAGAGAAGACCCCGTATCACCTTCCTCTAAAGCGCGTGGAGAGAAACATAAAAACCGGGCAGGGAGATCTGAGCCTCCCCAAGGGGCCTGGAGCTGGCGTCAGGGTTGCCGGCTCTGGTTCCACCCACCCTCTGCTGCTGCCACATCTGGACCTCACTTTCCTTATCTGTAAAAGGGAATAGACAAAATAGGGGAGAATATATAGGAACTTGCCTTTGCAAATTAAAACCTATTATATATCTATCATTTAAAGGAGGGATATGCCTTAGCAAACAAAATACGTGTGATTAATATTTATGAAAAGCCTCAAACATTTCCCCCTAAAAACCCCAAATTCATTTATCTCCTATTAATTAGATTTTTGAAGCCCCCTTGCTGCCCCTTGGACAGGCCCAACACACACACGGCCGCCCAGCTTGCCCACAGGGTCCCCACCTCCCCGCCACGAGCCTTCCTGGGCTGAACCTGCCCAGAGCTGTGGCCACACCTCACCTGCTTCTCTGCAGTTGCTCCCTCCACCTGGAAGGCATCAGAAGCCTCTGGAACCAACAACTCTACCTGTTTCCAAGGGCCAGTGCCGATGTCTGTGTCCCGCATTACACATGCTCCTCACCTTCCTATCACAGGAAGCGCTGCGGTCCCCGGACCTTTGTGTTCGCCACCCCCAGGAGTGATTCCTTGTCGGCCAGCTTTTTCCTGTGCAGCCGTGGACGGCCCCATGGCCAGGGCACGGGACTTGCTCGTTTCACCCTCCATTCTTGGCTGTTTAGAATAAACTGTCAGCTATATTGTTTCTTTACACGTTTCCAAGGTCTTAATCCCTTCTAGATAAGACCAAGCTTCCTGCCTTTACTTTGAGAGACTGACCATACCAAGCTCCCCCAAACCCTGGAAGCAAATTTTGTCATTTCAGCTCTTGTAAATACCTTCCTGACCCTTGACCCCACTGCCTCTTCGGGCTCTGACCCATTTTTGAGTGCCAGGAACATCTCACATCAACCACTTCAAACCCCAGACTCCAGGAAACAATGCTCACCAAGGCAGCCTGCTGTTCATTATGTAAAATACAGCATCGGAATAATGAAGATGTGAGACTCTTCCCTCTGGCCCCGTGAGTAATGAAAAGCCTCCAGGAAGGGCTCATTCATTAAGATTTTATAAGCAGGGGTGGGGAGGGGAATAAAAGGATATTTGTTTTAAAGAAAGCTATTTTCATCCAGTCTGGTCTTACTTTAGAGGAAATTTGGAGAGAATGTAAATTTATTTTTAAAAAACAGTAAAAATGAAAGCCAGGGCCTGCAAAAAGTCTTTCACCTGCCTGTAAGATGCTTCACTAGTAACATTTTGTTCACAATTTCTAATCAAACAGACAAGAATCTGATTTTTTGTTCTGTGTTCTGATGGCATGTTAATATGTTTAAGTGCCTATACTGGGAATGCAGAGGAAAGCTGAAACTGGCTGTTCTTCCCTGTCATTAAACTTACAGGGATTTACAGCACCTCACTCAACGGGCAAAAATCCAAAATGTCAAAATCCTTTTTGAAATTACCAAAAAATGGTGAAAATGGACAATCCTTCCCCAAGGAAGCAGCACTCTGGCGGGACAGGAGTCCCTGAAAAGGTGATTGGACAGGGATACACAGCTGAGCTGTGTGCCCCCCATTCCCCCACCCCGCATGGAAGTCTGAATAATGCTTTACTGTTTAGCAAATAATGATTTCCGTAGCAACGAGCTCAAAAAAAAATTTTTTTTAAAGGAATGAAATTAGGAAGAAAGTGAACATTTAACAGACCTTTAGTATTGATTTTCTGTTTCTCAAAGCTATTGAAGATGAGCCAGTAATTTGCACAACTTTGTCTAGTCATCTCTGAGAGCTGTAGTGAATTCACTAAACAGATAGGAATAAACTAGGAAACATCCATCTGTTTAAGAAGTATCAGCTTGTAGTTCATAAGTTGGTGGTCATTTTAAGAAGACTGTCTAAAGACAATGATTTAGGGACTTCCCTGGTGGCACAGTGGTTAAATGGTTAAGAATCCGCCTGCCAATGCAGGGGACACAGGTTTGAGCCCTGGTTCTGGAAGATCCCACATGCCACGGAGCAACTAAGCCCATGCGCCACAACTACTGAGCCTGCGCTCTAGAGCCCATGAGTCACAACTACTGAAGCCCATGTGCCTAGAGCCCGTGCTCCACAACAAGAGAAGCCACCGCAATGAGAAGCCTGCGCACTGCAATGAAGAGTAGCCCCCGCTCGCCACAACTAGAGAAAGCCTGCGCGCAGCAGCGAAGACCCAACGCAGCCATAAATAAATAAATTTAATTAAAAAAAAATAAAGACAATGATTTAACAGGCATGGCAGCAGAAAGCGTGACTTACCTGTCACCATCTGAGCCACGGAGTCTCACTGAGAGCCGCTTACTCTAGATTAACTTTACTCCTTTTCAATTGCAGGGTTTTGTGTATTTGTACGGAAAGTAAAACATAGCTGTTAGTATGTTGGCTCCAATAGTAGTAGAAAAACATAGTAAAAACTTAATGTCAGTGTTACATCAGTTTTTCGTGTGCTTTAGATAGAAAATCAATTCAGCTACTTTCGAAAACAAAGTCAGTTGTCTTTTTTTAAAATTCAGTTTCTGGAATGAAAGCAAAGCTTTTGGAAACTGAAATCAATTAAAATCAAAGGCAAAACAACTAATGCTATTGCTAATTTTGTTTTAGGTGCATTTTCAAAATTCGATGTTGAAAGTAAAATTATTTTTGACTGCTACTATGAATACATTTTTAGCAGAGCAAAGCATCATTATAAAAACATGACCTACCTAACTTAAGGAACCAGTAGGGTAGAAATGCATTTGAAGTTGACTGGGGTACACATATTATTCATAATTGTGTCCAAACAAACTGATATCCTAGAAATAACTGTAGAAGCTATAATTGTCAAAAGTATTAAATAGTTTTCTAAGCATGTCTTTTTGTGAGTAAAAAAAAAAAAAAAATCTCAGCTTGGCTAGTGCCTCTTTTGCCAGTTGGATTTTTTCTTTAGAAATGGTTGAACCTTGGAAGAACTACAGTGAAGTCAGTCTAAGTGCTTAGCCACATTTTTTGACATATTTTTGTAGATGAATTCTCTGTATTTTGGCTGCATGTTTCTTTCAAAATCAACTGGAGATCCTTAATCAGTATTCAACAAATAGAAAAAAAAAATCTTCTGCTTTTGAAGTTTGAGAAGGTTACCATTGTTGCAACAAAACCTGTGAACCAGATAGTGCGGGGGTGTCTCCAGAACACCTGAGGGAATGACACAGTGGGACCTCCATGTGTGTTTAAGGTTTAATTTTCAAATTTTCTTACTGTGTTTTGGCCTGTATCAGTTTGTAGGTAGAATGTTTTGATTGAGCTTATATGTTTAATTGGATTCCTAGATATTTTGTACTGAGAAGGCCCGTGATTTTTCCAACATTTGAATTCAGTGACCACTCAAAAAAATCATAGAGATGAATTATTTGGTGCTTTTGTCTTCAAACCTATTTATTAAGGAAAGTTCTTATACAGTGCTATAAAGATAGTACTTGTGAAAATATTTGGCATATCCATGAAAGTAAGTGATTAAAAAGGAGGATGTTTTCCATTTAGCAGATTTTCTCTAAGTTTACCCAGCATCTCAGCATCTGTAGAGAGAGGCGTTTTCTCCATTAAAAATACACTCTTCAGAGGAGTCAGTTTAATGCACCAATAATTCCAGATGTATAAAACCATAAAATGTGACCTGAAAAAAATGCAGATGATTTAATGAAACATTTAAAATAACAAGACTATTGGGGAAAAAAAAAACTCTCAAAAATGAGATTTTATAGTTAAGAAATGGAATGGATTTTATGAAATATACCAAAAGGAAAAAGTTTTCTTGACACTCTTAGGGTCCGTGGCTGGGTCTGAAAAGAAAACTGACAAAGACAGATTAACAGGAGAAAAGCACACAGACTTTATTAAAATTTTACATGTACGTGGGAGCCTTCACGAGAGAATGAAGATCCGAATAAGCGATCAGAGCGGGAGTCTTTTCTACCTTTAGGCAAATAAACCATAAATTTGTGAAGAGTTGACAAGGAGTTTGGGACTAAGGGTAGGTAAATGATGGCGTAACTAGGAAGATAAGGGCGAGTTTAACAAGTTCGTTTGTACAGATTTTTCTTCATGGTTCAATCAGTTTTGTTTTATCATGTATAAATTATGTAGTGATTTTACTTTAGTTTTAGTGTTTTTAGTTTTTTTAGCATTTTTAAGTTACATATAACAAAAAGCCCCCGTTTGACTGTGTGGTTCAATTCTCAGTTATCCCTCCCCAAATCCCCAACCTACACACTCTGTTCCCAAGCAACTGCTGACATGTTTTCTGTCATGATAGTGTTTGCAACTTGCCTTTTATGGAATTTCATACACCTGGAATCAGAGAGATGGGCCTGCGTCTGGCTTCTTTCATCTGCTGTGTTTTTAAGATTCATCGACAATGTTGTCGCATGTATCAGTCACATCCTTTTCTTGTTGGGTAGCATTCCATTGTGTGGACACACCACATTCTATTATATTCCATTGTATGGATATGCCACATCTTACTATATTCCATTGGAGGGGTTCACCACATCTTATTATATTCCTTTGTAGGGATACAACACATCTTATTACCTTCCATTGTATGGATAAACCACATTTTTATTGCATTCCATTTATGAGTATACCACAAGTAATCCATTTACTGCCTGATGGACATTTGAGTCGTTTTCAGTTTCTGACAAATATCAGTAGCGCTGCTCTGAGCATTCACATGTAAGCCCTCGTGCAGAAATGAGATATCTTGGGTAGACTCCTAGGAATGGAAACTGCTAAATATGAGTGTGTGTGTATGTTTAACTTTGCCAGAAACTGCCCAGCAGTTTCCCAAAGTGGCTGTTCCATTTTACATTCCCTTTAGGATGGGTGCTCCAGTTTGTCTCATAATTAAATGACACTGGGTTCCTTGAATAGAAGGCATTTGGATGATGAAAGGCAGAACTCTGTTACTTACAGCTCCAAAGGGGACGCCTCCAGGGTCAGGATGACAGCAATCTGGAACCCTCCAGGGCACCTTGTACGTGGCGGTGGCCTGCAGTTGGCAGGTGGAGCTACTTGAGCTTTCTGGGTATTTTGGGTATTTTGAATAATTCCATGGTCTCTAGTAAAAGGGGGCCATTCCTGGGTGGGAGGTGTTGGGACCTCTGTAGGTGGGGTGTGTGTTTTCTAACTCAGGAGTGTCAGAGCCTGAGAAAGGAAGAAGTTGGGATGGGAGCTTAGTCGCTGCCCATGGAGGGCACTTGAGAGATTTCAGCCCTGACTTCAAAACGGGATCAGCACAACACTCGTGACACGTCATAATACACAGTTACTCCACATCCTTGAAAACACTGGGTTTGACAGTGTTTACTTTCAGAAATTCTGCTACTTCTAGTAGATGTAAATTTGCTTTTACCTTATGACTGCTGAACATCTTTTCATGTGGCTGATGACCATTTGCACAGCTTATTTTGTGAAGTGCCTTTTCAAATCTTTGGCTCAATTTTTGTTGAGCTATTTGATCCTTATTATTGACTTGAAGAGGTTAACACAAATTTTTCGATATATAGTGAATATTTTCTCTCAGTCTGTGGGTTACATTTTCACATATAATGTGTGGCATCTTTCAAACAACAGAAGTATTTCATTTTGGTGGCAGCTACTGTATCAATTTTCTTTTTGTGGGTTATGTGAAGTTTTGTGATTTCAGGTCTCAGACTCATTGTCTGTAGTACATACGTTGTGTAGATGGTGAGAGGTAAGGGGTAATGTCTGTTTTTCCCCCAAATTGATATCAAGTTGTCCCGGCACCATTTGTTGAAAAGATGATCTTTTCTCCATTGAATTATCGTGACATTTTTGTCAAAAATCAGTTCACCATATAAGTTTGGCCTATTTCTGGACCATCTATTTTGTTCCATTGATCTGCACATTTATCCTTATGCCAGTGTCGGACTCTGGATTACTGTAGAATTATTTAAATCTTGTTTTATAGATTGCTTTGGACTTTGCATTGTCATAAAAATTTTAAATCAGCTTTCAGTTTCTACAAAAAGCCTGTTTGGATTTTGATTGGGATTGCATTGAGTTTATAGATCAATGTTGGAGAATAGACATCTTAACTAGATTAAGTCTTCCAGTCCATGAACATAGCATCTCTCTCCATGTATTTAGGTCTTCTTTAATTTCTCTCAGTGATGTTTTATAGTTTTAATTGTATAGGTCTTGTACTACTTTTGTTAATTCAGTTCTTCATATTATTTTTCCTAATATTAAATAGAAATGTTATTACAGTTTATTTTCCAGTTGCTTGCTGCTTCCATATATAAATACATTTTATTTTTGTTTATTAATCATTGTCTTACCACCTTGCTAAATTCACCAACTTTGTGAGATTTTCAACCTTTATTTCTTCAGTTATTTTTTGTGCTTCTTTTTCTCTCTTCTATCCTTGGACTCCAAGTACACAAGTGAAAACTTCTTAAATTGTCCCACAGGCTTTGAGGGTCTGTTCATTTTTCCTTCACATTTTTCCTTTCTGTTTTTCACTTACATAATTTCTATTGATATACCTTCAGGTTCACTGACTCTTTCTTCTGCCTTCTCCAATCTGCTGTTGAGTTCATCTAGCGAGTTTTTTTTTCATTTCAGTTATTGTGCTTTCAGCTCCAGAAATGTTACAGAAGTATTTTTACAGTTCTCACTTCTCAGTTTTGACTTTATATGTTTACCCATTGACTCATTAAGACCACATTTAAAAAAATTCTTTCTGCATATTTCAATACCTGCTTTGATGTCTTTGTGCAAATCCGACATCTAGACCCTGTCAGAGTCAGTTTCTACAGCCTTTTTCCTTCAACTTGGGGTAGACGAATTTGTGGTTGTTTCTTTTTATGGCTTCTCATTTTTGTTTAAAAACTATATATAGAGAGAATGGATAAACAACAAGGTCCCACTGTAGAGCAAGGAGAACTACATTCAATATCATGTGATAAACCATAATGGAAAAGAATATGAAAAAGAATGTATATATATATATATATATATATATGTGTGTGTGTGTGTGTGTATAACTGAGTCACTTTGCTGTACAGCAGAAATTAACACGTTGTAAATCAACTATACTTCAATTAAAAAAAAAAAAAACAACTGTACAGTGTAGATAGGATGTTGCAGCTCCTCTGGATCTGTTGTTTGTCTGAGGATCACTGGCGTCCTGCCCCAGTGGGCACTGGCTTTCCCGGACTCACACTGTACTTGTGCATCTCTCCTGCAGGGGCAGGGACTCTGCCCCAGGCCTTCGTGCCTTGGCTGCTCCTTCCCAAGCCCGATGTCCTGGGGTCTCCCTGTGCCATCAGGAGGCCCCGGACTTGTGCTGTCCCTGCTGGTGCTCAGGCCCAGCCTGTCTGTTCCCTGCTTCAGGTTTCTCTCCCCACTCCCCACTTCTCTGCCCATCACACCTGTGTCCTTGGACACCTCCAGCCAGGAAGGCTTCAGCCTACTTCTGCACGAGCCTCACACGTGCTGGGAGATGCATGCAGCGTATTCACAGACATTATGCAGGGCTCTGTCCTTTGGGATGCACTCCCCTCTCACACACCTCCTTCCGGCCAGCCTGTCGGACTCTCCGCCGCAGATGCTTACTTACTGGTTGGCCAGGAGACAAGTAGACTTTGTGCTCAGCTTTTGCATCTCACCTTTGTGAGGCTCTTTCACGGCAAGGACTTTCCCCTTCAATTTCCAGCTTTCCCTGACTCTGTCCTGGAGGCAGTAACACTGATTTTTCTGTGACTGGAGTAGCAAGTGGGTGTTGGGATCACCATCAGCAAAAAGACACAAACTCATGATTCTTACCCTTTGTTCTCAGTGTCTGTTCAGAGCAAAGTCTCTCAGGCTTTTGTCTGCTTTTGGTGACTTTCCAGTGCCTTCTAATTGTTATTCTTTTCATCTAGTTTTCATCATTTTCATCTGTAGAGGATTTTTCAACTGTACCACTACCATTACCAAAATCTTCTGCTTTTAGTTTTCAGGATGAAGGTATGAGGATTCTTTAACAAGCTGTACTCTGTATTCTCACAAAATCTTATAGTCAAAAATGAAAATAAATTGCTAAACATCTTAGAACATTTAAACAATTGATCATATACTAGGCCCCAAGTGAATTATTGATGGACTTAAAAAGGTAAAATTTATAGTCAGTGATTTTCAGTTGAGGACTAAACCAGGTGTGATTCTAAGGGTAGGATATGCAGATCAACAAGCTACAGTCTCTGTCTGGGAGTACATGCATGTATGGCCTAGGAAATTCCAATGAAACAAAGAAAAATCCTCCTCTCAGTTATTTTTAGCTTAAAGAAGAAATCATACTGAAATTATACACTGTTTAGACATGAATGGAAATAAATATTACATGTCAAAACCAGTGATATTTTTTATTATTAATGTTTTTATATACTACGAGACTGGTAGGAAATTTTCAGTAGTTACATTTAAAAGGTCTTTAGTAGATTTCTTAGGCATCTGGATCGACAGACTGAAGTATTTAATTGAGAGTTTGAAAAACATTATCACAAAAGCTGGCTTAAGTTCTTTAATAGAGTCTGGCACTTAATAGGTGTATTATATAAACACACATGTGTGTTTTTTTCAGCAAGTACTATATATTATTGGCCTTATGGTAAATCTATTATTACGTGAATTCAGTATATTTTCTTAGGTAAAATTTTCATCTTCAGCCACTCAGAAAAAACTAGTTTATCCACAATTATTTTGTGTTTGTCTTGTATTTACTTACACATCAGTGGCATCTTTTCCCTATTACCTTCACAGGTTTTCATATGTTTATTAAATTTTCAGATATTTTTATTATTTTTTGCTTAGCCTGGTGTTTTCATACTCTGATAACACAATTAGATATCTCGGCTTGCAATTGTATTTTTGAGTAAGGCTTGCATTTTTGTTTGTTTAGATTTTATGTAGCTTTTAATATTCTTGGGTTTTGGTAGTCAATTCTGAAGCTTTTATACTTATGCAAATAGAATGAAGCTTTGCCCATTCTAGAACTTTAGAATATGTATTTTGATTTTGTTTTTTTTTATACTCAGCAAAGTTGTTTGACCAGCTTTAATTTGTTTTTTTCACCTTAAATGCAGCAGTATCTTCTTTTCTGTGGAACAGTCCAGCCCACTTGAGTGTTTTATTAATACTGAACTCATTTTCCCATATGTTCAACATTGTTGCTGGCCTTTGTAGTCTCTTTTTGTTTCTGTATTTATTACTCATTGGAACAGTACCCTCTTTTCTTTGTATGAGACAAGAGGTAATTGTATGTGACTAAATGTATTTGCTAGGATTTATGATGTTCAAAGAAGTTGCATTCATTATTTTCTGCCATTCTTACCATCACATCCTATTTTTAAGACTAACCACATTTAGGAGGTCCGCTTTGTACAAGGAACTGTCCGTGGTCTCTGCACGTAATAGCCCAGGTGCCCCAACATCCTCTCATGAGACTTCTGTGGTGGGGACAGGCCCTCTGGACAGCTCTTCACATCTTAGTCCTTCAGTTTTCCATCATGAAGTGCAACACTTTCCCCAGGCTGTTCTGCGAATATGTGTCCAGAATGAACTTTGTTTGCTTCTATGTTCTTTTAGTAAGGCATAATTTAGGTACAATACAATGCACAGATCTTAATCATCCAGTCTAAGTTTTGATAATTATGTCCATCCACCTAACCATCAGCCCGGAAAATTCCTTCATGTATATTACCATTTACTTCCCCCCCTCCACTCACCAGAGAAACGTATTTTCTGGTTTCTATCTCTATAGATGATTTCTGAGTGTTTCTAGACTTCACAAAAATGAAGAGAAATTTTGTGTCTTGTTTCTTCCACTCAACGTAATATTTTTAGATTCCTTCATGGCGCTGTGCTTATTTGTATTCCGGCTCCCTTTTCTTGCAGAGTAGTGTCTATTGTACAAATATCCTACAATCCGATGGACATCTGGGTTCCTCCCATTTGGGCTGTACTGAGCACAGTGCCATGGACATTTCCGTGCGTGTCTTGTCATGGACATGCACCTCCAACATGACTCTTAGGTAAATAACAAGTGGGCCGTGGGTTAGGTTTGTGTTTAAAGTTACAAGAAGAGTTTGTGCCATTTTTCACTTCTCTCAACAATTTAAGAGAGCCTTGGGGGCTAACCCCTACACCAGCACTTGATCTTGTGACTTTCTAAATGTAGCCCTTCTGGTGGGCAGGTGGTGGTCCCCCCTAGTGTGTCCTGGCCCTGCTGTCACCCAGGTGGGTTCAGTTCCCCACTGGCTTCGGAAGTTTTCAGAGTGGGATATGGACTTTTCCTCTAACAGGGCTTGGGATTTGAACACAGTTTGACTTGATATTTTTTTTGTTGAGTCTTAAACTTCAGTGGCCAGCTTTCTGAAATGTTGAGTCGCTCTGAGGGTTGCTCCCAGCTGTGGTCCTGGCTCCCTGGCTTTGGGAGTTTCTCTGCTCTGCTGGCCTCTAAGGCCGGTGTTCTCCTGGGGTCTAAGCATCAGCCGGTCCACTCACAATCATTCAAGTTGGTGACCATGTTGACTGCCTTCTCCTCCCCAGTCGTTCTGCTGCCATAAAGGCATCTCTTGTCTCAAAGCAGGTTCACGCCTTTCTGGATTTAGTCCATTTGGGTCCTTCTGGGTCCTCAGCTCTCTAAGGATTAGCATGTTAGACAAACGACAACCACAGCAAACTAGGTTTCATAGTTTCCCTGGTTGCTTCTCCCTAGGGTGGGGATGTTCGAGTCTTGAGACTTTGTATACCCAAACTGAAAGCAGAGCAGCATAGTGATTCCTGTGAATCTCACCCACTGTCCATTGGGTTAGTGTTATTCTCTCTAGTTAAGCTGCTCTCAGACCTCTATTGCTGCTTGTAATGATGTTTTTACAACCTCGGGAGTGTGTTTACAGATTATTCTCGTGTCCTCCAGCGACTGAGACATTTTTCTCCTGCCTTCAAAGGAACAGTCAGCATCATGGGACGCATATTTTCAGGGGGGCCCCCTTTTCTTCTGACTGTGCTCAGCACATTCCTGAAGCTTTCCCCTTTTTCAAAGTCTCCAGGAAGAAACCTGAGGCTTTCTCCTTCTTTTTGTCCTGGCATGTTGTAGGATCTTCAATTTTTCTTTAAAGTTTTAAAAAATATCTTTGCAAGTAGGAGTCCTGGAACAGAAGAGAAGCAGTTTCCTTCAGAGTCGCTTCTCCACGGGGTGCTGGGAGCTCTGTGCTGTGAGGATGCTCTGATTTCTCTGGTCTCTTGATTTCATCCCAGGTGGGGTTTCCTGGATGCGATTTCAAAAGTGTGAGTTCACCTCGTTATTACTGTGATTCATGTCTATTTGGCTGTTGATGGTTTTCCTGGGCTGGTGTTTATCTGACATCGCTCTTTCATTATTTCTCCCTCTTCAGTATTTTTCACCTCATGGAAAGTTTATTAATCCCTGAGTCACCTGGAATTCGCTGCTTTAGCATGCCCGGTGCAATAGCATATGCTTGTCTGTTTTTTCCAGGGACTAACCATTCTTTTGCTTCGAGAAGCTGCTCTGGCTCCTGAGTGGAGGGTCCCTGTCCCCTGCTGCCCTCTCTTCTTCTGTTGTCCCATCAAACTTGTTTGTCGTGGGTGGTTTTGATTTTTTAATTTCTTATTGGTCTTTGGGGTCATTCTAATTTATTTTGACGTGGGCGTTCTTTTTGTGAAATCATATCCTGTGCTTTAGGTTGTTGATAGCTTAATTTTTAATGTTTTTTTCAGTGGCCGTCATAAAGAAGATCATTCCATGCTGTAGACAGCAGGATTTAGGGACAATATGACAAATGTTGTATGTCTTTAGTGTAATTATTTAACCTGGAGAAAAGAAGATGTTGAGGTTTCATGGGAGAAATGTAATAACTGAGTACTTATTTCCTGGGAAAGGGACCGGATTTATTTTGCTTAGCTTCCGAGGGCCTGCGTGTGTAGAATAAACAGGTGGCAGATTTTGTCTCAGTGTAAAGAGAAGCTTCTAATAACGGGGGCTGCTCCCCACTGAGGTGGACGCTGCGGAGGCTGTGACCTCCCGCACTGGAGGGGGGTGGGTGATAGCTGGGTGGCCATGCCTTTGTGACAGTGAGGAAGTCCTGAGTAGGGCAAGGACAAATACCATCCTGTTCTTCAACAGGCAACAGACTATCAAAAAATTCCCAACTTAGTAAGGAGACACATTTACTCAGAAGGATTATTGCAAGTGGGGAAAGGAACCATTGCCACAGGCAAGAACACTGTGCCCGTAACACCTGCATGTGTCTTCAGCCTGGCCAAGTAGGTTTGCTGTGATAGAGAGGAGTGATCAAGGTGGAGAGAACTGGGTGTGTGTGTGTGTGTGGTCGGGGGGGAGATGAAAGGGGGATGATGGATAGAAGGTGAGAGAACATTCTACCTGAGGCCAGCCTCTCCTAGGGGCAGCAGGGTGGGCTGTCTGCTGCTCAGACTGAAAGGTAAAGAATTATCAATCATTGATGCTCAGCTCTTCCATCAGGAATTGAGAGATGGTTTGGGAGTAAGAAAACATTTTCAAGAGATTTCATGGAAAGGCTTCTTTTTGGATTTTATTATCCTTCATTTGTATGAATGTGTGTGTTTTAATAATTTGACCAAAGATCACATAACCATGATTTTTAATTGATCATGGTGTCCTCACAATAAAATATAAATGGTTAGTTCAGCTTATGCACCTAGATTCTTTGTGGCTCTATTCTTAGAATTTTTAGTTAATATGAAAATTATCATTTTATATATTATTTATTTCTGGGTCATTTTCTCACCATCTGAAAATCAAATTAGAAGATGTAATATGATGTTAGGGGCTGGGAGAGAGGTTAACATGAATTTTGTTCTGCTTGATCCCTGGGGATAAAACAGTTCAGCTAATCGTTTATGAGGCATGAATGGGAGGGTCTGGGTCTGACCTTTTCCTGGGTAAACAAGCAGGCATCTGTGTGTTTCATCTCACAGATGAAACGCACGGGGAAGTCACATGGGGAAGAGATGCTTTGCAACCTGCTGTTTACTAGAACACAAGAGGGTGGGGAGATTTCTTGACCTTCAGATGAAACTTAGCATTGTCGAGTTCCATTGCTTCTTGACAACGAGATGTTCCCAGGGGTCATTTCACTTCTCTCCATGATTTGCAACGTTCCTGCCAGGCACTCCACCAGGCCCCAGGGTTAAAATTGCAGACACCAAGGAGATCATACTCTACAAGTGTCCCAGGGAGAAGAACTTTTCCAGAATTGCAACTATAGACCATGTATATCTTGAGTTGGAAATGTGCAAAATCCAGGAAACCAGGATGAGCAGAGAGAAGGCTGGAAATCAAAGAAGATAAGACCAGTAATATTTGCTGATGGGTTGAACTGGGGCATTCAAGACAGAGAGGGGTCAACAGAGAGGTGAACTGCAGGTAGTTCGCCCTGAGCAACGAGATGGATGGGATTGATATTTGCTGATTCTAAGAGGGATGTGGGCACAGCAAGGTGGTGGGTGGGGTTGGTTTGGAGTTCAGTTTGGGATGAGTTAAGTTTGATAAGCCTATTAGAAATCCAAGTGGTTTTATCAAGTAGGGAGTTAGATTCTGGAACTCAGAGGAGGGCTTCAGGCCAGAGAAGTGGCTGTGGACATGGCCTTTGGATCATCACATCCAGGGTTCTAGAAGGTTGGCCTGTATGGGGGGGCTGGTGTATTGGTGGGGTGAGACCAGCAGTGGTCCTAGGTTGATGGGTAGGATTTGGGAGTGAGGTCGGCTTGCATTTTCCCAGTCTTCTCTCCTCCTTGAGCAGGGCTGTTCTGATCCGCTGAATAACATTTTATGGGTTATGTAGGCCTGGGGGCAAACTTCAGGGTTGACTTGATGTAGTTCATTTATCTGTTCTTCTGTCCTCTATTCATTATTCCCAGAGGCGAATTCATTTCCATGAGGGACTCTGTGGGAATCAAATAGTTCAATTACACGGAGGATGAATCTGGGCACAGAGCTTTCTTCACACATTAAGAAGCCCAGGCTGGAAATGAGATTCAAAGCTTATCAGAGTCGGATTCCAATTACATAAATACATACGCCTGTAACAAGTTAATGAGTAAGTTGATTATTCAACAGATTTGTTAGTCCTACTAAGTGTCTGTAAAATATCCTGAAGAATCGATAGAAAATACAAAGGTTTCTGACAACATGGCAGATGGAACTGAGATTCATGAAACCCCTCCTACTGGAAATACAAAATGCTGGGTAAATATATATATATATATATATATATATATATATATATATATATATATATATATATTTATTTATTTATTTATTTATTTATTTTTGTTGTTGTTGTTTTTGAAAAATATAGCTTTGTTTGAAAGAAGAGAAAGTAAGTAAAATCGTCAGGTGCTAGAAATGAAGAGAGATGTAAAAAACCAGAAGCATATCACAGTCAGTGCCACAGTGACTCTGGGAGTTTGGGACTGGCTGGCAGCCCTAAGGATTGACTTGTGATCCCAACAGGAAATTTGGCTGTAGACACTGTGAGTCAGAAGGCCAAGAACATACCCTTTGATTAAAGTTTTCTAACTAGACGGTGTGTGATGGTGAGTGAGGGCAGAGATATTTAAACAGATGACACATGTAAGGAAGGAAAAATAATTTTTCCTCTACCTTTTGTAGTTCTTGCCTGAGACCCCCTATAACAACAGATAGATTAGCAAGAGAAACACAAACAGAAGTTTATTAACTAAAAAGACCAGTGATGTTGGAGGGGGGGACCGGTTATGAGGTGAAAGGAAAAGCACAGTAAACAGGGGTAAGGCTGTCATGCAGGTTTAAGTTGGGAGCCTTCTCCTTGGAGGAGAGCTTCTTGTGATTAGCCATCCTTCTTCTCTTCCTGATACGGAGGGGGAGACACCCTCACAAATGGAGATTTCCCTTATAAATGTAAATTTCCTTCACAAAAGGGCAACTTCTGTTTTCTGAGATTCTCCGGTGTTGGCAGCCACTCAAAATAATCAGCCCCCAATAATCCTATTCCCAAGAGGCCTATTCTGCTCCCCTTCACACACGTGGGCCAGGGGTGCAAATGTTCCTGTGTGCAAGGGGCGTGGAGCGGATAAAACAGGGTTGGAGACTGTCCTGGAGCAGAATACTAGGCACTGATTAAAAGCAGCAAGACTAATCCTTTTCGGACCACAGCAGTGGGGGAGAGACCAGTGTAGACAAACTCAGCTCCCACTGACACGAGGTGAGGGACCAGAAGAGAGAGCAGAAAGGGGATGGGGGTTCTGGAGGAATGGAATTTGACAGAAAAGGGGTGAGGGAGAGTTACTGCTTGTGGCTCGGCTCTGGAGCTGGACAGGGCCATTTAGCAGCTTTGCATTTTCTTGAGCAAAAGACTCAGCAAAGACCAAGGGCCTGGGGTGGCCTTAGGGACAGCGGTGCAGGTGGCAGCCCGGCTACCAAGGGTCAGGTCTCAGCACTTCGGCAGGTGGTCCTGTGTGCTGCCTGGGGGGTTCCCAGATCACAGACGAACACTTAGATGTGTGGAATTCTGGCAGAAGGAAGCTCAGACCACGCGATGGCATTTTCACAAGTCAGAATAAAGGAATCCCAGAAACTATAAAACTGCACTGAAGGTGGGATCGCGATTTAAAATAATAATAAACTTACAAGATTGAGCATAAAACAGAGAAAAGACAAGTGATATTTAGAAGGAGAAAAGATCTGAGACCTGGTTACAATTATAATTGAAGTTATAAAAATTTAGAAAAAGAATACAGTAAATAATTTATGCAAAAATATTGAAAACTTTAGTAAAATAAGCATTTTTTGAGAAATATGTATTTCCAAAGTTGACCCAAGAAAAAAAATAGTAAAAGCCCTAAATAGCAATGTAAACATTAAAGAAATAGAATTGGTGATTTAGTTTTAAAAAATCTGTTCACAAAAAACAGGTCCCATTTGTTTTACAGGTAGGTTTCATCAAACTTTCCACAAAGAGGTGGACCTTGCGTTTCTTTGAATAAAAGATAGGACATTCTCCCAATTCTTTATGAGGCCAAAAAACCTTGAAAAAAGACAGTATCTGTAACTCAATCTCACTTAAAAATCATAAATAAAACAAATACTACATAAAACACCATCCAACCAAATCCATCAATATGAAACAATAACCACATTATGATCAGGTAGATTTTATTCCCTGGTTTACAAATGTTCAAAATAAGAAAATCAATGAGGTATCGATCACATTAACACATTAAATGAGAAAATGTGTGATTGTTTCTAAAGATTCAATAGAAAAATATGACAAAATTCTGCCCCCACTCATGACTAAAAAATAAAAATCATCTTAAATAAGAACAAAAGCAAAGTTTAAAGACCTGAATGTAGTATGAAAAAACCCTGTAATTAATGCTGAAACATAAGTATTCTCTTCAAGAAAAAGAAGAGAATAACCATTCTCACCATTTTTTAAAAATTCAACGCCTTACTGAGGATTCTAATAAATATAATGAGACAAGTAGTAATCATAAAGGGAATAAGAATTTCAAGGGTAAGGAAGAAGGTTTTATTCACAGAACACAGAATGTAGAAAATCCAAAGACTCTATCGATAAGCCATTACAGATAATAAAGGAGCTCACTAAACTGTTGATACAAAAAAATCATTAGTATTCCTATACACCTGGAACAACTAATCAGAAAATGTAATAAAATAGGCTATTGATTTGTTGACTGTCACTGAAAGATATTAGTTAATGGTATTGGCTATCTGTCTTAGAAAGTTATTAATACTTTTTGTTTCTTTATTAACATATTTCTTCCAGTTTGTTATAATGACCATTTTTTGAATCAGAAGAAATTGTTAACCTGAAATAAATAGACTTGGTTTATTTGGGATCAGTAGAGAATTGCAAGTCAGGGTCTGCAACCCTGGTGAGCCAAGTGCAAGTTCCCACGTGGGGAGAAGGATGCTTTTGTAGAAGACAAGGAAGGTGGGTGGGCTTAGTAAACAGAGTCCCGGCCTCTCATTGGCTGAGTCCCTGCCTGGAAAGACGATGGGTCTGTCTTCTTCCTGTCGGGCTGGGCTGTGGTCTCTGGGTATAAGAGCTCCTCCTGCTGGCCTCCCAGCTCTATTTAATTGGAGTTTCTGTTTATTAATTTTTTACAAAAAAAACAAAGCCTCTTTATACAAGACAATAGAAGGTAAATTAAATTGCTTTGGGAGAAAATGCAACTCTTTGGTTATCCATTCCCGGACATTCAAAGATAACTTGAATATAATCATGAACAGAAGCCAGAGGAAGGGACTTGGTAGGCATTTTGTTTTCATTCTGGGTTTAACCAAAGTCTGGGATGCTGTTTCCAGATTAATCCAGTATGGCATTAAGTCATCAAATTTAATTTAGATAGAATATTTTAGCCAGGTAACTCAGGGAGTATATTTATATCTGAAAAACGAACTGGTAAAAATTTTTGAATTAAAATAAATTAAGAGATAAACGTGTAGGTTGATGGCATTCATGAAAATTTTTACACTTAAAGTAATGTCTTGTCTATGGCTTTATTTCCAACCATATTTAAAATCTATACTTAGGCATGCACAGAATTTATGAAATTTTTTCTTGGGGTCAGGAAAAATGTTTCAGAATTTCGATATGCCAAGAAATAAAAATTATATATATATGTATATATATATATTCTGAAAAAGAAACCAAACCATTGTTTAGTTACAGATATACCTATACTGTATTCCCTTCTCAGAGAGAAGCCAGGTCAGAAGTTCACACTACCTTTGTTCTGCCTGTGAACAAAATTTCAAAAGACGTAAGAATGAGTGGGCAATTAATTGCTAAAGAATATAGTCACTAATGACTTGAAACTTTAGTCTTTGAAGTTTCAGTTATTTGGTTTGTGACATTAGAAATTGGCTTTACAGATGAAAATATGTGACAGCTATTGAAGTGAGTTGAGAACCTTAACAAAAATGACCCAGTTCTTTTCAAATATTTTTTTAAACGTATTCCATAGAGATGTGAGGACTTTAAATTAAGAACTGCAACTGTGATATTCAGTGAGGGAATATTTAAATAACCAGAGCTCTGTGAAACTCAATGGACCATGCAAATGTTTCTCATACTGCCTTGTGTAATCAGACTTAATTAAATATCGACGTTCTTAGAATAATTGCTGAAAATTGTCTCTATCAAAAAGATAGCTACAAAAAAACTGGTATTAAATGCAAGGACACCAGTAACGACAACTAACCTCAGATATGAGCTTGCCATGCCAGGCGGGAGCATGGGTGTCCCCAGGACACAGGAAGGACCTTTAGGGTCTCCTCTTACTGGCTAAAAAGGAAGAGTGATCCTTCACTTGAAGTGTTGCCTTGGAATCCTGAAGGCTGGGTGTGGGAGTGGAGAGAGTTCTGGGTGTGGATCCAGGCCACCCTCAGAATAGGCTACCTGGCCTGGCCCAACCTTGGGGGAATCAATGGCTTTGTGTGTGTTCTTTGGTCAAAGTTGGGAAGCTTACGTGAAAAAGGAGTTTTATCTGCTACGCTGCACTTCATTTGAAAAGATACTTGACAAGGCTCATGCAAGATACAGAATATGAAGAGATTTAAAATTTATAAACTGATGCAATTTTTTTCCCCACATCACTTGGTCTTATTTCCCTTGTTGTGCAGTCCCTGAAAAGGCCCTCACAGTGCACTTGTGTCATGTTGACTGGAGCTGTGAAACACTATAAGAGCAGCTCTTAAGATGGATACTGGCACTCTTCCTTTCATTTAACCTTGACATTGTAAGTTGTTACCTATACACAAATGTATGGGGAATGTTTGATATTATTCATTGTCACCGAATGGTATCAGCAGCCCCAATAATTACACAGGAATAGCAATACAAGAAAAAAAAAAAAAATCCTGGGGTGATTATCATTATTCAGATGATTCTGTCAGGGTGAGAAAAAGGACAATAAAGACATGCTCAGGAATGAATTTTGCCCTTTGTTTTCCGTCTTGATCATCTAAACTGATGCAATTTGAAAAGGAAGAAAAAACATAACTCTAATAGCAAAATCAGCACCCCAAATGCTTTCTGAAGATCATATACAGTTACTGGAGACGGAATACACATTTTGCTTTGCATTTTCTAGTAGCCAAGGGGGAGAAATCTAACCCCTTCCATGATCCATGGTGTTAATAATACAAATAAAACATATTGCTGGAAGAGGAGCATATTTATTTCTTTTTTTGAGGCCCGAGAGCAATTTTCCCATGAGTTTTTATGATATATCATAATAAAAAACATCTTTGAAATCCTTACAGGAAATTCAACCAAAAGGTTTGAATATCTGCTTATCACCTTCTACGTCCCTGATGGGATGGTGCCAGGCACAGCTCAGTGAAAGCAGTTCCGAGAGAAGCTGGCTCCCCAGGGTGGATAAGCAAGTCTCAGACGGTTGGGTTAATCCAAGCATTACTTTACAGCATCTGTGGGATGAGGCCTGGATGTCCCAAAGGCGCTCTTCCACGCGGGACTCCTGAAGGATCTTGTGTCAAAGACTTATAATCAGATTTACCTATAATCTCTTCTTTAAATAATGTCTTTCTGGCAGATGAGTCCTTGGTTTCACTTCCTAGGAACTGGTTGGACTTTTCAGGGGGTCTGGCCCTTGGCAGAAGTGGGTGAGCCAGGGCAGGATTTGAGCAGACTTCTGTCTCTCCAGGTCTTGTCCGTGGGGAAGCAGATGTTCACAGCTGGCATCCTTCCAGGGGCTGGGGGAGGAGGGACCCTCACCATTGGAGTGGGTTCCAGGCCTTCCTCCTGGAAATTGCCCCTCTTGGAGCAGGGGGCAGCAGGGTGTGTGTGAGCAGAGTCCTGGGGGAGGGATTAGCCAACCTAATCAACATCCTCGTAACGTTAGGATGGTCGTGATATTAACTATCATGTATTTTTCAAGATCCAAAAGTTTCCAGGATTTTCTGTGAGCTTTTAACCTATATTATAGCCTTTAAACCTTTTAGTGACTCTGTGAAATAAATATAATGTACATTTCACAAATCAAAAAACAAGGCTTAGAGGTGGTGTATAAGGTGCCCAGTGTCACACAACTAGTACGGGTTGCTATGGACTGAATTACTTCCCTTTGAAATGCTTATGTTGAAGCCCTAACCCTTGGTATAACTGTGTTTGGAGATAAGGCTTAAATAGGTCATACGGGGACCCTAATCCAATAGGGGTCCTTATCAGAAAAGGAAGAGACACCAGCACCCTCTTTGCACCATGTGTGGACACGGGGAGGAGCTGGCATCTGCAGCCCAGGGCTCCCCCGGTAATGGAATCACCAGCACCTTGACTTCCTATCTCTCAGAACTCTGAGGAATAAATTTCTGTTGTTTAAACCACCCAGTCTGTGATGTATTGTTATGGCAGCTCGAGCTGAGTGAGACAAGATGCAAAGGCCGAATGTGGATTCGGTCTGTGTGTCCCCTGAGGTCTTTCATTCCTGCCAGGATCCCTCTGGGTGACGGTGCTAACTTACCACTGGCAGCATCCTGTCACCTGCAGGGCTCTGTCCCACATGCTCTCATGCCCTTGGCACTGAGGGACATCCAGGCTTTTCTTGTTCCGAAATGTCTGGAGTCCCACCCAAATTCTTGTTTGCACTGAGTTGTGTTTCACATTCTTGTGACTGGGGTGGAGAGAAGCCTGGGACTTACCCCGGAGGAGACCTGGGAAGGATGGCTGCCTTCAGTAAGGGCAGGGCTGGGAGGTGGAAACTCGGCCTGGTTTCCATTCCTGAGGCCAAAGTCCCTGTGCAGTGGCTGGGCCTGGAAGGTCCAGGACTCTGTATGTTGCACCCTGGGAGTCCAACAGTGCAGCTGGGAGCCCCTGTAGTAGCCAGAAACATCCTAAGATGGAAACCGCACAGTCCAGACTGGGACCTGAACCCACCATCTTTTAACTGAGATCACACACACCTGGTCTCAGGACTTAATGAAGCTCAGGTTCTTGATGTCTCATTGCAAAAAGAATTTAGTGAGAGGCAAAGTGATAGGTAAGAAGTAGATTTATTTAGAGAGAAACACACTTCACAGACAGAGTGTAGGCCATCTCAGAAGGTGAGAGGCCCCGAAATATGGAGTGATTAGTTTTTATGGGCTAGGTAATTTCATAGGCCAATGAGTGGGAGGATTATTCCAACTATTTTGGAGAAGGGGCAGAGATTTCCAGGAATTGGGCCACTGCCCCCTTTTTAACCTTTTATGGTCGGCCTTGGAACTGTCATGGCACCTGTGGGTGTGTCATTTAGATGCTGATGTATTATAGTGCGCATATAATGAGGCTTAAAGTCTAGTGGAAGTCGAATCTTCTGCCACCTTGGACCTAGTTAGTTCTAATCAGTTTATGTTGTGTCCTCAATGGCCATGTCATTCTCTTAAAGGTTGTGCCCTGCCCCCTTCCCTCCTGTTTCAGGCACATATGAACACAACTGAGAATGCAATGTGGCCTTGTTGTGAAAACTAGCATTTGCTGAAATAGCCTAAGATGTTTACACATCATTTTTTTTTTTTTTTAATTGGCCGTGCCGCATGGCTTGCGGGACCTTAGTTCCACAACCAGGGATCAAACCCTGGCCCCCAGCAGTGAAAGCACTGAGTAGTAACCACTGGACCTCCAGGGAATTCCCTACATCTTTTTTTTTTTTTTTTAAGTAAGAGAATCAGCCAAAAGTAATAAGCAGAACTGTGAGCTCAAAGTACTGTAGGAGAGCAAAAGTAAAAGATTTCAGAGTAGGGAGAAGAAATTAAACATGTTGGTGAATTTCAGGAAGGATTCTCTATGTAAATGTGGATGTAAAGTCCTCACTTGAATACAGCTGCAGGGTGTCTTTTCCTTGGAAGCTCACACCCAAGCTCTAGTGTGGCAGTGTGATTGCAGATCTTAGAATGGGTCACAAACTTCCAGAAATGGTTTGGATGTGGAGCTTTTTCCCTCAGACCTTCTAGTAGGAGAGATGGGCTGTGGGACACAGCTGGGGCCATGGTGGAGACTGTTTGAGAAAGGCCTGCTTTTCTTCTAATCCTTCATTCTATTTGATGTCCTTGCCCACAAGTCTGAAAATGTGTCAGTTTATGGAGACATATTTCATATAGCCTGTTTTTGTGAGAAATCAGTGTTCACCTCTCAAAGGTTCTGAGTGTGGAGAGCCTGTCTGTGAGGGCTCTTTTCTCACCATTCCTCAGTGATGACCAAACAAATTAAACATTCTGCTTGTTGACCAAAAAAATAATCAGTCAACCTAAGACATGGAAAATTGTATTCAAGCCAAGTTTTAGGATCACAACCTGGGAACAGCATCTCAGAAAGCTCCAAGAACTGTTCTGCCCATTAGAAGTCAAGGCACAGTTATATAAGTTTTCTTAAGACAGAGGGCTATTCGTTAAATGACATATTATTGTCAGTTTACACAATCCAGATCTAAAGGTCATGTGACCCCTTATCAGGAAGGAATGTTATTTTATCAAGAAGGATTTTTCTCACTGATGCTGGGAGAATGTTGCTCTTTATGTTTGAGCAGGTATTTCTGCCAATGGGGGAGATTTGGTCCATGCATAATGCAGATACACAATGCACCATGGGGGGGAGGGAGGAGGTCAAAGGACAGAAAAAATGTTTATGTTTAAATTTTTCTTGTCTTGCCATAAGACATGACTTTTATTTCACATGCTTCATAGAAAGTGTGCAACTCTCATGAGGAGAACCTTTAAACTCTTTTAAGTGATGCCGTTAGCATTATATTCATACTCAGTAAATATATGCTAAATTTTAGTGTACAGGCATGAGCAAAAAAAATGGCTGTTGCAACATCATCGTTTATATGAGAATAGATCATTCAGAAAATAAAAAGAAATCTAAAAATATATCACCTGTCCACTTTAACTCACTTAGAATAAAAAATAAAACAAATTTGCTATAACTGTATTTTTAAGTGCATGCCTGCTAGGTGTGACCATTTAAACTATCTATAAGCACTATAGGGGAAACCCTAAAAACTCTAAAAACTTAGAGATCATGTGAGAACAAAATAAGGATTAGGATATTAATGCTGGGGAGGGCCACCCAGTGATCCTGTCACCCAGTGACAGTGAATCTCATTTGTAGGATCCTTCCTGAAATAGATCACCCTATAATCACTTGGTACTGATACCTAAAACTCGGCCTCTGCACACTGGTGCCGAATCAAATCTCCGAGACAGTTTTGGGTGAAGTAGAAAAGAATACCTTTATTGCTTTGCCAGGCAAAAGGGGACACAGTGGTCTAATGCCTCAAAAACTGTGTGACCCAACCCCAGGGGACTTGGTGAGGAGTTTTATAGCAATGGTTTGAGGGCAGGGCTGCTGATAAGGATCAGAGTGTGTGCAGGGCCTGCATTCCTTTAGTCTGGACTCAGGAGATATCCTGTTGAGCTTCTCGGGGTTATCAAACTGTGATCTTCTCTGGAATGAAGAATGCTAACATCTTCCATTTATGGGGGTTTTAGTTCTGCAGAAGAGCTTAAAGATATTGGTATGTGTGTCCCTTGAGGCAGAACCAGGACCCCGCCCCAAGGCTGCACTACTGTTTCCTGACTACTCCTCCCTTGTCTCTGCATCTCCTCCCTTCCCTGATTAGCAACTGTTTGAACCTGCCCGTTGGAACTCAGGGAAGGTCATGGAGGCTGCGGTCTATTCCCTACAAATGAAAAACAGGGGACACAGAAAGGCTTCCATGCCCAGGAGCCCCACAGGGTCCTGCTTGGTTTCAATAGTGGGTGTTAGAAGGTTCTTGTCAGGAAGAGTCTGTACACTTGTATCTAATTGTCATTAATGTTATGGGGGATAAATATGGGGCATGATGTAATAAGTTGTGCAAATCCACTGTCAGTGATTCCCATAGAGATGCTGAAATAAAGGAAAATGTTGGAGTGTGAATTTGTCCATGTAGCCTTAAGACTATTTCCCTAGAGCTTGGCTAACATGAAGGCCAGTGTGACCCCACAGGAAAGAGTCATGTTTCCCCTTCTTCCACAGCTTACTAATAGATATCCCATAGGGCTATCCACTGCCTCTTCCTTTAAATTTTCTTACTATAACCATAAGAAGTGGCAAATATGGGAATTCCAATAACATGCCTAGTCATATAAATCCAGATTCAAATTATGGCTTAAACTTCTTTCTCTTATGGATGAGCTGTGTTTCTTAGGGCCTCATAACTCCGGGCACAGGAAGCCATCAGGCTGCAGATCAGAAACATCAGACCCCAGGCTCCACTGAGTGAAGGAGAGACACAGGTCTTGCAATTATTAAGCACACATTTGTGGAGATTCCATTCCTGAGCCAGTTCTTATTCAGGAGATAAAGGGGCCTGTGATGAAGGAGCTTAGTCAGCAGTGGCCCAGCACAAACCCCTGACCCAGAAGAGTTTTCCTATTTTACTAAAAAAAAAAACCACCAACAACCAAAAACCCAAAAATCTAAGGATCAGTCTTCAATGAATTATTTCAACAAATGCAGGAAAGGTTTTTAATCCATGATGCCTGCACTTCAGCTACTTTGGTTGCCATCATTTTTTCCACAACCCCCAGAGAAGCAGCAGTGGGTCCTGATCCTGAGTGGTGGGTGAGGCTCGTGCAATGCTCAGAGGAGGAAAGGTCTTGGAAACATGGCAGGTGTGTCCCCGGGACAGTCTCCTGGTGAGCTCTGGGGCTTGCCTGGATCCTCAGGATGGGTATCGCTAAGGAGCAACATGATGTTGGCAAACAAAGGAGTGCTTCTTTTGGAAGCCACCTCAAGTATTTTGGGGAAGAGCAATGACAGGTAAACTCCCTGGGGTGCATCCCTCTTTCAGGACTGTGTCAAGGATGCCTGTAGATCCAAATACACCCTGGGCTGGTTTCAGGGACTCATGCATGAGTGAAATATCTTCATTGATCCATGCCCAAGAGAAATCGTGCACATGTGTACACACACACACACACACACACACACACACACCATCTCCCTCTCCTTCCTGCCTGCATGCTGCCCTGTACCTCTCCTAGTGACAAGGTTCTGCGTCTGTGGCCCCAAAAATTCTTCCATAGACAAGGAGGAAATGGACCCTGTCATTCTGATGTCACTTTTGTACTGGGAGGTGCTCTTGGGTTTCGTTTTGTTTAAATGCCAAGACCTTTTATCAGGAATTGTAATTTGGCTCTGAAGTATCTTGGAAGGCTGGTGTCTTGAGGTTCGGAATTTCTGTTTTTGAAGACTGACTTGTGTTTCGTGGGAATTCCTCTTGGCCCCAAAGATCCTGTGTTGCGTTAGCATCTGACCAGTTTCACACAGATGCAGTGGCCACCTCTCTCTCAGATGTATTCACTCACCATTCTACACCTCATTCTTTTGTAGGTAGACCATTACATGTCAGGGGTTTGTTATCCTACTAGTGTATTGATGGTTATAATCACAAGTCGTATTATGGAAGTTATTGATGGTATATGGAGATGTAAGTCTACATAGAAATTACAGACTCTAAAAGCTGGGTAGAGGGCTAGAATTCACGTTCTTCATCACCAACGTTTGTAAAGGAGGAAACCAAGGTGCAGACATGGGAGAGGATGGACTTGCCAGGTGAGGTAGCCTCTGGACACCAGGTTCCTTGACCCCAAACTGGCAAGGCCAGACTTCTCTCCCCTCTTCCACCCTCTCTCTCCATTCAAGGACTTGTATTTGCTGCTATTTCATGGCCTATTAACAAGTATAGATTTATATTCATTAATGGGCGTACAACTGATTGAGTAACGTGGAAGAGAGGTGTCCCAGGGAACAATTTACAGGAAGGTTTTAGAAGCACATCTGGAGTCAGCTGACCCCACTGGAGCAAAGCCCACCATGCCCATGGGCTTCTTACCTGGAGCGGTGAGAACGGGGCCCTAGTGATTTAGCAAGACTTCCCAGATGTAACACTGCAGGGTTCTAAATTGATTGAAAGGTGGAGAGGTTAGAATGACCGCCCTCAGAGGGCCCTTACTTCATCATCAACAGTGATGTAGAGACACTTTGCCCTCCCAGCCTGAGTGCCAGGAGGCCCTGCACCCTCCACTCTGAGCGCCAGGAGGCGTCTCTTCTTCTGGCCCAAACCCAGAAACCTTCATGGACTTTTCCCCTCGTCCAGTTAGTCCCACACCTAGCCTTTTCTGTCTCCTCCATGTCTCTGCTCTCTCCTTTCTTCTCCACCTGTCAGGTCCTTATTACTTTGGCCTCCGTCTCCTTTTCCCACTCACCAGCCACAGGACTGCTGAGCTATCACCTAAGATGAGACATGACCGCATCCCTGCCCAGTGCCCTGATGCCGGGAAATCTCGGATGGACAGTCTCACGTGGGGGCTTCTCGCTAAAGTCCTTCTGTGCTCTGGCCTCCACCTTGTTGTTCCCCAGGGGGCATTCTGACGCCTGCAGAGCAGCTGGGTTCTCCCTCATCTCTGTCTTTGCACCTGCCCTTCCCTGGGCTTGGAGTGCCTCTCCCTGCCTTCCTCATGTGGCCGTGGCCCTGCAGAAAGCCGATCAAGCACTGTCTCCTAGAAAGCCTGGGAGTCTGGGACAGACGACTCGATCCTTGGATCCTAATCACGCTGTGTTACTATTACTGACTTAACTTCCTGCATTGAGCTGTGAGCTCCAGACAGACTTTTGTCTTGTATCCAAGGTGCCCAGAGGTGCTGACACAGAAGTCCCCCCCACTGCATATCTGTCGAATGAACTCATAATTTCACAACATAGGAAGGCGCACATTTCCCCGTCTCGTGTATGGATGCATATGTAAATTTCCCGAGCAGCATTTGACAGGCAGAAAAGTAGGTTTCTTAATCACGCTGACACCTTGGCAGTTTTGCCTGGATGAGGTAAAAATATTATGAAACAAATATTTGATTGTTTTTCTCTGAAGGAATAATTAGCAGTTTGACAGATTGCATATGTGAATTATTCAGCGTGAGGCTGTGAATTTCCTACACGCAGAATTTAACCCTCTAGCTTGCAGGGAGCAGAAGCGTCTGTGTTACAAATCTTGGGTGTCTTTGAAAATGTTGGCTTATTATTTGCGAAGTGTTTCAAAAGAACAACAAGCCTTAGAGATGGCTTTGCTATAAGAATAGATGAATTTTAGAAGGGTCACTGCCCGGGGATGAGAATCTTCTGTGGGACACAATATTAAGAAACTAAAAGTTAGAGCATTTTCTAACATAATGACTGATGAGGCTAGAAGTTCCATTTCTGATTGGTTATCAGCTACGTGAGCTCTGACAGGTTATGTATTATCTGTCTGCCTCGGTTTTTCCTACTGAACTCGGCATCATGATGTTACCTGTGTTGTAGAATCGTCGTGAGGCTCACGCGGTGAGTGCACGTCTGAGCGCAGACCCGGGCGGTGGTCCGTGAACCCCTGCCCTGGGCTGTCCCTGGGACCTGCGTGAAGAGCACGTGCTTCACAATGCCGGTTTCACCATGATTAGTAATGATGAGACCAACAGATCAGCAGACGACTGCCGTTCACAAGAGAGCTTGAAGCATCCCATTCCCAGGAGGAGGGACACTCACACCGCAGGCAGAGGCGCCAGGGTCCGTCAGGGGGCCGAGGGACGAGGAGCTGTGGGCCACAGGCTTGATTCCGGCTCCCCTGGGAGGAACAGGCGTGGGACGGGCACTTTGAATCATTTCAGGGCTGGGGGCACAGGGCTGTCCCTAGTTGTCTGGAACCTGGCGCCAGGGGGATTAGGGCAGGGGGACAGTGGTCCCACAGAGGAGATGGGGGTAGCGGGGTGGTCTCTGGATGGGTTAGTTTATATATGGAGCGCACTCTCAGGGGAGTTGTTTACTATGTTTAGGAATTAGCCAAGCCGGGGGGGGGGTGCTGTCCCTCCAGGGTCAAACCTCAGAACACAGGAGATAAAGACGGGCGGGTGGAGCCGGTCCCTCCTACGGGCCTCTTCTGGGACCCGGGTGCCAGCCTGGACCAGCCCCTGGGGAGAAATCCCACAGGCGTCCGTTTGGCGCGCTGGATGGCCTGCCTCACACGTGGAGGCTGGAGGGGCTGGAAAGCGGGACCGGGCCTGCGGTTGTGCATCTTACGTACTCATCAGACCTGCGGTGCGAGCGTCGCGGGGAAGCGGCTGGCACGGCCTGGCCTCCCATCCACGACCGGACCCGCCCTGGAGAGTCACCGGAGGCTGCGCCCCACCTCGGGCCCTCCCCACTCCCCGCAGGCTCCCCTCTCCCGACACCGCCCCTGCATCCCTGGTCCAGGGCATCCCGAACCTGGGGGTGCTCTGTAGGACCCGGGACGGGTTGGCCATCGCAGGTCGCCCCCCCTGCGGGCCTCCTGTCCCCAGTGGCTGTGGGTCACGTGCTGCTGATGGACTTGAAGGGCTTGGCTCTGCCCAGCACGTCAGGGAGATGATTTCATTCCATGTTAAACCAAACCTTTGTTTTTGTTTTAAACTTGGGGGCGGAAGGGCTCAAGCCCAACCCCACGGAGAACCGTATTTAGTGGTTGTTCCTGATTCCGCGGCTTTTTGCTTTTCATCTAATTTTGGAGATGATGGGGGTGTTTGAGGGCGAAGAGCCTGGTCACCTGAAGTCACTGCGGGTTTGGGCCTCTTTCCTCTAGACCTATGTCTAGGGCGGGGCGGTGTGTCTGTCTTAATTAACTTCCTTCAGAGCCTGGACCGGCACAGGCCTTGGGGACCTGGGCTTGTACCCCACTTGCCCTAAAGAACCCTCCTTTGTCCGGCAAACCCCCAAATGGAACGCGTGTTTGGGGGCGACCTGGACGGCGGCGCCATCTGGTGGCGGCATCGTTGAACTACAAGCGCAGACAACAGCCTGCAGAGGGTGACCCGCCGGTGACTCCCATGACAGTGATGAAGAAGGTGGGCGCGGGGGCGTCATTCGGCTTCCATAAAATCCTGTATTACTGCACATCTCTTCTGATCCAACGCCCGTCCCACTTCCTCCCCACACTGAAAACAACAGCAGTAACAAAGGACAGAAGCAAAAGCCACAGGAACTCAGCGTGGGCCAAACGGCGCTGCAGCCTCCACGGGGTCACAAGGCGGAGGGGCAGGCATCACGTCTCTGAGTGGGGACAGTCACCGGGATGGCCGTGCTTGTGCCCTGGATCCCTGCAGAATCAGGGAGCAAGCCCAGGGAGGCGGGACCCCTCTGCTGGGGGGCGAGGCGGGTCGGGGGGCGCAGGCGCGGCGGAGCACACCTCCCGCCAGGAGGTGACGGCTGGGTGGGCGGCTGGTCGCCAGCACCCGCGTGGGGACGCCCACCTCGTCCTCCCCAGGGCCCGTGGGGATGAGCTTGAACCGACCTTGGCCTGGGTGGATTCCCGGGGCTGGTCTGCGCGCTGCCTGTTGGGAGAACATTGCGGCCCCAGAACTCAGTCAGCCCTCCGGTGTCCGCGGTTGCAAGGATGAAGTGGGTAAACCGGTGCTAACACTTCCTGATCACGGTAGCACCTGAACCCCATGATGAGGCTAAATGAGAGAATTTATATACAGGGTTTTGGGGGTGTTTTTCTGGGGGGGGGGTTGCCGCGTGTGCAGCATGCAGGATCTTACTTCCCTGACCAGGGATCGAACCCGCGCCCCCTGCAGTGGAAGTGTGGAGTCTTAACCACTGAACTGCCGGGGAAGTCCCTATACAGGGCTTTTATGTACATCTATTTTTTTCTACTTACCACTTATATTTCTAGCGTGCGACAAGCATTGTGCTAAATACTCTAAGTAGGTCATATTTGTCACAGCGCTGGGTGAGAGAGCTGTTGTTCACACTTACGTGCAGATGAGAAAGCTGAAGCTCAGAAAGGTTACGTTATTTGTCCAGCGAGTGGCACTAGTGACTGCCCGGCCCAGGGTCGAGGAGGAAGTATGAGTTATTGTGCTAAGAGATGCGAGGCCAGGTACCGTGTCGTGTCTGGGAGAGAGGAGGAATTCTCAGCTTCTGCATTTTAAAATAGAAATGTCTATATACCTCAGTAAAGCTGTGAAAATAGAAATCAGTGAGATCGTGTTGTGAAGAGCTTGCTCACATCAAGTTCTTACTAGAGCAATGAGCATATCTCATGGTTCCTAAAAGACACCGCTTTCTTTTTTGCATGTTATTGTCTTTGAAATTGGGACGTTTCACAGTCAGTGGTTGAAGAAGACCTTGGGTCACAGTTTACTGACAGTCCAGTTTCTTTCTTAGTGATATTTCAGGATCCTTCTCATCATCCCTGACAGCTTAGATTAATTAGATGCTGCATTGCTAGTGGTTGGGTACATTGACTTGACAGGGACCCGACCAGTGTTTCTGAACGGGAGTTCACCTTTCCCAGGATGGGTTCTGAGGGAGGTTGTCGGCTTGACTGGTCCAGGAGTGAAAAAGGATGGGAGTTCAGGGGGGGAGGTGAGGATGGAAGGCCAGTCAGGACGGTGAGAGGGGAGAGAAGGGGGCCTGTGGGCTTTAGGGAGATCCTGTTCCTTTACGTCAGGACAGGATTCATGCTCAGAGCTGGAGGAGAACAGGGCAGTTCTCCCAAACCATTTCTGGGGGCCTTGTGGTAGCAGATGGTGAGCAGCGAATCAGCCAAAACTAGTCCCCTGGGGCCAGCTCAGTCCTTGGCCTCCCACAAGGGGCGGCCTCCCCACTCCGGGCAGGCCGGCTCCCGGCTGGTGCCCAGGGATCTGGTGAGAGTGCCAGAGCTGCGGCAAGAGGAGGCTGATGGTTTTCTCAAGTCAGTGGAGGAATTAAGCCCTGCGGTTTAACCTGGCCTCCGATGTGTGCAGATGTATAGGGCTGACTTTTGGGGCTGGTGCCCCTTCTGTGCCCACAAACACCCCTTCTCAGAACCTTCTAGATCTTCCTCCCGAGGCTGCTGGGGTGGGGGAACACCCCTGTCATCTCAGATCAGTCCTCGCCTGGCACGGCTGCTGTCCATGGTCTTGATTTCTTTGGTGAGAGACAAACTGATTATGAACAGACAACTCCCACCACCCACCAGCCCGCCCCGGCCCACCAGTAACGCTATCTGGCCCGAATACTGTGACTTGCAGTTTTTTTGACTTGCAGTTTTTGTTGTTGTTGTTGTTGTTCTTTTTAGGAACAAAAGGAGAGTTTATTCATTCATTCATACAGTTCATTCAACAAATATTTATTGCAAGCCTCCCACTCTAGACACAGGGGATAGATGGATAAATGATGCAGATGAGTTCCCTGCTCTCCTGGATCTTATATTCAGAGAAGGGTGTTTGCCAGGATGGGAAAGGCAGAATGGAGATGGGAGATTAATAAACAAGTAACTTGGTGGGAGGGAGGGAGATGCAAGAGGGAAGAGATATGGGGACATACGTATATGTATAACTGATTCACTTTGTTATAAACCAGAAACTAACACACCATTGTAAAGCAATTATACTCCAATAAAGATGTTAAAAAATAAACAAGTAAATAAGTAACAATGAAGTTATTCAAGTCCTTTACCCATTTTTAAAAATTAGGTTGTTTGTCTTTTATAGTTGAATTATAGGAGTAATATAGATTTTGGATATTAAGCCATTATCAGATATACAATGTGCAAATATTTTCTCACATTCTGTGAGTTGTCTTTTCACTGTCTTGATAAAATGTCCTTTGATGCACAAAAGTTTTTAATTTTGACGAAATTCAGCTTATCTAGTTTTTGCTTTTTTTGCTCATGTTTTTGTGTTATATCTAAGAATCCACTGCCAAATTTTGGGTCATGAAGATGTACACCTTTGCTTTCTTCTAAGAATTTTATGGGTTTTGCTGTTATATTTAAGCCAAAGGTCCATTTAGAATTAATTTTTGTATACTGTGTGAGGTAAGGGTCCAACTTCATTCTTTTGCATGTGGTTATCTACTTGTCCCAATGCCATTTGTTGAAGAGACTATTCTTTGCTATTGAATGGATTTGGCATCCTTGTCAAAAATCAATTAGCCATAGATGTCTGGGTTTATTTTTGTTTTTGTTTTTTTTGGCTGCGTTGGGTCTTCATTGCTACACCCAGGCTTTCTCTAGTTGCGGTGAGTGGGTGGTACTCTTTGTTGTGGTGTGCTGGCTTCTCTTTGCGGTGGCTTCTCTTGTTGTGGAGCACAGGCTCTAGGTGCGCGGGCTTCAGTAGTTGTGGCACGCGGGCTCAGCAGTTGTGGCTTGCGGGCTCTAGAGCACAGGCTCAGTAGTTGTGGTGCACAGGCTTAGTTGCTCCACAGCATGTGGGATCTTCCTGGACCAGGGCTCAAACCCATATCCCCTGCATTGGCAGGTGGATTCTTAACCACTGCGCCACCGGGGAAGTCCGTGGGTTTATTTTTGGACTCTCAATTCTGTTCCATTGTTTTTTGTAGTCCACACTGTTTTGACTACTACAGCTTTGTATTAAGTTCTGAAATTGGGAAGTGTGCGTTTCTGACTTTTTTTTTTTTTTTGAAGATTATTTAGGCTAGCTGGGGCCCCTTGCAATTCCATAGGAATTTAAGGTTTGTCTCTCAATTTCTATTAAAAAAAAAAAAGCTGTTGGAATTTTCATAGAGATTGTGTTGAATCTGTAGGTTCTTTTGGAGAATGTTGCCATCTTAGCAATATTAAGTCTTCTAAGCCATGATCATGGGATTTTTCTCTATTGATTTGTATCCTCTTGAATTTCTTTCAGCAATGTTTTATAGTTTTCAGTGAACAAGTTTTTCATACCTTTGGTTAAATTTATTCCTAGATATTTTATCCTTTTAGATAAATGGAATTGCTAACTTACATTTTTTTCTTGTTCAGATTGTTTGCTGGTGTTTAGAAATACAACTGATTTTTGTGTGTTGATCTTGTAACTTGCAACTTTGCTGAGTTCAATTATTAGCTCTAGTAGCATTCTTGTGGATTCTTCAGGATTTCCTATGTTATCTGAGAACAGAGATAGGAAAAAAGAAACCCCAGTCTCTGCAGACTGGCTCAGTCTGTGCTGGGGCCCTACTTCAGTCCATAGCTGGGCTTCTGCTGAGCTTAGGGATCAGCCTGCAATGAAAGCTTAGGGTCCTTTCAGGAATTTTCTGAGCATGTATCTTGCCCTGGGCATGTGTGTGGTTTTCTAGAACCCCCTTGAGCATGCGCACTTTTGATTGCCTTAACATGCCATGTAAACTCTTCCCAGGCTCCTACTCCCTTGATCTAGGTGGCCTGTTGCCTGTCATGTTTTGATCCAGCAAAGGGGTCATCTGTTGACCCCGGTGGCTGCAGGTTGATTGTCCTTTACAGTGTCTGCTGCTTTTCTGCCCTCGTGGGTTCTGAGCTAGCTGAAGCAGAGACCTTGTGTGTCTCCTTCAGGTAGGCCCAGGCAGCTTCAAACAGACACACACAGTAACGTGCAAATACAATCAGCTCTGCTGCCCCGGGAACCAGGGGCTGAGTTCCCACCCAGGGAAGGTGAGCTGCATTCTTCCACACTGCGGCTGAGGTGGGGAGGGCAAGTTAAGACACCACAGGGCTTTTCTTCCATTTGTACATTGCCTCTTTCTGGCTTCAGTATTCATTGGTTGCTGTAAACCTTTGAAAGTTGTCCACAGTTCCAGCAAAACTGGTTTTGACGGTTCCTGTTTGTTTTCCAATGTTTCTGTGGGGGAATGGACTGTGGAGCTGCCCGCTCTGCCATCTTGCTGACACCACTCTCTATTTATTCTTAAAGGTCTTATTTTTTGTTTTAAACTATTGTAAGTGGGACATGTTTTACGTGGTGTTTTCTACCTGGATTTTTTTGTGTGTAGAAATGTAACTGATTTTGTAAGACTATGAAGTTCAGGAAGAGGGGACCATGGGTGGTGACTCATGAGTTGGACTCTGAAATCAGATTACCTTGGATCAAATCATGGATTCTCTCCCATCCATTCTGTAATCTTTGATAAGTTAATTAAAAATTTCAGCCCACAGTTTTCTCAGCTGAAAAATGGGAATAACATGAGTACTGAGCAATTGGCTTTTGCTGCGTAACCGACCACCACAAAGTTCAGTGGCTCAGGTAAGACTTCTTTTCTGTAGCTCATGACTCTGTGGTTGGCGATGGCAGTGGGGCTTCTCTCCGCGTGTTCTTAAAGGTCTCTCCTTACCTCATGGTCCACAGTAAAAATAGTCCCCTCTTCCTGAACTTCATATTCTTACAAAATCAATGTACAACATCAACTATATTTCTACACACACAAAAGTTTCAGTTAGAAAACATGACCGAAAGCATGTACCTTTTACAATTGTTTACAACAAAAAATAGGACCTCTAAGAATGGTGGTCTCTCGGGAATTCCCTGGTGGTCCAGTGGTGAGGACTCTGTGCTTTCACTGCTGAGGGCCCAGGTTCAATCCCTGGTCTCGGAACTAAGATCCTACATCACGCAAGCCCCGTGGTGTGGCCAAAACAAAAGAATAGGGACCCCTCCCCTTCGGGGAGGCAGGTAGCCCAGGCTTCTTCACATGAGGGGCTCCGGGCTCTGCAAAGCAGAAGGAGAAGACAGCCCTCAACCTGCCTGTGCATCGCTTCCTACTGTCTCATTGTCCAAAGCAAGGCACAGGGTGAACTGAGAAGCAGATTGGTGGAGACCCTGCAGGGATGCGGTCCGGAGAGGCGTCAGCAGAGCAGGCAGTCCCGGCAGTGGTCCAGCCCTGTCCAACCTCAGCACCAGTGACTCACCCGTCTCCAAAACTCAAGCAACAAGCTCCTCCCAGCTCCTCCCAATTCTCATCCAGGACCACACTGGTCTCAGCGCCCAGGAATCCCCTACTGTGGGCAGCATCTCATTGTGTGCTGGGGCACACCATCCTTGTGACCCTCGGTGCCTTCTGTCCAGCGGAGACCCTACGAGGCACTGCCTGAAGTCCTTCTTAGGTCTTCATAAAAGACCTTACAGTCATGCCTTGATTTTATGTTTTTTCCCAAGGCCATTTCTTCCTTTGAGACTCTTCTGCCAGTTGGGGATATTAGACACGTGAAACTTTTATTTTTCAAGTCCAGAAGGTTCTGGCTTCCCCATTTTTGCTCTAAATTCTGCTTGTAAGCCAAATAGTTCCTTCTTTGGCTCACCTCTTTCCTGTCAGGGGGACCAAGGAGGCAGAGGTACATTTTTTCTCCGAGTCACTGCCAATGTCAGGGGTGCTAGTATTTCCTCATTTGTTAGAAAGGAGGGGATAAAATACGAGTGGCTACTTCACAGGATGGTCGTAAACACCACCTTGGCAGCTGGGGCTCTGTGCAAAGTGCAGCTCTGCTTTAGGACCTGCTGGCCCCTCTGTTGCTGGATTGGATCTGCATTTGCTTCCTTTCAACTTGGACATCCTGAGGCAGGATCGAGCCTGGGGTGGTTCCAGTGGACAGGGGCCAGGGAGGCATAGCCCCTTCCCTCTGAGGACAGAGAAATCCAGAAGTCTGTCTGTATCCTCCTCTTGCTAAGAGACCCCAAGTGAGCCTTTAGCCCAGAGCAAGGATCATCCAGAACCGAGACATCATTATTCTTATAACACAGGGGAGACAGATGGCTCATGAAATTTAAATGGCAATACCCAGTGGTCCCGCAAATATCCTGGAGCCATCTCTCTAGGGTCCAATGGATACAGAAGAGCGTGGGAAGAAAGCTTTTTCATTTTAGCAACTTCCTGTGAAGAGATTGAGCCTTTATTTGTCCCACATCCTTTAACAATTCCACAGGGAAATGATATTGACCAAGATATCACAGAAATACATATTTAAAGAATTTTCACTCCTGGAGATTGCTGGGAGGGAAGAATTAGGAGAAAATGAAACAGGCTGAGTTCTCATTAACTTTTTTTTGTGTCAAAATTTGCTGCTCAGCACAGACAGGAGGGGTTGGGGGAGCACAGCCCAGTTTACGAAACGTGTCAGGAAAAGATGCACCACACTAAATAAAACACGCCCCACGTACTGACACTTACTACTCATTTGTTAAAAATAAATGAATGTAAAGCACGGGGAACTCTATTCAATATTCTGTGGTAAACCATCATGGAAAAGAATATGAAAAAGAACATACATATATGTATAACCGAATCACTTTGCTGTACAGTAGAAAGTAACACAACATTGAAAATCAACTATACTTCAATAAAATAAATTTTAAAAAATATAAATGAATGGATGGACAGCTAAAGGCTCACAGAGGCCTGGACTGTGCCCGAGGGACAGATAGCCCAAGGCACTCACTTCTCTGAGCTCTGGCTCTTCTGAGCTCTGGGCTGAGGACACAGGAGACTGGTCCTAAGGTACACCTATCAATCAACCATATGAACTTGAGGCCGTGGGGATCCTCCCAAGCCCCATGTACAGAAGCAGGAAGATCAGAAGACCTGCCCAAGTGGATTCTGGTGCCTGGTGCCTACACCAGCATGGATTTTATTTTGGGAAAATTCCATCAAAGGGGAGAAGGACTCAGGTAATAATCCATTTCCCTTACAATAACTGTGTTCTTATCTTTTGAGGTAACGTTCGTGGATTCTATAGAGCTTAGGGAATGATTAGGCTTAATTAGTAGGAGACATGTATTCTCTGTTTTAAAGCGGGCACCAGGTTTGATCCTCTTTTGCCAAATTAATTTTGTACACATTTCAAAATATCCATTGGTGGTTTATTTCCTTGATCACAAATCAGCTGATGACAACATTTTATTAGTGTTTGTGAGATGACGTGCCTCTAATTCAGGGCCACTATGTCTACTTGTGTCTATAAGTGGATTATGTTTATATTTTATAAAACATCAGAATCACCTAGTAGAGAAAATGCCTACAAATATTGCTGTACGTGGGTGATCATACACCTATGACCAATTTTTCTAAGCATTCACATGCATCATTTAAATAATCTCATGTAAGGAGGTAGAGAAAGGCGTTATATGGAAGGAAGTTTTCTTGTCTTGAATTTATGTAGGGTTTTCAGGAACATAATTTCCAGAAGAATAAGCTACAACTTAGGAAAATGGCAGTTGTTTATCTTTCTGAATGACAAGGAATTTTTGAAAACCCTACAAGTGAGGGATCATTTACTCGTTCGTTCATATTTTTTCTGTGAATATTAATGGAATGCTAAGTGCTTAAAGGCTGCAGTAAGTTGTGGGTGTAATCTGGAAATTTAGGAGGAGAGGCGACATTGACCATAATTCCACGTTATAATTGCTGTAAATTAAGCATTTGTGAATAACACAGTGGATGGAGGACTCATGCCACCAAGGGCCTCAGGGAGGCATGGTCGAGGGGTCTGAAAGGCTATGTTCACCTGTCCAGGTGGAGAAAGTGGGAGAAAGTATTCCAGATAGATGAAAGATTTTGAAAATTAAGGCCTACACTAGGGTAGGAAAATTCCAGATAGGAAAAAAGAATGGTCTCAGATACTATAAAATAGGTGCTACAATCTCTGTGTCGTGGTTATTTCTAAGTTTTAAATAGCTTAGATTTTTATATCGATCCTTTTGCAAAATTTTAAGTCCTTATTTTGATATCTTTTGGTCAAAGGAGTTAAAATAAAAGATAGTCTTTAAAAAGGATACGTTCTTCCCCACAATGGTTAAAATTAAGAAGCCTGCTGATAGAAAGTGATAACAAGGATGTAAAGCAGCTGGAGTGCTCTCTCTCTCTTTTTAATTTTTTTTAAAGTTTAAATATAGTTGATTTACATTGTTGTGTTAATTTCTACTGTATAGCAAAGTGATTCAGTTATACATATGTATATCTATTCTTTTTCATATTCTTTTCCATAATGGTTTATCACAGGATATTGAATGTAGTTCCCTGTGCTATACAGTAGGACCTTGTTTTTATCCATTCTCTATATAATAGTTTGCATCTGCTAATCCCAAACTCCCAATCCTTCCCTCCCTCCCGTCCCCTCCCCTTTGGCAACCATGAGTTTGATCTCTGTGTCTGTGAGTCTGCTTCTGGTTCATTTGTGTCATATTTTAGATTCCACATATGAGTGATATCATATGATATTTGTCTTTCTGTCTGACTTACTTCACTTAGCAAGATAATCTCTAGGTCCATCTATGTTGCTGCAAATGGCATTATTTTATTCTTTTTAATGGCTGAGTAATATTCCATTGTATATATATATACCACTTCTTCTTTATCCATTCATCTGTCAATGGACATTTAGGTTGCTTCCATGTCTCGGCTATTGTAAATAGTACTGCAGTGAATATTGGGGTGCATGTATCTTTTTGGATTAGAGTTTTGTCTGGATATATGCCCAGAAGTGGGATTGCTGGATCATATGGCAGCTTTATTTTTAGCTTTTTGAGGAACCTCCATACTGTTTTCTGTAGTCGCTGCACCAATTTACATTCCCACAACGAGTGTAGGAGGGTTGCCTTTTCTGCACACCCTCTCCAGCATTTATTTGTAGACTCTTTGATGATGGCCATTCTGACTGGTGTGATGTGGTACTTCATTGTAGTTTTGGGTTGCATTTCTCTAGTAATTAGTGATTTGAGCATCTTTTCATGTGCATGTTGGCCATCTGTATGTCTTCTTTGGAGAAGTGTCTATTTAGGTCTTCTGCACATTTTTTGATTGGGTTGTTTTTTGTTGCTGTTGTTAAGCTGTGTGAGCTGTTTGTATTTATTGGAGATTAAGTCCTTGTCAGTTGTATTATTTGCAAATATTTTCTCCCAGTCCCTGTAGGTTGTGTTTTCGTTTTGTTTATGGTTTCCTTTGCTGTGCAAAAGCTTGTAAGTTTGACTAGATCCCATTTGTTTATTTTTGCTTTTATTTCTATTGCCTTCGGAGACTGACTAAGAAAACATTGGTATGATTTATGTCAGAGAATGTTTGGCCTATGTTCTTCTCTAGGAGTTTTATGGTGTCATGTCTCCTGTTTAAGTTTTTAATCCATTTTGAGTTTATTTTTGTGTATGGTGTGAGGAAATGTTCTAATTTCATTGATTTACATGGAGCTGTCCAACTTTCCCAACACCACTTGCTGAAGAGACTGTCTTTTCTCTACTGTATATTCTTGCCTCCTTTGTCAAAGATTAGTTGACTGTAGGTGTGTGGGTTTATATCTGGGCTCTCTGTTCTGTTCCACTGATCAATGTGTCTGTTTTTGTGCCAATACCATACTGTTTTGATTACTGTAGAAAAGCAGCTGGTGCTCTCCTAATCTGATGTGGCAAACTTAACCCCATGCCTCCCCACGCACACAGTTCTCCTCCTAGATACACACCCAAGAGAAACAGTGCACGTGTCTGCTTTAGTCAGAATAGCCCCAAACTGGAACTAGCCTCGGCACCCATCAAGAGGAGAATGGATTATAAACTATGGCACATTCATACAGCAGAGTACCACTCAGCTATCAAAAGGAATCAACTGCTTCTTATATGCAAGACAGGGGTTGAGTCTCAAAAATAGTATGCTGAATAAAAGAAGCCTTAAAAAAAGAGTACGTAATCTATGATTCTATTTATTTGAAGTTCAAGAACAAGATAACTAATGGATGGTGAGAGAATAGAGAATAGTGCCACAGCAGTGAGGGGCATTAGGGAACTTTTTGGGGACATAGAAAACCTTGTATATTATGACCAGGGTGGTAGCTTCACAAGTATGTACATGTGTAAATATTCATGAACCTGTAACATTTGTATATTCTACTATATAGAAAACCAAACATTTTAAAAGATGAGTAAATGATAGTGGTGACAGTTACTTAAGTAATAAAGGATAGGGCATGTCTTAAGGGTTGAGATTTTCACACCTGCACAGGTGAGCTGAGGCTGCAGCTCCCATGTGCACCTAGAAGGTCAGAGTAGCTTCCCCTTTCAAAACAAGAGCTGGGAAACCATGACAGTACTATGAGTAAGTAACAGAAAATTTCCCCCCATCAATGTAGACTGGTGAAAATGCCTTATGCATAGTAAGTCATGATTGGGTAAGAGTCACCCTCAAGGCAGGAAGTTAGAACCACTTCTTTTCATAATGATCTTTATGGGGGAACCTTAATTCAAGAAACTACCAAAAAACTGATTAATAACAGGTGAACTCCCTAGTGTGAGGGCAAAGTGACCATGAAACTGCTCAAGGATATAAGTTGGGCTTTTTTAGAAGAAAACTCCTTTGGAATATGAGTTTTTATAAAAAATGATAAAACATACTAAAAAAAAATACAAAGCCATGAAAAATAAACTACAGAACCAAGAAATTGGAGATTTGCCCCTAAGGTTGTCGAGAGAATGGAACATTCCAAAATGGACATGAAAAATGTATTTTTAAAATAAAGTGATCAAGAAATACAGTATCAATTTATAGCAAGATTTGAATAGTAGGGACTTCTCTGGTGGCGCAGTGGGTAAGACTCTGCACTCCCAATGCAGGGGACCCAGGTTCGATTCCTGGTCAGGGAACTAGATCCTGCATGTATGTCGCAGCCAAGAGTTCATATGCCACAACTAAGGAGCCCGCCTGCTGAAACTAAGACCTGGCACAACCAAATAAATAAAGAGTAGTAAAAATAAAAGTGAGTGGTGGTATCTATTGTTGGTATCTTAATGAGACTTCTTACTGCCTTCTGGGTAAATAGGAGAGTGTGGTTGCCTAGAACGGAAATTTCGTACCTTTCAACCCAACAGTTCAACCCCTGGGACCACCATACAGTGAAAACCCCAGCATGTGGAGGTCTGTGCCATGGGTTTATTATTATTATTATTATTATTATTATTATTATTATTATTATTATGGCATTGTTTGTAATCAGAGAAAATAAGGAATTATGGTGAATGCTTACCTGTAATGGAAAGACTGAAAGAAATATGGTGCATACATTCATGAGCTAATATAGAGTGATTAAAAGAGATGACTTAGTGATAGATGAGTTACTTGGTGGAGTTTCCATGATGTGTTTTTAGGTAGAAAAATAAATGAAAGAAAAGTTGTTTTTCCTAAGAGAGGCATTGCACAAAACAAAACAGAAACCTCTAGGGACTTCCCTGGTGTTCCAGTGGTTAGTGCTTCCACTGGAGGGGGCACGGGTTTGATCCCTGTTCGGAGAAATAAGATCCTGCATGCCGCGCGGCATGGCCAAAAACAAAACAAAACAAAACAAAAACCTCTATATGTTTTTATTCATTTTGTTCCTATATGATGTGAGAATGGACTGTTATGGAAGGAAACACATTAGGATGATACCTTGGTTTATGCAAATACGAGGCAGGGGATTTAGATTAGGTAAGGGGGAAAAAATTGAAACAAATCAATGGTTTCTTCAAAAAAAGTAGAGACCACAGAATGTAGAATGCATTTTATAATCAGGCTTAAGAGAAATTACACCCCCAAACACACATATATGTGCATATATACATAGACAGAGACAGAGAGAGAGGGGGAAAAGGAGGGAGGAAAGAAGGAGACAAGAAAGAATAAGACAATGTGTAGGAGAAACTAATAAAACTAAACAAAACTAAAACTAATGAAAGAATAACACATGTCTAAAGAACAGCAGACTATGAAACAGAAAAGGTAGTTAAGATATAGAAAGAAGTAAAAAAAAAAAAAAAGGCTACAGGTGAAATATATGGTCATTGAAAGTAAAACTCCAATTGCCTAGTGGCAAGTGCCTCCCTTAGTGAAGGGGGAGGGGTGGGTAGAGGCAGGGGGCAACTGATGAAGGAGTTTTGAGAAGAGCTTACAGATGCGAGGTCTTCACTTCACAGGGTCCACCAAGTGTCCGGTTAGGACACCCAGCTGCATCCCAGTGATGCTGCCGCAGGAGAAATTCCTGAAAAGCCCCAGAGAGAAAGTGCAGGTCCCTATAAAACACCAACAATCGAAAGTGACATCATCTTGCCCTCAACAATAATGGACGTGAACAGGCAACACACATTTTAAATTTTTGCAAGTGCGGTGAGGAAAGAATTGTAAACTAAAATTCGTTAGTGATTAAAACTCTCTTTTGAGAGTAAGGCTGAAGTGAAGGCATTTTTACATTTATAAGAACCAAGACCGTGTGATCCCCTCAGATTACAGCTGAAAGATGTAGAGAAGATGTACCTCAGCCAGAAAAGCATCTGAAGGAAGGAAAGATTCACAGGAAAATCCCAAAAGAAAAAGATTTACAAAATGATGATTTGTAAGAGCCAGGAGTGGGGATATTTCAGTATAGAGACTTCCTGGCTCAGCCCATCCCAACCCGGGGTCCCCGCTGGAACCCAGAGAGAAAAAGGCCCATAAGGGCAGCTGCCAGCGCTCTGATCCCTGGTGCTCAGAGAGTCTCATCCTGTATGAAAACACCAATCCCAGGTGGTTTAGGACTCCACATGTGCAAAATAGTCATTCAGTCTATGAGAATCTGTAGCATAGGGGGTGGTGAAATTTTTCTCAATCAAGATAAAAAATATATGTAATATTTTTCTGTAATAAAATACAAAAATTCCATGAAAATAAGGATTTGGTACCCAAAATGAATTAAACCCTAAATTAGTAAGAAGAAATATTTGGGAAAAGGGCAGGAGCAGAAAGGAGATATTGATGACCAGAATTATATGGAACAGTGTTCAACCTGAGTAGTTTTTTGGGAACTGCAAAACAATACAGAAGAAAGCTAATTCTCGTCCATTATTTTGAAGAATGAGACAACTTGGCTTGGGGTGGGGGAACGATGCTGCAGACAGCTGGGGCAAGCGTGCAGCGGAAGAGCTGCTTCGGGAAAACGTTTGGCAGAATATTTTAAAATTGTAAATGTGTATAGCAAGGCAATGTGCAATGATTGTGCGTTTCTGATTCTGGGTACATAGAGGCCCTCGTGGATTTTGTACAAGGAGACATGAACAAGTATATTTGTTAAATCATTGTTTTTAACAACACAGAAAATGGAAACAGTCTACGTAATGGCCATCAGTAGAAGAATGGATAAGTTCATTATGGTCCATTCTTTCATATAATGTACCACTTTACAGAATTTGAATTTATGTCGACGTGGAGAAATGTCAAACGTATAACCAAGTAAAACTTTAAAAAGCAAGTTCTGATAGTAATATATATTACAATATGCTTGTTTAAATGTAAAAATCCAACAGATTAAAATCAATGCACTATTGTGATTGGAGTGTGTGTGTGTGTGTGTGTGTGTGTGTGTGTGTGTGTGTGTAGTTTTGTTGATGGAACCAGAGCACACAAAGCATAGATTGCTACAGGTTTTCTCTGGGGAAGGGCAAAGAATGGGATTGGAGTTCGTGGGCAGAAGAGACCCTCACCCTGGGTGTTGTAGTCGAAGTTTGGAAAGAGCAAACTCAAATAACTGCACACACCCACACATACACGTAAAACAATTAGAAGCTGATAGAGTTGCTAGGTCTGGGTGGGAGGATTTAGGGCATTTATGGTATTCTGTTCTCTTTTCTGGGATTTATAAATTCACTGTACACATGGAGCGACCCCATTGGCAGCCCTGGGCCAGGCCACCTTCCTTCTAAGCGACGTGGGATGATGAGAGTGAGCCATCCTTTTCCAGCCTGACCTCTGCTGAAGATTCCTGCCCTCCATCCACCCCTCTTTGTAGGAGGGAGCCAGATTCTTGGAATTCCCATTTCCTATGGAAATGAGCTTTAAATTGTGCAAAGATGTGGTTGAAATAGTCTTATCATTCTAATGTCATTTCAGATGGGTAAAATAAGTTTTGGAGACAAGGCTAGAAACTATTTATGATATTGTTTCTATGAAAAGAAAAGTTTTTGATGAACTTAAATAACAGGGAAAGGTACAAGAATTTGGATCCAACCCGCTCACCATGTGGGGCCCCTGCGCTGTGCTAGCGACAATCTAGGAAAGCCGTGTCCCTGGGGAGCGCCCTGGGGTGGGACATCCGTCTGAGCGATTATTCCATTAATGGAAGGAGACTCCGAGTGCAGGGAACACAGCCCTTTCCTTCTTAACTCTGGGGCCCATGGTCACCACGTTACCCCTGTACCCACCTTCCTCTTCTGTACAGTGAGGGAGTCATGGGCATCTGACGGGACAGGATGAGGGTGGCATCACTTATATGTATTTAGTGCCTGGACCCCTGCCCGGCCCAGGTCAGAACACCCGACAGTAGCTCTTGCTGTCATCGGTGTCCATAGTATGTGTCACCCTAACCCTAACCCTAACCCTAACCCACCAGGACAGGAACCACGCCTGGAGTTTTCAGCTTGGCATTTTCTACAACAGCTAACAAATAGCTGCAAGAAGGGGCAGAGGCACCAGCATTGTGTGTGCTCAGGCATCATCTTCTGCACCGAGGATGTGAAATCATACACCACTTGACAATGTATGTAAAGTATTAGAAACGTTTAGAAGGTGTGATCTGGATTCTACTTCTAGAAGTTCATTCTAAGGAAATAATCCACGATTTATATGGAAGCTGTCTCAGGGGTGTGAGTAATCGGTGAGGACCTGGACTCCAGGGTCAGTGGTTGACTAAGTCATGTCTATGTGGAAGGACACTAAGATGTACTGTCCAAGAAAATTAGAAAATACAGGGGGAGAGGCAGTTTTCCACATGGGGGGCAGTTATGGTTGATGCAATGGAAAATACATATGATTTTCACTTAAAAGTCCAGATTTTGATTTTTCTCCTTGCCACCTATGGTTGACACCTCTGACGAGTCACTTAATAGCCATGAGCCTCAGTTTCCACATCTGTAAAGTGGGACCATGGCACCTGCCTCACAGAGTTCTAAAAATAATCAAACGTGTGTAAAAGCTCTTCTAAGACCACAAACTCATATCTAAATATAAGGTAATCCTCAAGGTGTATTCAGGGATATGCTTTTTACCTAATTCATATTTAATTTAGAACTTCAGCTAAATACCTATTTGGAGAAAGTATATGAGCATTAACAAAGAGCAGCTTCAGGGCGGGGTCAGGGGAAGAATTTCCTTTTCAGAAGCCTTGACATTTTATCCCATTTTCAGATCCCCCTTCTTCCTTCCTTTCTCCTGACAGCCTGTTTCTGTATTCAATCATTACCTGTCAACACGGCTTCATTTGGTATGCGTAAATATGGCTTAATCAGCTTGAAAACGATTCTCTTAATTACAGTGGTAGAGTTCCGTTATTTGCTCAGCCTTCATATCTAAGGAATATGACACAACCTGCCAAGTCAACTTAAAACACAAAGTCTAAATTTATCAGTGTGATGCTTTTGATATGCCCATTTCACAGTGGTTTTGCCCAATTCCTTCTGACAGGCTTGGCGGGTTCAAATGCATTTAACCACGTTTATTCCTTAGGACACCCTGGAGTTGCAGAACTTTCTATTTGAATGTCAGACTCTGCCAGAATGAGAGATGATGCCAGAAGGAAGCGGGAGGAAAGATGTTGCTGCCAGCATCCATCACTGGGGTGTGAATATCAAATGAGAAAATACATTGGGAAGAAGGACGTGGCGCTTTCCTGGCACACAGGTGGTGCTCAGAGATATTCCCCGAGTCACGTGTTCATCCACTCATCCTTTGCCTTCCTCTGTTAGGCCTTACCATGAACAAAATCCAGACTCATGGATGGACCAATTCTGGTCTGTAGTTGCTGTGATTTATCCATCAGGGAGGGAGAACAGAGAGAACCTCATATCTGGTCCTAACTTATACCCTGGAGAGTCACCGTGACTTTCAGGCATCGGCTGCTTTTATGGAAGCCTTTATTAGTATTATTTTGAAACAGGTGCTGGTGTCCAAAGGCACCTCCAACATTTCCCACCACCACTGGTGGCCACTTGTGCCTGCCCCATCTGCTTCCCCTCCCCTGGAATGTGCTCTGAGTTTTGTGAGTGTGGTTAAAGAATGTGTATTCCTGTGTCACGGGGGTCAGCATCCTGTATCCTATATCATTTGGAGTAGATTTTCTTCTCCTTTCCTGATTTCTTTTGGCTGTCTGGGGTCTTTTATTGTCTTCCCCTTCCGTTAGCTCAAGTTATCCATCACCTTACATGGTCACCTTGTTGTTTTTTTGTGTGTGTGTGAGAACACTTAAGATACATCACAAATATGCAATGCTTTATTATTAACTATAGTCACCATGCTCTACATTAGATCTCCAGAACTTCTCTATCTTATAACTGGGAGTTTGTACCCTTTGACCAACACTTCCCCGTTTCCCATCCCCTCCAGCAGAACCAAAGTTCTGCTCTTTGCTTTGATGAGTTCTACTTTTTGAAATTTCACATATGAGATCGTGCTGTATTTGTCTATGTCTGGCTTATTTGACTTAGCATAGTATCATCTAGTTATACCCATGCTGTTGTAAATGGCAGGATTTCCTTTTATTTTAAGGCTAAGTAGTATTCCATTGTATATATATCATATTTTCTTTATCCATTCATCCATCAATAACCACTTAGGTTGATTCTTATGTTGGATGTTGTGAATAATGATACAGTGAACATGAGAGTGCAGGTATTTCTTGAGATAGTGATTTTATTTCCTTTGGATATGTACCCAGAAGTGGGATTACTGGATTATATGACAGTACTATTTTAAATTTTTTGAGGAACCTCTATACTCTTCTCCCTAGCAGTTGTATCAATTTACATTCCCACCAACAGTGCACAAGGGTTCCCTTTCTTTTTCCACACCTTTGCCAACACTTAACTTTTTTTTTTTTTAAGAATATCTATCCTATCAGATGTGACATGATATCTCATCATGGATTTGATGACGATTAGTGATGTTGAGCATCTTTTCCTGTACTTCTTGGCCATTTGTATTCCTTCTTTAAAAAAGTGTCTGTTCAGGTCCTCTGCCAGTTTTTAAAATTGGGTCATCTGTTTGTCTTTGCTGCAGAGCTGTATAAGTTCCTTACATATTTTGGATATTAAGCGCCTATTGGAAATATGGTTTGCAAGCATTTTCTCTCACCCTGTAGGTTGTGTTTTCATTTTGTTGTTTCCTTTATTGTGTAGAAGTTTTTCAATTTGATATACTCTCAGTGTTTATTCTTGCTTTTTTTCCCCTGGTGCTTTTGGTGTTACATCCAACAAATCATTGCCAAGACCACTGTCAAGGAACTTTTTACCTAAGTTTTCTTAAAGGAGTTTTATGTTTTCAGGTTTTACCTTTAAGTCAGGTTTTACCTTAAGTTAGTGGTCAAATTTTATCCATTTGCATGTGTAATTCCAGTTTTTCCAACACCGTTTATTGGAGATATTATCCTTTCTTCATTGTGTATTCTCGTGCCTTTGTGGAAGATAAGCTGAGCATATATGTGTGGGTTTATTTCTGGTCTCTTCAATCTGTTCCATTGGTCCATATGTCACTCTTTATGCCAAGACCAGTATGTTTTGATTACTATAACTTTGTAATATACTTTGAAATCAGGAAACTTGATGCCTCCAACTTTGTTGCATGTACAGCAATACATTAATATTGTCATTTTCATCAGACAGTGATCATTTATATTAACTCACATATTTATGATTCTGCTGTTCTTTTGAGTGTCTGCCAATCTGAGCTCCTTCTGGGAAATTAATTTTTATGCTTGAAGATTGCCTGTAAGTAAGGGCATGGTGGTAATGAATTTCTGCAGTACTTGTTCATTTGAAATGGTCTTTCACAAATACTGCATGATCTCACGTATATGTGAAACCTCAAAAAGTCTTCTTGAATTCATGTAAAGAATTTTTAAATCATGTTTCCTCAGTGTATCCTCTATTTTAACTGTCATTTTCTTTCAAAACTCTGAAGATTTTTTTTTCATTGTTTTTGATTCCCAGTGTTCAACTTTACACTCAGGCTGCTTTTCGCTCTACTTTTCTCTGGTTGATATTAAGATTTTGTATTTGATTTTTTTCATTTGTTTGTTTGTTTGCTTCTCGGCAGTTTTATAATTATATTCTAAGCTGTTTACTAATTTTTTTTAACATCTTTATTGGAGTATAATTGATTTACATTGTTGTGTTAGTTTCTGCTGTATAACAAAGTGAGTCAGCTATACATATACATATATCCCCATATCCCCTCCCTCTTGTGTCTCCCTTCCACCCTCCCTATCCCACCCCTCTAGGTGGTCACAAAGCACCAAGCTGATCTCCCTGTGCTATGCGGCTGCTTCCCACTAGCTATCTATTTTACATCTGGTAGTGTATATGTCAATGCCACTCTCTCACTTCATCCCAGCTTACCCTTCCCCCTCCCCGTGTCCTCAAGTCCATTATCTACGTCTGCATCTTTATTCCTGTCCTGCCCCTAAGTTCTTCAGAATCTTTTTTTTTTTTTTTTTTTAGATTCCATATATATGTGTTAGCATACGGTATTTGTTTTTCTCTTTCTGACTTACTTCATTCTTTATGACAGACTCCAGGTCCATCCACCTCACTACAAAAAACTCGATTTCACTTCTTTTTATGGCTAAGTAATATTCCATTGTATATATGTTCCACATCTTCTTTATCCATTCCTCTGTCGATGGACAGTTAGGTTGCTTCCATGTCCTGGCTATTGTAAATAGTGCTGCAATGAACATTGTGGTACATGTATCTTTTTGAATTATGCTATTTTCAGGGTATATGCCCAGTAGTGGGATTGCTGTGTCGGATGGTAGTTCCATTTTAAGTTTTTTAAGGAACCTCCATACTGTTCTCCCTAGTGGCTGTATCAATTTACATTCCCACCAACAGTGCAAGAGGGTTCCCTTTTCTCCACACCCTCTCCAGCATTTATTGTTTGTAGATCTTTTGATGATGGCCATTCTGACTGGTGTGAGATGATACCTCATTGTAGTTTTGATTTGCATTTCTCTAATGATTAGTGATGTTGAGCATCCTTTCATGTGTTTGTTGGCAATCTGTATGTCTTCTTTGGAGAAATGTCTATTTAGGTCTTCTGCCCATTTTTGGATTGGGTCGTTTGCTTTTTTTTTTTTTTTTCATTTTTTTTTTTTTAAACATCTTTATTGAAGTATAATTGCCTTACAATGGTGTGTTAGCTTCTGCTTTATAACAAAGTTAATCAATTATACATATACAATATGTTCCCATATCTCTTCCCTCTTGCATCTCCCTCCCTCCCATCCTCCCCATCCCACCCCTCTAGGTGGTCACAAAGCACCGAGCTGATCTCCCTGTGCTATGCGGCTGCTTCCCACTAGCTATCTATTTTACATTTGGTAGTGTATATATGTCCATGACACTCTCTCACCCTGTCACATCTCACCCCACCCCCTCCCCATATCCTCAAGTCCATTCTCTAGTAGGTCTGTGTCTTTATTCCCGTCTTGCCACTAGGTTCTTCATGGCTTTTTTTTTCCCTTAGATTCCGTATATATGTGTTAACATACTGTATTTGTTTTTCTCTTTCTGACTTACTTCACTCTGTATGACAGACTCTAACTCCATCCACCTCATTACAAATACCTCCATTTCATTTCTTTTTATGGCTGAGTAATATTCCATTGTATATATGTGCCACATCTTCTTTATCCATTCATCTGTCGATGGACATTTAGGTTGCTTCCATGTCCTGGCTATTGTAAATAGAGCTGCAATGAACATTTTGGTACATGACTCTTTTTGAACTATGGTTTTCTCAGGGTATATGCCCAGTAGTGGGATTGCTGGATCGTATGGTAGTTCTATTTGTAGTTTTTTAAGGAACCTCCATACTGTTCTCCCTAGTGGCTGTATCAATTTACATTCCCACCAACAGTGCAAGAGAGTTCCCTTTCCTCCACACCCTCTCCAGCATTTATTGTTTCTAGATTTTTTGATGATGGCCATTCTGACCAGTGTGAGATGATACCTCATTGTAGTTTTGATTTGCATTTCTCTAATGATTAATGATGTTGAGCATTCTTTCATGTGTCTGTAGGCCATCTGTATATCTTCTTTGGAGAAATGTCTATTTAGGTCTTCTGCCCATTTTTGGATTGGGTTGTTCGTTTTTTTGTTATTGAGCTGCATGAGCTGCTTGTAAATCTTGGAGATTAATCCTTTGTCAGTTGCTTCATTTGCAAATATTTTCTCCCATTCTGATGGTTCTCTTTTGGTCTTGTTTATGGTTTCCTTTGCTGTGCAAAAGCTTTTAAGTTTCATTAGGTCCCATTTGTTTATTTGTGATCTTATTTCCATTTCTCTGGGAGCTGGGTCAAAAAGAATCTTGCTGTGATGTATGTCATAGAGTGTTCTGCCTATGTTTTCCTCTAAGAGTTTGATAGTGTCTGGTCTTACACTTAGGTCTTTAATCCATTTTGAGTTTATTTTTGTGCATGGTGTCAGGGAGTGTTCTAATTTCATACTTTTACATGTATCTGTCCAATTTTCCCAGCACCACTTATTGAAGAGGCTGTCTTTTCTCCACTGTATATGCTTGCCTCCTTTATCAAAGATAAGGTGACCATATGTGCGTGGGTTTATCTCTGGGCTTTCTATCCTGTTCCATTGATCAATATTTCTGTTTTTGTGCCAGTACCAAACTGTCTTGATTACTGTAGCTTTGTAATATAGTCTGAAGTCAGGGACCCTGATTCCCCCAGCTCCATTTTTCGTTCTCAAGATTGCTTTGGCTATTCAGGGTCTTTTGTGTTTCCATACAAATTGTGAAATTTTTTGTTCTAGTTCTGTGAAAAATGCCAGTGGTAGTTTGATAGGGATTGCATTGAATCTGTAGATTGCTTTGGGTAGTAGAGTCATTTTCACAATGTTGATTCTTCCAATCCAGGAACATGGTATATCTCTCCATCTATTTGTATCATCTTTAATTTCTTTCATCAGTGTCTTATAATTTTCTGCATACAGGTCTTTTGTCTCCTTAGGTAGGTTTATTCCTAGATATTTTATTCTTTTTGTTGCAATGGTAAACGGGAGTGTTTTCTTAATTTCACTTTCAGATTTTCCGTCATTAGTGTATAGAAATGCAAGAGATTTCTGTGCATTAATTTTGTATCCTGCTACTTTACCAAATTCATTGATTAGCTCTAGGAGTTTTCTGGTAGCATCTTTAGGATTCTCTATGTATAGTATCATGTCATCTGCAAACAGTGACAGCTTTACTTCTTCTTTTCCGATTTGGATTCCTTTTATTTCCTTTTCTTCTCTGATTGCTGTGGCTAACACTTCCAAAACTATGTTGAATAATAGTGGTGAGAGTGGGCAACCTTGTCTTGTTGCTGATCTTAGTGGAAATGGTTTCAGTTTTTCACCATTGAGGACAATGTTGGCTGTGGGTTTGTCATATATGGCCTTTATTATGTTGAGGAAAGTTCCCTCTATGCCTACTTTCTGCAGGGCTTTTATCATAAATGGGTGTTGAATTTTGTCGAAAGCTTTCTCTGCATCTATTGAGATGATCATATGGTTTTTCTCCTTCAATTTGTTAATATGGTGTATCACATTGATTGATTTGCGTATATTGAAGAATCCTTGCATTCCTGGGATAAACCCCACTTGATCATGGTGTATGATCCTTTTAATGTGCTGTTGGATTCTGTTTGCTAGTATTTTGTTGAGGATTTTTGCATCAATGTTCATCAGTGATATTGGCCTGTAGTTTTCTTTCTTTGTGACATCTTTGTCTGGTTTTGGTATCAGGGTGATGGTGGCCTCGTAGAATGAGTTTGGGAGTGTTCCTCCCTCTGCAATATTTTGGAAGAGTTTGAGAAGGATAGGTGTTAGCTCTTCTCTAAATGTTTGATAGAATTCACCTGTGAAGCCATCTGGTCCTGGGCTTTTGTTTGTTGGAAGGTTTTTAATCACAGTTTCAATTTCAGTGCTTGTGATTGGTCTGTTCATATTTTCTATTTCTTCCTCGTTCAGTCTCGGCAGTTTGTGCATTTCTAAGAATCTGTCCATTTCTTCCAGGTTGTCAATTTTATTGGCGTAGAGTTGCTTGTAGTAATCTCTCATGATCTTTTGTATTTCTGCAGTGTCAGTGGTTACTTCTCCTTTTTCATTTCTAATTCTATTGATTTGAGTCTTCTCCCTTTTTCTCTTGATGAGTCTGGCTAATGGTTTATCAATTTTGTTTATCTTCTCAAAGAACCACCTTTTAGTTTTATTGATTTTTGCTATTGTTTCCTTCATTTCTTTTTCATTTATTTCTGACCTGATCTTTATGATTTCTTTCCTTCTGCTGGCTTTGGGGTTTTTTTGTTCTTCTTTCTCTAATTGCTTTAGGTGCAAGGTTAGGTTGTTTATTCGAGATGTTTCCTGTTTCTTGAGGTAGGCTTGTATTGCTATAAACTTCCCTCTTAGCACTGCTTTTGCTGCGTCCCATAGGTTTTGGGTCGTCGTATCTCCATTGTCATTTGTTTCTAGGTATTTTTTGATTTCCCTTTTGATTTCTTCAGTGATCACTTCGTTATTAAGTAGTGTATTGTGTAGCCTCCATGTGTTTGTATTTTTTACACATCTTTTCCTGTAATTGATATCTAGTCTCATAGCGTTGTGGTTGGAAAAGATACTTGATACGATTTCAATTTTCTTAAATTTACCAAGGCTTGATTTGTGACCCAAGATATGATCTATCCTGGAGAATGTTCCATGCGCACTTGAGAAAAATGTGTATTCTGTTGTTTTTGGGTGGAATGTCCTATAAATATCAATTAAGTCCATCTTGTTTAATGTATCATTTAAAGCTTGTGTTTCCTTATTTATTTTCATTTTGGATGATCTGTCCATTGGTGAAAGTGGGGTGTTAAAGTCCCCTACTATGATTGTGTTGCTGTCAATTTCCCCTTTTATGGCTGTTAGTATTTGCCTTATGTATTGAGGTGCTCCTATGTTGGGTGCATAAATATTTACAATTGTTATACCTTCCTCTTGGATCGATCCCTTGATCATTATATAGTATCCTTCTTTGTCTCTTGTAATAGTCTTTATTTTAAAGTCTATTTTGTCTGATATGAGAATTGCTACTCCAGCTTTCTTTTGATTTCCATTTGCATGGAATATCTTTTTCCATCCCCTCACTTTCAGTCTGTATGTGTCTCTAGGTCTGAAGTGGGTCTCTTGTAGACAGCATATATATGGGTCTTGTTTTTGTATCCATTCAGCCAGCCTGTGTCTTTTGGTGGGAGCATTTAATCCATTTACATTCAAGGTAATTATCGATATGTATGTTCCTATTCCCATTTTCTTAAATGTTTTGGGTTTGTTATTGTAGGTGTTTTCCTTCTCTTGTGTTTCTTGCCTAGAGAAGTTCCTTTAGCATTTGTTGTAAAGCTGGTTTGGTGGTGCTGAACTCTCTCAGCTTTTGCTTGTCTGTAAAGGTTTTAATTTCTCCATCGAATCTGAATGAGATCCTTGCTGGGTAGAGTAATCTTGGTTGTAGGTTTTTCTCCTTCATCACTTTAAGTATATCCTGCCACTCCCTTCTGGCTTGCAGAGTTTCTGCTGAAAGATCAGCTCTTAACCTTATGGGGATTCCCTTGTGTGTTATTTGTTGTTTTTCCCTTGCTGCTTTTAATATGTTTTCTTTATATTTAATTTTTGACAGTTTGATTAATATGTGTCTTGGCGTGTTTCTCCTTGGGTTTATCCTGTATGGGACTCTCTGTGCTTCCTGGACTTGATTAACTATTTCCTTTCCCATATTAGGGAAGTTTTCAACTATAATCTCTTCAAATATTTTCTCAGTCCCTTTCTTTTTCTCTTCTTCTTCTGGGACCCCTATAATTCGAATGTTGGTGCGTTTAATGTTGTCCCAGAGGTCTCTGAGACTGTCCTCAGTTCTTTTCATTCTTTTTTCTTTATCCTGCTCTGCAGTAGTTATTTCCACCATTTTATCTTCCAGGTCACTTATCCTTTCTTCTGCCTCAGTTATTCTGCTATTGATCCCATCTAGAGTATTTTTAATTTCATTTATTGTGTTTTTCATCGTTGCTTGGTTCCTCTTTAGTTCTTCTACATCCTTGTTAAATGTTTCTTGCATTTTGTCTATTCTATTTCCCAGATTTTGGATCATCCTTACTATCATTATTCTGAATTCTTTTTCAGGTAGACTACCTATTTCCTCTTCATTTGTTAGGTCTGGTGTGTTTTGACCCTGCTCCTTCATCTGCTGTGTGTTTTTCTGTCGTCTCATTTTGCTTATCTTACTGTGTTTGGGGTCTCCTTTTCACAGGCTGCAGGTTCGTAGTTCCCATTGTTTTTGGTATCTGTCCCCAGTGGGTAAGGTTGGTTCAGTGGGTTGTGTAGGCTTCCTGGTGGAGGGGACTATTGCCTGTGTTCTGGTGGATGAGGTTGAATCTTGTCTTTCTGGTGGGCACGTCCACGTCTGGTGGTGTGTTTTGGGGTGCCTGTGGCCTTATGATTTTAGGCAGCCTCCCTGCTAATGGATGGGCTGTGTTCCTGTCTTGCTAGTTGTTTGGCATAGGGTGTCCAGCCCTGTAGCTTGCTGGTCGTTGAGTGAAGCTGGGTCTTGATGTTGAGATGGAGATCTCTGAGAGATTTTTGCCGTTTGGTATCACGTGGAGCTGGTAGGTCTCTTGTGGACCAGTGTCCTGAAGTTGTCTCTCCCACCTCAGAGGCACAGCCCTGATGCCTGGCTGGAGCACCAAGAGCCTTTCATCCACACAGCTCAGAATATAAGGGAGAAAAAAATAGAAAGAAAAAAAGAGGATAAAATAAAATAAAATAAAGCTATTATAATAAAAAATAAGAAAAAAAATTATTAAGAGTAAATGTATTCAGAAAAATTTTTTTTAATTTTTAAAAATAGATTTATTAATTTTTTATAGTAAAAAATAAGAAAAAAATTTTTAAGAAAAAAATTTATTAAGAAAAAAAATTTTAATTTTTTAAAATAAAAAATATGAAAAAACTTATTAAAAAATTTTTTAATTTCTAAAAATAGAAAATACGGAAAAAATTATTAAGAAAACATATATTAGGAAAGAAAATTTTTTTAAGTAAAAAAAAAAAAAATGGACAGACCTAACCCTAGGACTGATGGTGAAAGCAAAGCTATACAGACAAAATCTCACCCAGAAGCATACACATATACACTCACAAAAAAAGGAATAGGGGAAATTAATATATCCTGCTCCTAAAGTCCACCTTTTGAATTTGGGATGATTCGTTGTCTATTCAGGTATTCAACAGATGCAGGCACATCAAGTTGTTTGTGGAGCTTTAATCCGCTGCTTCTGAGGCTGCTGGGGGAGATTTCCCTTTCTCTTCTTTGTTCGTACAGCTCCCAGCGTTCAGCTTTGGATTTGGACCCGCCTCTGCATGTACGTCGCCTGAGGGCATCCGTTCCCCGCCCAGACAGAACGGGGTTAAAGGAGCAGCTGCTTCAGGGGCTCTGGCTCACTCAGGCTGGGGGAGGGAGCAGTACGGAGGAGGCGGGGCGAGCCTGCAGCGTCAGAGGCGTCGTGACGTTGCAGCAGCCTGAGGCGCGCCGTGTGTTCTCCCGGGGAAGTTGTCCCTGGATCACGGGAGCCTGGCAGTGGCGAGCTGCACCGGCTCCTGGGAGGGGCGGTGTGGAGAGTGACCTGTGCTCGCACACAGGCTTCTTGGTGGCGGCAGCAGCAGCCTTAGCGTTTCCTACCAGTCTCTGGGGTCCGCGCTGATGCCGCGGCTCACGCCCGTCTCTGGGGTCCGCACTGTTAGCCGCAGCTCGCGCCCGCCTCTGGAGTTCATCTAGGCGGCGCTGTGAATCCCCTCTCCTTGCACGCCGCGAAACAAAGAGGCAAGAAAAAGTCTCTTGCCTCTTCAGTGGCTGCAGACCTACTCTCCGGCTCCCTGCCGGCTCGCCGCGGCACGCCAACCCCTTCAGGCTGTGTTCATGCCGCCAACCCCAGTCCTCTCCCTGCGATCCAACCGAAGCCCGCGCCTCAGCTCCCAGCCCCGCCTGCCCCAGCGGGTGAGCAGACAAGCCTCTCGGGCTGGTGAGCGCTGCTCGGCGCTGAGCCTCTGTGCGGGAATCTCTCCGTTTTTCCCTCTGCGCCCCTGTTGCTGTGGGATCCGCGCTGATAGCCGCGGCTCGCACCCGTCTCTGGATTTCGTTTAGGCAGCGCTCTGAATCCCCTCTCCTTGCGCGCCGCGAAACAAAGAGGCAAGAAAAAGTCTCTTGCCTCTTCGGCAGCTGCAGACTTTTTCCCGGACTCCCTCCCGGCTAGCACCAAAGCCCGAGCCTCAGCTCCCAGCCCCCGCCCGCCCCGGCGGGTTAGCAGACAAGCCTCTCGGGCTGGTGAGTGCTGGTTGGTGCCGAGCCTCTGTGCGGGAGTCTCTCCGCTTTGCCCTCCGCACCCCTGTGGCTGCGCTCTCCTCCGCGGCTCCGAAGCTTTCCCCCTCTGCCACCCGCAGTCTCTGCCCGCAAAGGGGCTTCCTAGTGCCTGGAAACCTTTCCTCCTTCACGGCTCCCTCCCACTGACGCAGGTCCCGTCCCTATTCTTTTGTCTCTGTTATTTCTTTTTTCTTGTACCCTACCCAAGTACGTGGGGATTTTCTTGCCTTTTGGGAGGTCTGACGTCTTCTGCCAGCGTTCAGTGGGTGTTCTGTAGGAGCAGTTCCACGTGTAGATGTATTTCTACTGTATCTGTGGGAAGGAAGGTGATCTCCGCGTCTTACTCTTCCGCCATCTTGCCCCTACTCCTGTTTGCTTTTTTGATATTGAGCTGCATGAGCTGCTTGTATATTTTGGAGATTAATCCTTTGTCAGTTGCTTCATTTGCAAATATTTTCTCCCATTCTCTGGGTTGTCTTTTCGTCTTATTATGGTTTCCTTTGCTGTGCAAAAGCTTTTAAATTTTATTAGGTCACATTTGTTTATTTTTGTTTTTATTTTCATTTCTCTAGGAGGTGGGTCCAAAAGGATCTTGCTGTGATTTACATCATAGAGTGTTCTGCCTATGTTTTCCTCTAAGAGTTTTATAGTGTCTGGCCATACATTTAAGTCTTTTATCCATTTTGAGTTTATTTTTGTGTATGATGTTAGGGAGTGTTCTAATTTCATTCTTTTACATGTAGCTGTCCAGTTTTTCCAGCACCACTTATTGAAGAGGCTGTCTTTTCTCCATTGTATATTCTTGCCTCCTTTGTCAAAGATAAGGTGACCATATGTGCATGGATTTATCTCTGGGCTTTCTATCCTGTTCCATTGATCTGTATTTCTGTTTTTGTGCCAGTACCATACTATCTTGATTACTGTAGCTTTGTAGTATTGTCTGAAGTCAGGGAGCCTGATTCCTCCAGCTCCATTTTTCTTTCTCAAGATTGCTTTGGCTATTCGGGGTCCTTTCTGTTTCCACACAAATTGTAAAATTTCTTTTTCTAGTTCTGTGAAAAATGCCACTGGAAATTTGATAGGGATTGCATTGAACCTGTAGATTGCTGTGGGTAGTATAGTTATTTTCACAATATTGATTCTTCCAATCCAGGAGCATGGTATATCTCTCCATCTGTTTTTGTTATCTTTTTGATTGCTTACATCAGTGTTTTATAGTTTTCTGAGTACAGGTCTTTTGCCTCCTTAGGTAGGTTTATTCCTAGGTATTTTATTCTTTTTGTTGCAATGGTAAATGGGATTGTTTCCTTAATTTCTCTTTCTGATCTTCTGTTGTTAGTGTATAGGAATGCACCAGATTTCTGTGCATTAATTTTGTATCCTGCACCCTTACCAAATTCATTGATTAGTTCTAGTAGTTTTCTGGTGGCATCTTTAGGCTTTTCTATGTACAGTATCATGTCATCAGCAAACAGTGACAGTTTTACTTCTTTTCTAATTTGTATTGCTTTTATTTCTTTTTCTTCTCTGATTGCTGTGTCTAGGACTTCCAATACTATGTTGAATAATAGTGGCAAGAGTGCACATCCTTGTCTTGTTCCTGAGCTGAGAGGAAACACTTTCAGTTTTTCACCATTCAGAATGATGTTTGCTGTGGGTTTGTCATACATGGCTTTTATTATGTTGAGGTAGGTTCCCTCTGTGCACACTTTCTGGAGAGTTTTTATTATAAATGGGTGTTGAATTTTGCCAAAAGCTTTTTCTGCATCTATTGAGATGATCATTTGGTTTTTATTTTTTTATTTTTTTTTTATTTTTTATTTTTTTTTTTACACTTTAAAATTTTATTCAATAAAACAGAGAAAACACCATTAAAATATTTGGAATAAAATGGACTAATTATCAATTGTTGATGCCTTAGATAGATTTTTTTTTTTCACACACACACACACTGTATTTTATTTTTACAAGAGATAAATCGACTGACACCAAGCATTGTACATGGATGACCACAACAAAAGCAACAATGATTGCAATTACCAAACATGAAACACACTCATACTATGTCATAGTATTGACATTCAGTCCAGTAATCCTCCACTGTAACAGCTCCTTTACTTTGTAGTGAAAATTGATTTGTATATTCTTTGCCTCTGAGTCCTTGTGGAATTTTTTTTTTTTTTTTAAATTCAGACAGAAAGTTTTTATTTTTTAATTTGTTAATATGGTGTATCCCATCAGTTGTCTTGCGTATATTGAAGAATCCTTGCATTCCTGGGATAAATCCCACTTGATCCTTTTAATGTGTTGTTGGATGCTCTTTGCTAGTATTTTGTTAAGGCTTTTTGTATCTATGTTCATCAGTGATATTGGTGTATAGTTTTCTTTTTTTGTGATATCTTTGTCTGGTTTTGGTATCAGGGTGATGGTGGCCTTGTAGAACGAGTTTGGGGGTGTTCCTCCCTCCACAATTTTTTGGAAGAATTTGAGACGGGTAGGTGTTAACTCTTCTCTAAATGTTTGATAGAATTTGCCTGTGAAGCCATCTGGTCCTGGACTTTTGTTTGGTGGAAGATTTTTAATTACATTTTCAATTTCATTACCTGTATTTGGTCTGTTTATATTTTCTAATTCTTCCTGGTTCAATCTTGGAAGGTTGTACTTTTCCAAGAATTTGTCCTTTTCTTCCAGCTTGTCCATTTTATTAGCATATCATTGCTTGTATGATCTCTTATGATCTTTTGTATTTCTGCAGTGTCAGTTGTAATCTCTCCTTTTTCATTTCTAGTATAATTGATTTGAGTCTTCTCCCTCTTTTTCTTGATGAGTCTGGATAAAAGTTTATCAATTTTGTTTATCTTCTCAAAGAACCAGCTTTTAGCTTTATTGATCTTTGCTATTGTTTTCTTTGTTTCTATTTCATTCATTTCTGCTCTGGTCTTTATGATTTCTTTCCTTCTACTAATTTTGGATTTTCTTTGTTCTTCTTTTTCTAGTTGCTTTAGATGTAAGATTAGATTGTTTATTTGAGATTTTTCTTGTTTCTTGAGGTGAGCTTGAATTTCTATGAACTTCCCTCTTAGAACTGCTTTTGCTGTGTCCCATAGGTTTTGGATCATCATGTTTTCATTGTCATTTGTTTCTAGGTAATTTTTGATTTCCTATTTGATTTCTTCAGTGATCTGTTGGTTATTTAGCAGTGCACTGTTTAACCTCCATGTATTTTTACTTTTTACAGGTTCTCTCCTGTATAGTGATTTCTAATCTCAAAGCGTTGTGGGTGGCAAAGATGCTTGATACGATTTCAATTTTCTTAAATCTTCCAAGGTTTGATTTGTGACCCAAAATGTGATCTACTCTGGAAAACGTTCCATGTGCACTTGAGAAGAAAGTATATTCTTCTGCTTTTGGGTGGAATGTCCTAAAAGTATCAATTAACTCTATCTGGTCTATTGTGTCATTTAAAGCTTGCATTTCCTTATTTTTTTTCTGTCTGAATGATCTGTCTATTGGTGTGAGTGGCGTGTTAAAGTCCCTCACTATTATTGTGTTACTGTCAATTTCTCCTTTTATGGCTGTTAGCATTTGCCTTATGTATTGAGGTGCTCCTATATTGGGTGCATAAATATTTATAATTGTTATGTTTTCTTCTTGTATTGATCCCTTGATCATTATGTTCTGTCCTTTCCTATCTCTTGTAACAGTCTTTATTTTAAAGTCTATTTTATCTGATATGAGTATTGCTACTCCAGCTTTCTTGTGATTTCCATTTGCATGGAATATCTTTTTCCATCCCCTCACTTTCAGTCTGTATGTGTCCCTAGGTCTGAAGTGGGTTTCTTGTAGACAGCATATATACGGGTCTTGTTTTTGTATCCATTCAGCCAGTCTCTGTCTTTTTGTTGGAACACTTAATCCATTTACTTACATTCAAGGTGATTATCGATATGTATGTTCCTATTACCATTTTCTAATTGATTTGTGTTTGTTTTTGTGGGTCTTTTTCTTCTCCTCTTGTGTTTCTCGCTTAGAGAAGTTCCTTTAGCTTTTGTTGTAAAGCTGGTTTGGTGGTGCTGAATTCCCGTAGCTTTTGCTTGTCTGTAAAGCTTTTGATTTCTCCATCGAATCTGAATGAGATCCTTGCTGGGTAGAGTACTCTTCGTTATAGGTTTTTTCCTTTCATCACTTTAAATATGTCCTGCCACTCCCTTCTGGCTTGCAGAGTTTCTGCTGAAAGATCAGCTGTTCACCTTATGGGGATTCCCTTGTATGTTATTTGTTGCTTTTCCCTTGTTGCTTTAAATATTTTTTCTTTGTATTTAATGTTTGATAGTTTGATTAATGTGTGTCTCGGCATGTTTCTCTTTGGGTTTATCCTGTATGGGACTCTCTGGCTTCGTGGACTTGATTGACTATTTCCTTTCCCATGTTAGGGAAGTTTTCGACTATAATCTCTTCAAATACTTTCTCAGTCCCTTTCTTTTGCTCTTCTTCTTCTGGGACCCCTATAATTCAAATGTTGGTGCATTTAATGTTGTCCCAGAGGTCTCTGAGACTGTCCTCAATTCTTTTCATTCTTTTTTCTTTATTCTGCTCTCCAGCAGTTACTTCCACCATTCTATCTTCCAGGTCACTTATCCATTCTTCTGCCTCAGTCATTCTGCTATTGATTCCTTCCAGAGTGTTTTTAATTTCAGTTATTGCCTTGTTCATCACTGTTTGTTTGCTCTTTAGTTCTTCTAGTTCCTTGTTAAATGTTTCTTGTATTTTCTCCATTCTGTTTCCGAGACTTTGGATCATCTTATTATCATTACTCTGAATTCTTTTTCAGGTAGGTTGCCTATTGTGTCTTTGTTTATTTGGTCTTTTAGGTTTTTACCTTGCTCCTTTATCTGTAATGTATTTTTTTGTCATTTCATTTTTTTTTTGATGGGTGGGGCTCTATTCCCCTCTTATTGTTTGTTTGGCCTGAGGTGTCCAGGACTGGAGTTTGCAGGCAGTTGGATAGAACCGGGTCTTGGTGCTGAGATGAGGACCTCCAGGAGGCCTCACTCCAATTCATATTCCCTGGGGTCTGAAGTTCTCTGTTAGTCTAGCTGTTTGGACTCAGAGCTCCCACCATAGGAGCTGGGGCTGGACCTCCGGCCTGGGAACCAAGATCCCACAAGCTGTGTTGTGTGGCAAAAAAAAAGAAAAAAAGAGAAAGAAAAATTTAAAAAAGGAGTGGTACAATAACAAAGAATAGAACGAAATAAAATTAGAAAGATAAAAAATATATTAGGAAAAATAAAAATACAATTGAAACAACTGCAACATGGTAAAATAAAACCACAACAGAGAAAAAAAACGGGGGCGGGCGGGGAACAGGACAAAAGGAGAGAACAATAACAAAGTGTAAAGAATAAAATAAAATTAGAAAAGTAAAAGATTTATTAGAAAAAATAAAAATATAAATGAATCAACAACAATGAATCCACTATCTAAACCCCAATCTAAAAGATGAAAAAAGAAAAAATAATAAAGCCTTGGCTATGGGGGCAGAGTTCAGGCAGGGGTGGAACTTAGGCAGGGGTGGGGTTTTGGGTGGGGCAGGACCTAGGCGGGTGGTGGTGTGACATTTGAGCGTGGGGCGGGGCCTAGTCTCAGGACACAGGCAGCCGGAAAAGGCCCTGGGGGTGGGGCCTAGGCAGGGCATCATTCAAGCGTGGGGCAGGGCCTCTGCTTAGGACCTGTGCAGAAGGGGAGTGGCAGCACGTGAAAGGAGGGCCTCTGGAGTGTGGAGTTCCAGAGTTTGGAGGTAGGGCCCTGAGTGAGGGTGTGTGAGTGGGGTTTAGGCCCTTTGTTTGAGGGGGTCTCCGAGTATAGAGGTGGGGCCCTTGGTGGGGTGTAGGGGTGGGGCTTGGGCTCTGCACGGCAGGAGGGAGGCTCTGAGGCACAGGATTAGGCCCGGGAGCCCAACAGGTTCCCCGGTGCCTTAGTGGACAGGGAATGCACTGGCCCTGTTCCCTTCTGTTCCTTCGCGCCCCTCCCCCACCATCTCCCCCAGTGTCTCCCCCGTCACCGCTGGACCCCTAAATGTGGGTGGGTCCCACTGGGTGTAGGAACTCATCCCCTCCCCCAGCCACCCCTCAGGGGTGCTGGTCCCAGAGGTCTGGCTTTTAATTTTGCTCCCCATTCCCTCTCCTTCAGGACCCGTGTGGCTGGAGGGGCCCTCAGTGGGCAGAGGATCAGGTCTGGGATCTCAGCAGGTTCCTGGGGGTCCACCTGGGCAGGAGAAACCTGGCCACGCTCCCTTTTGATCCTCTGCCCTCCCAATGGTCCCCCAATTTCCCCCTTCGGGTGTGGGATCCCTTCCCCTCCCCCAGCTGCCCCTCAGGGGTGCCAGTCTTGTCCCACCTCCACTTCTCCTTCCCCTTCACTCCCCCCATGCCCCACGTCCTACCTGGTTGCTTGGGGTTCCTTCCATCCCCTTAGGTGTCCATGGTCCCCCACGGGTGCCTGGTAGGTGCCCTAGTTGTGTGGAGATGCGAATTCCGCATCCTCCTCATACACAATCTTGACTCCGCCCCCACCCAGTCCTTGATTTTAACTGAAATGATTTTAGTGCCTCATTATTCAAGAGGACAACTCTCATTAGATTTTGTTAAACAGCTTTCCTTTTATTTCAGAGCTTTTCTGTCTTTGCAGTGTTTTACTAAGAGTATCTGCTAAATGTTATTAAATGACTTCATATGATAAAGGATTTGCTGTTATAGGTATTAGTATAAAACATGTTGATAAGTTTTCTAATGTTGAACCATACTTGCATTTCTCAGTACATCATTACCATCTTTATTAGACTTTGGAATTAAAGTTTTCCTGGCTTCATGATATTACTGGGGGGGGCTCTTTATTTTATCGTATGACAGAATAGTTTAAATAGCTCTAGGGTTAAAGGTTACATTAAAATCAACCATCAGGTTACCTGGCATTGGCATCTTTTTTGAATAGTAGACTTTTTATCCAGCTTTCCTATGGTAATTGATCCATTCAAATGTTTCACCCTTTCTTGGCTCCTTTTCCATTCCTTGGGGGCTGAGGCCTTGCTCAGAAGTACCCATTCCTGGTCCTGGTTCTTTTGGGCCCTGGGACCCAGTTTTGTGTTTCACATGTTTGCAGTTGTCCTGGGGCCTTAGGAGCAAGTGGCCCAGGAGGTGAAGGTACATGAGCTTGAGGAGAGGAAAGTCCAGTTTGGCCCCAGCTCTCCAAGTCTGTTTCTCTTTTGGTTTTACTAGTTCACATCTTTGGAGTGTTGCCCGCCTACATAGTGACTCCATCCCACCTGACAATACAGCTTGTCCTACTTGAGACATTCACAAGACCAGGACAGAAATTATATTTGGGGTAATTTGGGAAATCTGGAATAATGGTGAATTATTAGAATGTTTAAAAAATAAAGAGCTCATTAGTCCACACCCCTATCGTACCTCTATATCCCTTTGTCTTCTGTTATGGCTTTAGTTGTGTGGGTTATCCTGGGAAATAATTAGAAAACTACTTAGTTATGTAATTACAAGATATGTGTGATAAGACCCACAAAATGTGTCCCATAGTTTTATTGGGGAGGAAGAAAATGTACTCTAAGTTCTTCTGGCTGGTCTAAGAGTAAAATGGTCATGAGACAGACTAACAGGAGAAAATAAACAAAATTTAATAATATGTATACATGGGAGAGACCCAGGAAAACTGAGTAACTTTCTAAAATGGTCAAGGCCCTCATCTTAAATACCGTCTTCAGCTAAAGACGAAAGAGGATGTTGGGAGTAGTGGCTTGGAAATTCAAAGGGGGTGAAGGCAATTCACGTGGAGATGGAAAAGCAAATGTTGGTAAACAAATATTTGCTGGGACAGTGGGACACAGAGTGGACTCTGGCCTCTGGGCTCTGCCAGTTCCCCCCCACCCCCACCCCTTATCCCAATTTTTTGCAGAAATCCCTCCCTGCTGATAATTCTGTTCCAAGGACAGTCCCTTCATCTCAAAGCTTTAGGCAGCTAAGGGGGAGGTAAAAAGAAAGAACTTCTGGGCTTCCCTTGTGGTGCAGTGGTTAAGAATCTGCCTGCCAATGCAGGGAACACAGGTTTGAGCCCTGGTCCAAGAAGATCCCACATGCCACAGAGCAACTAAGCCCATGCGCCACAACTACTGAGCCTGTGCTCTACAGCCCGCGAGCCACAACTACTGAGCCCACGAGCCACAACCACTGAAGCCCACGTGCCACAACTACTGAAGCCCACGTGCCTAGAGCCCATGCTCCACAACAAGAGAAACCACGACAGTGATAAGCCCACGCACCGCAACGAAGAGTAGCCCCCGCTCGCTGCAACTAGAGAAAGCCCATGCGCAGCAACAAAGACCAACGCAGCCAAAGTTAAATTAATTAATTAAAAAATGTAAGACATTCTGTGTCTTCAAAATAATCAGCCTAAATTAATCCTCATGCCAAAGAGACATATGGGGGGGGGGGTGCAAACTGCTCTCCTCTACAGCTTCTTTGAGACATTCTTATTGTCTGCATCTATCATGCTTTGCCTGTGTCCTTGAAACATACCACCATGATATTGTTCTAGGACGTATCAATTTTCCCTAAATGTCTTTGGTTAGATTTCTATTAGCATAACCATAAATAAGCTTTTGAAGGGAAATTTCTCTTTTTTTTAATAATGATTGAAATTGTTTTTATATAACAATAATGTTAACTGAAATAATTAGTAATTTATTTTTATATTATTAAAGAGATATATATATCTGGGGTTGAATTTACAGATATATTAGAAAGGATGAACAAATACTAAAATAAAAGTTTTTATTATTTGGTATAATCTGCAACTGATTAAGTTTTTCTATTCTTTGTTGAAACTTGTCTTAAAAATAAATTGTATTTTCGCATCATTTCATGTGCCTGAGAGGAAAGGAAAACAGCCCCTAGGTAAGCATCCAAGCACCACATGCCTGCTTAACTGCTACTCACAGATTATTTTTCTGTTTTAGAAATTATTTAACATGGAGAATGAGTGTATACAAATATTTAAGAGTGGATTTACATATGCCATAAAACTGGAGAACAAACTGGTGATACAATCAATATTTGTTCTATTCTTTTATTGATTGAACAGAAAACAAAACTAAGGGAAGTGACCCACCCTTACAGGGAGGTTGTCCAAAGTTGGCAAATAGAAGTAGGATAGATTTCTGGAATGTTCTATTTGTTCTGTAGAGCCTGGCTTCATTCCCCACCCCCATCCCCCTGCCACCCTGCCTTAAAACATTTACACGTATATTATGGCAATAAAAAATAAATTAGAAAACAGGAGAACAACATGCTACTATTTCCTATCAATAAAACATCCACTGTTTTCATTTTTGTGTTCTCTTCTAGTCTCTTTCCCCATACATCCTGTAATTTAGAGTGTCATTATAATAGTTTGGATACAACTCTGCAAGCTGTGTGGGGAAAGGAGTGGAGAGGGACAGGGGAGGGAGGGAGGGAGAGATGAGACAGGTGTTGGAACACAGCGTTGTGTCAATTCCTGGCAAGCTTGTAGCTTCCACACCCCCAGACTGCAGATGAAGAGATTAATGTGGGACCCTAAAGCCATGAGATCAGAATTGTCTCATTCCAGAAGCACAGGCAAAAAATTATTAAAAGGAATCTGATTCTCTACTTTAATTCCTAAAAGGGAATTAAGGCAATTTATAAGCTTCATCTGCATCTCTTTCCTGTCTGAATTTTCCTCCCCCTTACCTGCTCAGAAGCAGCAAGCCACCCCAAGGCTCAGTCCTCTCAACACGCCTTCAAGTGTTTTATGTCACCCCCTCCCTGCCCCCACCCCCGACCTTGTAACCTGGACTTTGTCTTCCTCATTGTGCTAGTGTGGGCCCTCTGAGTCAGAGATACCAAGACAGGATTAGACAGGCAAGAAATTTTCAAAAAGAAACATCTTTGAGGAAATGAAGAGGGAGGCCAAGGAGGTGTCTGACCTTGAGGAGAGAGGGAAGAATGGTAAGTCAGGTGATCCGTACCCTCAAGCAGAAACCTGGTCCAGAGAGACTCGTCCCAGATCAGAGGCCGGACATCAAAGCAAGGCCCTGCCATGGAGAAGCAGCTCAGGGTGATGGATGAGTGACCAGGTGCCCTAGGGATCCAAAAAGAGAAACTCATGTGCAAAAATAAATGTACTGAAAGAAATGTACTAAAAGAAAGAGGAAACAAATTTGGAATAAAAGGTAATTTAGGTTCTCAAAATAAACGTTGAAAAGAATGATCTATCTATGAAATTAGATTTAAAGTAATTCAGGGAGATTAGGAAAGCTAATGAGAAAACTAAAATTTTATTTTCCAGTGTTTAAATATTGCAGTGGAGAAGTGAAGTGAGTTAGCTTAGAGGTGTGGACATGGCAAACGGTGTAAAGATGGAAAGGAAAACGTTGACAGAGAAGTCAGGAAGAGATGAAATCTCACTTCCTAAACGAGACATCAGAACAGTGAACAGATTGAACACAAATTAACAACAACAAAAAAAAATGTTCTTAGTTAAAGAGACTTTTGAGTCTGTTAATGGAAATGCCTCACCAAGCATCAGTGAAAAGAGTCCAGTAGGCAGACATAAAGTAGTTCATGTTTGAATTTCTGGAGTAAAGAAAGAAAGAGTCCAACAAAGAAGAGGAAGTCTTACTGGCCTTGGATCTGTCCTGTGCAGAGGAGAGAGCAGTGGCCAGCAATCCCCCGGAGCCTGATGGTGAGAAAAGCACTTTGATGCTGTAGGGATTAGGACAGCCAGGTCTCAGGAGAGAGGTGAACTGCAGACAGAATTGTTAAGCAAAAGGGAATCAGAACTTGGAGGTTTGGAACATTCTCAGCCTATCCATGTTTCAGAAAATTAGAAAGCTGGTTCTAAAGAGAATACTAGGGGTGCGGCTGGAAAACTATTTGATAAAGTGATCCTGGTGAGCTGCGGACTTAATCAGCTGTCTCAGCAGAAGCCGGGAATGGAGAGGGGATTCTACCAGCAGGAACATGGCCAGTTCGAACTAGAGGGACACCGAGAGCAGAATGAAGGAAGGAATTCTACACAACAAACCATCGAGCTAGTCAGCTGTGACTGTGTACTATCCTTCAAGGAAATCATTGTCTTAAGTATTTCCATTTCTAAACAAGGATAAAAATAAATCAAGCAAAGATTCCAAAGAAGAGAAAAACAAAATGTCCAAAAATAACACAGAAGTTAGTAGCTAGTCAAACAAATAGAAAAATAATGAGTTAGAAAATTTTAAAAAATAGAATTGATAAAACCAAAAACTATCTTCGACCAAATCAATAAAATTATGACTGCTAACAAGTCAAATAAAGAAAAAGATGAAAAGCATTGATTTTATAAAACTAGGGAAAATAAAGAGAAGATACTAGCTGTGGAGTTGAATTTAAAGGTATAGGAGAATACTTTGTGCAATTGGAACTTTTATTAATAAAAGAGGAAACTCTCAATGAAGCAGACTATTTCTGGGTCTACTGAAAATGTCTCATAATTTTCTGTCCTGTGTGCCGTAGGTTTTGTCTTCCCATAGAATCGAATTAGATAAAATCATCGAACAACCTTCCTGCTAAGGGCAAGTTTCTCTTACTTGAGCAGCCTGGGTTTCATGCCCAGGAGGTCACTTCTGTTCCCAAGTCTGCGACTTCTTCCAAAGTCACGTGTTAGCAGCTCCGGGGTGGACTTGATGAAAGTATAACTGTCAGTTCTGCTTCCTGGGTCTTCTTTCCTTTTCCTTTTTCTATCTGAGAGCCAGTTGTTAAATGCCTTCCAGACCATCACTAGATCTCCTTTCTTCTCTTTCCTCCTTAGGTTGAATCCTGGCTCATGTGACATAATAGGCAATGCTTGGTTTACTTTTCCTTATTTGTTCACAATAACTTAGTGTTGATCCATGTTGTCAGCTCTGCACCTGTGGTTTAGACACTCACTGATTTCCCAAATCCAGTTCTTGTTCAGATATCAATTTATGTGTTGAAGAAGGCTAGGAAAACTGTGGTTTCAATACATTTTATTCTATTATGAGTATAGATTCTGTTCTAATTCATAACATTATTACTGATTGCAAAGCTTACCGTTCAATATTGATGAGACCCTCTCGGCCTTTGTACAAGCCCGATATGAGGGGCATCTGACCAATCCAGGAACCGCCTCGGGGGTGACTCAGAAGCTCATCCTAGTGCCTGGATGGCTGGGATGTATGGACAGACCAGCTATGTCGCTGTCCACACACGGAACTGCAAGGGAGACCAGATGTCCATGGCCCGTGTACCTTTTGTTGCTGCCGGTGCATCATGGTGGGCTGTTCCCTCATTTCTGATCTCACAACGTTCACTTCATATCCACTGCTGACCTTATGTATGTTTCAGGTGACTTTTTAGATACGTCAACTGAAAAAAATGCACAACCTGAAAGTTGGAATTATGCTTTATTTGGCAGACTTTCCCAGGACTTCAAGCCTGGAAGGTAGTAGCATCTCAGATAGCTCTGAAGGATGGCTCTGAAGAGGTAAGGGGGGGAGCCAAACATAGGGACCTTTGCAGCAAAGACCAGGCAGCTGGAACATCAAAAGATTACTATTTAAAGAAAACCAGCTATCTCAGGTTAAGGAATTTAGTGTTCTTCTATGTATGGGAAGATGCAAGAGTCTGGGCTCACTAAAATCATTCCTTTGATACACACCTTGACTACCTAGGGCCAGTATCCTGGTTTTCTCCATCCTGAATTCCCCTCAGGGCCCACTGTGGTCTGGGGTGGCCATAGTGGCTGATGGCTTGGAGACCCCAACATTCATTGTTTACTGGAAGGGCAGGTGACATTTTTTGGTCCACAGATATATTAATGGCATTTGGGAAAAGGCTATTTCCTGGAGCTGCCATTTCTTCCATTTTTTCAGGATGCTCCTTAGGTTTCTATTTTGAAGGTTAAACTTGATGACGTGCTGTAGTATTGAATAAAGCTAGGTCTAACTACCAGAGTAAGGTGATGAATCATTTAAACAGTCTGGCAACAGCGCCAGTGTTTCCCCACATAGGTGAATGTTTGTGCCTTGTGTGCGGGGATCAGAGGGAAACACAGACTGCAGAAGAAGGCGGAAGATGCTGGCAGAATCTGGGAGCTCGGGCATTAGACTGGCCCTTGAAGGAGGAGGTCCCAGGAGCTGAGACCTAGGGCCATCAAAGGGGAGGAAACCAGGAGGCAGCTGCAGGGTGGTAGCCTGGATGGAATATGGGGACACACACGGGCATCCGTGTGGACACTGCTTGCGCCCTGAGAGTGAGCAGTGTGTCCCAGGAGCTCCAACACTCCCACCCCGGCTTTCCACGGCGACCACTAAAACTGTATTGGGAGAAATGGTCTAAATTGGAAATAAATGAAAAACGTGATTTACATGTTTTAAAAATATTCCATTTGAATTCAAAAAGCCTTAGTAGGCCTTTGGCAACAGCAAATGGGTGCCCTGTGGTCGTCATTCACACTTGCAATTTTGAAACAGGCAGGCCAGCTGGCATGTTAGATTGTACCAGAAACGCTTGAGAGACAAATCCATGCTTTGCAAAAGAAAGTCTAATGTACAATCTCAGTCCTAGTCTCTTGATGTTTCTAGGTTTCAGCTTTCCCATCTCTGGGTTGAGGGAGTCTGAATAAAAGACCTCCCAGGTCTAATATCTGTGGTGCAAACATTCTCCACCTCAATTTGCCCACCCCGCATCTCCTGTAGGAACAAAGGGAGGGTAAGCAAAGCAAAGCAAGAGTTCCTAGCAATAAAGAACCACATACATTTACGCTGTACATATAATTTTCCTAATAATTGTTGGTCAGATGTACTTGCTATAAACTGTGAAACTGAATCCTGATATAAATTATATCTTTACATAAATGGATAGACAACACATGCAAAATTGTGTTTAATTTGCTAAGGATAGAACCAGCAGGAAGACAAAAGAGCCTGTTCAAATACAGGGATGCACAGAATCATCCGGGAAAGGAATGCATATAGGAGATTGCTAAATTCCATAACCTGCTGTCTGACTTTTTATAGATCAATAAATCCATAGCATCTTTGAGTCACCATCCCCACTCGCCTAAACAGTGAAAACGTCTGACCGATTTTTACAGGTTAACATCCTATCTTACAGGGCTACTTATCATCTTCTCCTTTCTCACTTGGGAATTGTTAGTGTCAACTGAAAAAAAAAAATGCACAACCTAAAAATTGAGAATTCTGCTTTATTTGGCAGACAAAACTGAGGACTTAAGCCCAGACAGGCTCTCAGGTAGCTCTGAGGGACTGCTCTGAAGAGGTAAGGGGGGAGCCAAGATATACAGGAGTTTTTGCAACAAAGACAAGGTAGTGGGAACATCAAAAGATTACTGTTAATTAAAGAAAACCAGACATCTCAGGTTAAGGAATTTAGCGCTTTTCTATGTATGGGAAGATGCAAGAGTCTGGGCTTACTGAAATCATCCCTTTGTTCTGCACCTCAGCTACCTGGGACCAGTGTCCTGTGCTCTCTCATCCCCAGGCTCCTTAGGGTGCACCGCTGGGGTGGGCTGCAGTGGCTGACGGCTGGATTGCGGGCACCCTGTTTCCATCCTGAGTTCCCTCGGGGCTCACCATCAGGGAAGCTGTAATGTGATGGTTTGATGGTTTGATGATGCTTTGTTACTGATGTGGCAGTGACATTTTTCATTCACACCATGATGAAGTGTGTGGAAAAACTCTCCCATTGAGATCAACTCTAAGGTTTGGATAAAATATACATGCATTTTTTTTTTTTAATGGTTTGAAGATATCAGAGTGCAAAGGACTTGGAGGTCTAGCTGTCAGAGAAAAGGCAGGCTCACTGAGCTAAGCTCCATACTCACCTCTCCAGTGTTTGCTCAGGGCATTTGCAGGATCTAGAGCAGGGACAGATGTCCTGCGGAAAGCCGTAGCCCAGGGTGGCAGCTTCTGGCTGAGCTGGGAGGTGGAAGTTGGTGTTGGGGCCGCCAGGGCGGCTGGGAACTGAGAGGGAGGCTGCATTTGAGAAGAGGAGGGAACCACAAAGAAGTGAGGCCAAAATTCTTCATGTAATTTTCCTTCAAGGCATTTGCAGACTGCAAAGCTGCAGTGTGCCAGGCAAGAGAAGCAGAACCCGAGCAGAAAGCAGCAGCTGGGTGGCTGGAGCTTGCAGAGACCTGCCAGGACTACAGTGCTGAGGAGAGCGTGTGGAGGGGCCCCAGCAAACAGCAGGAGTTTTCAGCCAAGACTTCAAGAAAGGCTGTGCCCTAGGAGTGAGGGGGGACTGGAAAAGACCAGCCCGAACAAAGCCTCAAATCCATTCGCGGCCAGATCACTGTAGCCCTCCTGTACTCTGTCAGCCAAAAGGCTCTATCCAGGGCCCGTACAATGTCGCTTTCACAGTATCTGTTATTTAATTCAAAATTGCCAGGCAAGCCAAGAAATACCAAATGACCCCAAACCAAGAGAAAAGCAAAATAGGAAATGAGAGACTCACAGGTTATCAAGATATGGTGACTATTTCAGAAGGTTTTTAAAGTAACAGGTTAACACGCACAAGAAGACAGAAGAAAAGTTGGAGAGTCTCACTGAGAACTGGGCGATACTGAAAAAGTTGAAACTGAAAAATGCAATAACAAATTAAGAATTCAGTAGACGGTTTGCTAAAAAGATGAGGCAGAGCAGAAGGGGGTATCACTGATCTAGAAGACGAATGCTGGGCTCCTGGCTGCCTGGGTCTCCCTCGCTGTCCTGCCATCCTGCTGTGCTGGGCTCTTCCTCAGTGCTTAGTCCCTGATGGGGGAGGAGGCGGTGCCCCCAGGCACCCACTTAGGCCTTTCTTCATTAACGCCCTGTCTTCTTGTGGCTCACCATTCCGTGTAAAAATCTAAAGCATGTTGGCAATTTACCCTTCTGTGTAGCCATGGCAGTTTTATTTTCATTGTGTCAATTCATTATTTAATTCTAAAACTGTAACTCAGTTGTACATGCCCTGAGTTCCAGCTCTGTGCTGCCTGCAGCGCTAGATGCTGTGATGACCCTCCCTTCTCCCTGGCGGGGAGACCCTGGGGGCCCCTGAGGGTGGCACTGTGACAGGCAGCTCTGCCGGAGACACAGGAGCACCCAGGAGGGACGCTTAATTACAGATGTCCCCGCAGGTTCAGGCTTGGTTTGGAATTTGTGAGCCTCAGCCCAGTTTATTGTCAGGTCAGTGGACACATGATATCATAGGCTGGATTGTGCTGGTGTCAACTGAAAATAAAAATGCACAACCTAAAAGTTGAGAGTTATGTTTTATTAGGAGGACAACACTGAGAACTTAAGCCCGGGACGCAGCCTGAGGGACTGCTCCAAAGAGGTAAGGGGGGAGCCAGGGTACATAGGGGTTTTTGCAAAAAAGACCAGGTAGTCGGAACATCAAAGGATTACTGTTAATTAAAGAAAACCAGGCATCTCAAGTTAAGGAATTTAGCACTTTTCTATGCATGGGAAGGTGCAAGAGTCTGGGCTCACTGAAATCATCCCTTTGATCTGCACCTCAGCCATCTGGGGCCAGTGTCCTATGCTTTCTCATCCTGAGTCCCCTCAGGGTACACTATTGGGGGTGGGCTGCAGTGGCTGACTGCTAGATGGCAGGCACCCTGTTTCCATCCTGAGTTCCCTCAGGGCTCACCGTCCAGGAGGCTGTAATGTGATGGCTTGATGGCTGCAACATCCTGTGTGTACTGATATGGCAGCGACATTTTTTCACTCACACTGGTAACTAGGGCAAAACTGGGGGTTTGACACAGACTCTGCATTTCGGGAGACTGGATGTGAGGCTCCTAAGGGGATGAGAGACCTCCTCGGTGTTGAGTCCCCCGCCAGCACCTCGGGTCCTGGGCTGGGCCTGATACAAGCTATTCTGACACTGCGAGTCAGTCACTGTGCAGGTGATGTGAACGACAGGTGTGGACTCCTTGCCCTGAAGTCAGAGCAGCACAGAAAAGTTCAGGGTAGCAAACGCCCATCAACTGCCTGCTTGAACAACTGTTCCTCAGGCAGAAAAGGCATTATATGCTGTGCTCATTTTGAAATTAGCCATTTTTAGCCTGAGCGTACTTGAGTAACAGCCAGGCCAGCAATAGAATTTAATGTATCAATAACTAGTTATGAGCCATGTGACTTGGACTAATGTTTATTCCCCTAAATCTCATTTCCATTTATAAAATTCTTCTGCATGCATCATATTTTTTAAAGTACCATATAAATATCAGATATTATAATTAGATTAAATAAGATTAAAAACTGTTTCTATTCCCCTACTTACTAATGAAGTCATATATATATATGTGTGTGTGTATATATATATATATATATATATATATATATATATATGGCTTTATTTGTCACTGAATAATTATAGTGACCAGAGTCTGCTTTTGTACATCAGGATTCTCTTCAGTAATTTATATTTTAGCTCATCAAGTTATCATATGTGGTTTTTTTTTTTCAAGTTTCTTAGTGGTTCTTGGGCTTCAAGTCTGTAAATTTAAAGTAAGTGTTTCATGAAAATGAAAATACAACTACTGCACATCAAAACTTATGAGACCACAGCTAAAGTAGAACTGAAAGGGAAATTTATGGAACTAAATGCTTACATTAGAAAAGAGGAAAATTTTCGAATCAATAATGTAAATCACCAACTCAAGAAACTAGCAAAAGAAAATCAGGGACTTCCCTGGTGGCGCAATGGTTAAGAATCTGCCTACCAGTGCAGGGGACAGGGGTTTGATCCCTGGTCTGGGAAGATCCCACATGCTGCGGAGCAACTAAGCCTGTGTGCCACGGCTACTGAACCTGCGCTCTAGAGCAGGCATGCCGCAACTACTGAGCCCACACGCTGCAGCTACTGAAGCCCACGCACCTAAAGCCCATGCTCCACAACAAGAGAAGCCACCACAATGAGAAGCACGTGCACTGCAACCAAGAGTAGCCCCCGCTCGCCGCAACTAGAGAAAGCTCATGCACAGCAACAAAGACCAAGGCAGCCAAAATTAAATAAATAAATAAATAAATAAATAAATAAATAAATAAATTTATAAAAAATAGAAAAAGAAAAGCAAACAAACTGAAAGTAATAGAAAGAATAAAATAGTAATGATAAAAACAAAACAAGTCAATAAAACTGCAAACAGAAATTCAGTTGTGAAAATTAATGAAATAAAAAGGTGGTTTTTTTAAAGATCAACAAAACTGATCAACCCTTAACATGACACAGGAAAATAAATAGAGAAGATGCAAATTACTAATATTAAGAATAAAACAGGAGATGTCATTACAGATCCCACAGAAATTAAAAGGATAATAAAGGAATACTAACAGTTCTACACACATAAATTTAACAATTTAGAGGATATGAACCAACTCCTTGAAAAATATGAGCTGCCTCAACTTACCCAATATGAGACAGATAATCTTGTATGAAAGCTACTAAGGAAATTGAATTCATAATTTTAAAAGTCCCCTCAAAACTCCAGGTCCTGATGTTTTCATTGGAGAAAAATACCAGACATTTAAAGAACTAATATCACTTCTATAAAATCTTCCAACAAGAGGAGGAAATACTTCCCAACCCATTCTATGAAGTCAGTGTCACCCTGATACCAAAACTAAACAAAGACAATATTTTAAAAAGTACAAACCAATATCTTTAATAAATAAACAGCATTTCTTAACATTTCTTATTAGCAAATCAAATACATCAATATATAAAAATAATTTTATGTTATGACCACAAGGGATTTTTTTTTCCCCAGGAATGCAAAGTTGGCTCAAAAATCAATCAGTAGGGTTTCCAGTCACCTCTCCATCCTAAAAACAAGTAAAAAGCTCAACAAATGGAAAAATCGGTAACACTTCTTAGATCCATCAGAGAAGTAAGGTCACAAAGCAAATTGAATCTCCCTAAAATTTGGAGACACGTAGAGACAGATGTAGAGAATCAAACTCACCAGAGCAGAGACCTCCATGCAAATCAGCGCCGGGGCAGGAAAACCTAACCTGTACGCGACGAATTGCTGAGTCAAAACCCCGGGGGCCCCAGACATGGAGGGTCTGCACAGTTACGTGAACTTTGACATCTTTTCACAGAAGAAGGGGGTACGTATCCTTTTTGAAATATTTCAGAACATTCTATTCTTTTAAAAAAGTTCTGATCTCAGGAGAAACTTGACCAGAGCCTAACCTGCTGAGGTTTCACCAAAGCACAGTTGAAGTGGGGGAAGGGAAATACCCAACTCCAGCCCCCGGAGCCATCCGTACAACCAAGGGGGAAGGTGGGGGGCTAAGAAACACTTGTGAAGCTCACAATCCAGAAGCAAATACGAAAAGATTAAGACGTAATAATGGGACTGAGAACCCTCCCGCCACCTCGCTGTCAGGGTTACTAAAGTTCTATTTAGAGTAGTTCCTCTTCCCCAGTGCATCATGGGTAACCATTCAAAACGAAATTAACGAGGTACACTAAAAGGCAAAAAACAAACAAACAGTTTGAAGAGACCAGAACCAGAGTCAGATAGGACATGTTGGAATTATCAAACCAGAATTTTAAAATAATTATGATTGAGAATGCAAATAAACTGACTGCTGATTAGAATGTAAATTTCATAGTTACTCTGGTAAACAGTTTGGCAGTTTCTCATAAAACTGAACCTACAACTGCTGTAGGCTCCAATAATTGCACTTCTGGGCTCTCATCTCAGAGAAATGAAGATTATGTTCACACAAAACACGTACGTGAATTTTTATAGCAGCTTTATCCTTGATAGACAAAAAACTGGGAAAAAATCCAAAATGTTCATCAGTAGGTGCATGGATAAAGTGGGGTCCATCCATAGCATGGAAACATCTTCTCTGTAAAAGGAATGAACCATTGGTACTTTCGACAACTTGGCAGGGTCCCAAGGGTATTATGCTGAATTTAAAAAGCCAACCTGAGAAGTTCACTTACTGTTCCATTCCACATATATAACATTCTTTTAATGACAAAACTATAGATATGAAAAGGATAGTGATTTCCAGGGTTAGGGTTGGGGGGGTGGGAAGGGTGATAATAGTGACTCTGAAAGGAGGCATGAGGGTGATCTCAGCGGTGATGGAAAGGTTCTGGATCTTGGTCTGGTGATGGTCACACAAAACTACGCATATGATAAAATGACACAGGTGTGCACACACCCACTGTACCTGTCAGCTCCTCCCACTGGTTTTGTGCTATAACTATGTAAGATGTAACTTGGGAAAACTGAGTGAAAGGCACATGGGTTCTCCCTGTAGTACCAAATTCCTGGTTTGACTGGAATCTATAACTTCAAAATAAAAAATTTTTAAAGTAATATGGTTCATAGGAAAATAATTGTGTGTGTGTGTGTGTGTACACACACATATTCAGAGGGAGTTGGGTACAAGAGTCTCATAATTTGGTTAATTTATAGGAACATTGCTTTTAAGATGGAAGATTTAGAAATTTTCAGTAATTGGAATTTGTTATAGAAATATCAATAGGTTGTAGAAATTATATTTTAGTGAAATGTTCATAATTTACCAAACACTTTTATGTGGTTTTGATTCAAAAAGAATTTACAAAGTACAGGAGCAGTAACTTTGTGGAACTATATCATAAGTAAATATTTGAAGCAGGAAAAAATAGCAACAGTGGATATAATTCTAAAAGTCATGTGAATAACCCTCTACTCAGACTAAAATCATTTTAGATGAAGAAAGCTTACTTTTCTTCTTTTTTTTTAATTGCAGTATAGTTGATTCACAGTGTTGTGTTAGTTTCAGGTGTACAGCACAGTGATTCAGTTATATATCTATGAAGAAAGCTTATTTTATAAATTCTTCAAGGGTCAACACTTGTACAGCCTAACTCTGTGTCACTGATACGACCACACAGAGAAAAGAGTTAAGTGACTTTTGAACAAAATGCACGAATTTGGAACACAGTTCCCTCTCCCCTCCTTTCAGTCTTGCCACATCAGACAAAAGTGTCCCCACGTGGTGTCCAAGCCTACACAGACAGTTCTACAAGGGGTTAGGAAAGGGGTTATAACATAATCCAGATGCAGCAACGGTCAAAATTTTGCAAATTACGTCATAGTAAAATCTCTTACCAGGAATAATTACTCTTTTTTAATCACAGGCCTGGGAGACAAATACCTGACAGTCCAGATGCTTGTAGCACCTTCGACCTGAGTTTAATCCGAAACTGAGGCTCAGTGAAGACCCAGAATCAGGGTTTCTTCTCACTATTCATTAAGCAGTAATAAGGAGATGACTTTATATATAAGTATTTTGAAAGCTTATGAAACAAACACTTTCTTATATGAGACAAAGTGTAAATTGTTGCTTTCTACCTCTAGGATTAGGTGTTTTTGTTGAACACTTGGTGTTTTTGTTGGATTTTGCTTTTCTTCGTGAATACAGATTTTACTAATACACTACCAGCACTTTCTTGTGAGCCTCACTTTACCATAGCTCTTCCTTGCCTGAAGCAAATGATAATAAATGCTCTCAGTATTTAAGCATTTGCTATACACGGCGGGGGGTTTGGGAGGCTGGTTTCCAAATGCCCACTGACCTTGCTTGTGATGGGGACACAGGGGCGCTGCCTCACAAGAGCCCTGTGTACGGATGTGAAGTGACCCTCTAGGACATATTTTTAAGTGAAAAAAGCTGAGTACGTAGAGTTAGGAGTATGCTACCTTTTATGAAAGACGAATAAATAATAATTTGCTTATTCTTTTAAAGAAAGTTACACTAGGGGATACATAAGAGCTAGTGAAGCTGGTCATCACAGCGGCTGGGGTGGGAGAGCACAGTGAGACAAACAAGCCTCATGCTATACACCACGGTTCATACGGCCACGCGGAGAGAAGAGCTGGGTGACTTTTGAACAAAGGACACCGACTGTAAGAACTAAGAAAATCTTACTGTTAGGTAGGAATAGCACTTACGGTGTCATTTTAAAACTCTTTTACGTAACTGTGAGAGAGAGGAAATAGGTGAATATGCTGGTGATTTTAATAAACAAGAGTCTCAGTGGAAGAGGAGGTACATAATTTAAAATCTAAGTAAAGTTAAGCAGAGAGTTAATAGGATCAATTACTTAAATAAATATGTTCAATTTGAAGTGTTTCATTGTAAGAGAAAAGATGTACACATATAAAATCTAAGAAGAAAGAATTATGAATCCTAATAATGTCAACTCACAATTTAAAACCTGTGTGTGTGTGTGTGTGTGTGTCCCCACCTGTGCCCACTGAGAGGGGCTGCATGCAGTGACACCCCAGTAATAATGAGCACTTGCAATAATCTGGCCTTGGATCCTCAATATTCCTCTCCACCAAAGGAATCTGAGCCCCTCGGAGAAAAGGCTGATTCCAGATGTGGGCAAAGTGAGCTGAAAATGTGTTGTTGGCACAGATGTGGAGGAGGCTGGTAGCAGCTGAGGGAGTGTGTCTGAAGGACAGGGGAGCGGCCTAAAGCTGGGGCCACTCAAAAGCCGAATTGGGACAATTTGAATGTAAAAAAGAATAAAGACTGCAGTGGTTGCAAATCATTGAAAAAGAAAGATCCAAAGTCCTACAGTGAATTAAAAAATAGACATAAGTTAATACTAATAAAAACTCATTAGAAGTGACTACTAAAATGACATAGATTAATTCAGGCAAGAGGGATAGGAATTGTTGAATAACTTAAGGGCAGAAGTGTACTATCTATTCTAGTTTAATCCTCAGGACCCCGGTGAGGTATGGCATTCCCATTCTGCAGATGAGGCCATTAAGGCTCAGAACAATGAAATCCCTTAGTCCAAGATCTCATAACTAGTAAGTAGTGGTACCAATCCAGATTTTTCTGAAGAGGAGACAGGTAAGTCTCCATGAATATCTGTAGCTAAAGGTACAGGTTTTCTGGGCAATTATGGAGTGCCCTCTATGTGCAAAGCACACTGATAAATATTAGGGCAAATTAGAAGGCGATTGGACCCTCAAATTAAACTCTGAAAAAGATAAAAAGAAACAAAGAAAAAAGCACACCAAAGAGACCTGGTGTCAACTGTCAAAGTCAGGGCATCCCAGGAGCTGAGTGGGACCAGTGCTCACAGGGTGGGTCCCACCTGGAGCTGCTGCTGTGGCCCTTTGGCCTCTGACCTCACAGAGCTGAGGACACGGTCCAAGGCCGAGGAACAGGAGGTGGGCTGGGTGGGGGGTTTGGAGATCAGGGACCTCCTGTTGGCCTACAGGTGGGGAGGGTCTGGAGTTCAAGTATCCTGATTCACCAAAGCTGATGCAGGAGTGACTTTACCACCAACACAGCCATCACGTGGGACCGAAGAGGCAGTGGTTCCAGGCGTGTGAGCGTGGAGTGTCAGCAACCTGCAGAGACCACTACCCTCTGGAAACCCAGGAGCAGCGCTCAAGAGAGAAAACCGGGTTGGATCTGTGTTTGAGGTCCTCCTCTGCTGAATGACTGTTAATGCTTCGAGGTCTTGGGGAGACAGGCGGGGGTCGGGGGGGAATCTAGGGCGGGTCTGAGTGGAGGGGCCCGAGGAAAGCGGAGTTCCTGGTGGGAGAAGGGGCGGTACCCGGGGGTGAGGTCTCCAGAGCCACCTTCAGGAGCCCTGATCCTCGCCACTTGGCTGACACAGAAGACAAAGCCACTGAAGCATGACTTACTCTGCTTAGAATTATTCTGACTAGAATTACAAAAAAGTCAGTTTTTATCCTAGAGTTTTGGTGGATTCATTTATTTTTTTAAATTTTGTAGATGAACATTTTTCATCTCTTTGATGACTTGATAGTGTCGTTGGACGTGCTTTGGTGTGAGCACGTTATCAAAGGCTGTAGAAGCAAAGGAGGGAGGATGAGCGTGAGAGCCCTGTGTTCCAGGCTGCGGTAAGGACTGATGTCTCCGTTCCAGAGAAAGGTCTGGAGGCTGAGCGGTTGTTCCCATATGGCTGAGGGTATGAACTGTAACACAGAAACCATTTGTTTCAACCGAAAAAACTCACCCTGGAAATCTCCCCGATATCCATTTCTTCGTGTCCTGGATTTTACACGGAATAAGATGCACATGTGGCACCTTTGTTGGTGGAGAAGCTGATAGGTGATGTTGATCAAGAATCGAGGGGTCTTCAGTTCTCAAGGAAGACTTTTGACGATGTACCCCTGGCTCATGCTGAGACAGTGCCTCTCAAAGTGTGGCCCCAGGCCGGCATCACCATCACCTGGGCACTTGTTATCCAAGCAGATTCCCTGGTCACAGCCCAAACCTGAGTCAGAAGTGCTAGGGCGTGGGACCACTAACCAGTGTTTCTAGAGCCGTCCAGGTGGTTATTCCATAAGCTGACCTTTGAAACCTGCTCTAAGAGGTGTGGTGGTGACACTGGATTTATGTCACTTCAAGCAATTCGCTTGTTTTTGCTCTCTCTCCTAATAAGCCTGGTTCTCTGAAAGTCCCCGTTAATCAAGTTTTTCTATGATTACTTGGAATTAATTGACTCAAACGATTGCAGATCCGGCCCATGTAGAAGGCCCCCGAATTGAAAATCACAGTTGGTGAAAAACACAGGATTGTCATTCATAAAAATTTTATTTTTTTAATTTCTTTAAACTTTTTATTTTATATTTGAGTATAGCCAGTTAACAATGTTGTGATTTAAAAAAATAAAGCAAAAAAAAAAAAGCAATGTTGTGATAGTTTCAGGTGCACAGCAAAGTGACTCAGCCATACATATACATGTATCCATTCTCCAAACTCCCCTCCCATCCAGGCTGCCACATAACACTGAGCAGAGTTCCCTGTGCTATACAGTAGGTCCTTGTTGGTTATCCATTTTAAATATAGCAGTGTGTACATGTCCATTGATTCCAAACCCCCTGAATATCCCTTCCCCCTCTGGAAACCTAAGTTCATTCTCTAAGTCTGTGAGTCTGTTTCTGTTTTGTAAATAAGTTCATTTGTGTCATTTTAAATAACATGGCTTTCATTTCAGGAAAAAAGTGGGAACACTTCACAGTCCTGAAATGGTAACTTTTTCACTGTCCTTCCTGAAAGGGAGTGGATAAAACATGCAGGGTAAAGCTAACTCCCTAATCAAGTCCAACCTGTTTCTTCTTTCCAGGCCCAAACTGCTTTGCCGAGACCGCTGTCATCCCCGCTGGGAGGGAAGTGAAGACGGACGAGTGCACCGTCTGCCACTGCACCTACGAGGAGGGCACCTGGAGGATTGAGAGGCAGGCCATGTGCACCAGGCACGAGTGCCGGCAGATGTAGGACTGGCCGCACGGACCACAGATGTTTTCTAGGATCCTTTCCCGATCTATCTGAACGTTCTGGATGCCTCTGGGAAATATCGACCGAAAGGAGCAGACTTTTGATGAGGAATCGTGGAAAACTGTTGGTACTTTTTCTTTTCTTGGTCACAACAACTGCAGGAGAAGGAAATGGACATATTTCAAAACATCGACAAGAACTTTGGGCAAAAAAGTCCACTTCTAAATAAATGTGCTATTTTCACAGTAAGTACACTAAAGTACACTATTATATATGAAATGTATTTCTATAATCCCTCTATTAGAGAGCTTCTATAAATGTTTTCTATAGATACAGATTAAAAATGCTGTGTTGTCAACTGTCCTCGCTGCGTACCTGCATTTCTTCTGCATTTCTGATTCCATCACATGATATTATTTGTGGTCGCTGATTCTCCGTCGAATCTTGGAATAGTGTACCCATTAATGGATCATAAGATAAGGGAACTGATTTTCCCTGAGATCCTCTCCAAATTCTCTTTCATTACAGAGAGATATATAGTGTCGATCCTTAGAAGATCCAGTCGAATTCACACAAATATAATATTTCCTTCTTGTAACTTACTGCTTTTAGTATCTCCATTCTCAGTCATTTGGGAGATGCAGGTACAAAGATAACTAATACACGCTTTTTCTGTTCATTCAAAGCTCCCACGTCGTGGGCCACTGATGGATGCACGCAGATATTTCATTTTCACTTACTTGACTTTCTCTTCTAAACATGACTTTACATCATGCACCAAACTGAGGAACAGGATAGACTGGATTATTTGCATCATTGGGACCTCATGCGGAAGCACACAGTCAAATAGGGGAACCCCTGTTTCTCTGGAGGAGAGGTGAGGGAAACTGAACCCCTGAACAAGTCTATACCTGCAATCTACGTGTGGCACGGACATCCCACCTCCCTAGTCCATGGACTTGTGGTTCTCCTGGGGATGATCCTCTCTCCTACATGGCAGGCACAGTCCAATCCTGAATGAGAGCCCTGCATTAGTCACTGTGCCAGAGCCCAGTGAGAAAGCATTTCTGTTGAATATATTAAAACAACAGCGCTGAAGGTCACAGGCAACGTTCCTGGAGTTACAGGTCACTCCAAACCAACTCCACTTCTCTTCATTTGGATAAAAGAAGCCACTGCTAATCCCGTTGATCTGATCAGTGCATGTTATAGAATATTTCTGCCTTTATCAATCACATCAACACCTGACACATTGATGAAAAAGGTAGTCAGAGTTTTAATAGGTTTAGGGAGAAAAGGCAGAACTACGGTCACTATTTAATGCCCTTAAAGCTTTTCCCCCATACATTTATTGATTCCAAAACTTTGAATTAAGCATTTAAGTACAAATTATTGTGACCACAAAAAAAGGAATAAATCATGGTTTCTTGCCTTCATGGACTTTTGGCCTCTGGTGCAACACAAATAAGAAATCACTGTGCATCATGGTGGGAGCTGAACTAGAGGTCAGCAAAGGGTGGTCAGAGAGGCTTCATTCCATACAGAAGAAATCATTTAGTCATTAACGTTTGAATAATACCCAAGAAAAATGGATACTTTTGTCATCAATAAAATGTTGACCCATTGTGGACTTTAGTAACTGCAAAGCCACCACTAACTGAATCCTCAAGAAATTTACATATGCTTATATTTTTTATCTTGTTTATCAAGAACACCTTGGGCCAAATGGGCTCTGCACACAGCTTTCCATGCAAATCCTCAGGGGAATGCCATCTAGACACTCTCAGGTGTGATCAGCTTTCCAGAACTTACTTTTTGGTATTAAAGGCTACTAGAAATCAGCCATCTCTCCATCATCCAAGGGAAGATTTTTATGAGCCGAGGTTATATCAAGGTATGATTTTGTCAACAAATGGCCCCAGCCTCCTGGGGAGGTGGGTCAGCGGGGATGTCTCAGCACACAAGCAGCCTCTTCTCACCCCAGCAGACATGCTGCAACTAGAGAGACCCCATCAAGGGGCCCCAGAGTCTCCCTGCTCCCCTTGGTGATGTCACCACTCCCAGGTGGGCAGTGAGCTTGGAAATCACAGTGATGGCTCCTCAAACGTGGTGAGGAATACCAGGAAACCTGGTATTTTGTTGCACAGAGAGCGTGAACCTGACACCATCCTGTGAAACTGTCTAAACTCGTGTGACCCACCCTTGTCCCAGGCATGCTCCAGGCTGGAGCCCCAGGGCCGTTATTACAGTAAAGTAACCCCCGCCCCTCCTCTTTCTACATAAGGACGATACATAACCAAACACAGGGCAGAACCTGGATTATGATACTATGATACTATTTGATTGTTGTCCAAGAGAAACATGTGATTCTCAGGTTCTTTATTTCATGCTGTCGATATTAGACTTTATTTCATGCTGTCGATATTAGACTTTCACATCCATAAAGTATATTGGGGGAAATTTTGGTTTCCTCCTCTCTTTCCATAGAACATTTTGCTGAGATTCCTAATGATGAAACTGCTCTAACAGAGCAAAGTATGGGTCCAAGTTATTGATTTCAAAATACAGTTTTGACATAGTACTGAAAAGGGAGCCTCAAAATTCTAGTGCAGAAGTGATTAGAGAGCCATAATTCTTAAAATGCAAATAGGCCTGCTCCATGAGTACCTAATAAATGTTGTTGAATGGTTTATTCAAGTGAAAAAAAAGGAAACCATGCTTACCAATGTATTACATGAATTTATTTCAAACTATTCAACCTATATCAATATCTGAAAACCTGAAGCTACTTGTATAAGCAATAGTGATTCTGGAATTTTCTAATCTGATGTTTTAGATTTTCAAATTAGATTCATTCTTTCAGTCACAGGCTCTTTCCTTGGTGGATGGATCCATCAGTACTTGTACATTTCACAGAAGCTCGTATTTCACTACTGCACACAACAAACGTTAGCTGCACCCTTAGCCACATGCCAGAGTCTGCAGTACAGATGGAGGTGTCAGCATATTCTTGACCTCAAGGAATTTATATGCCTTGAAACTCACATTTGATTAGTTTCTTTTCAATCTTTTCATACCTTCAATGTCTTCATCTCCTGTATGCAATAAAACATAAAGAGACAAATTCTTATACATTTTAAAATTTGTGGCATCATGAATAAGCTTAATAAGCTCTTCTTTTCACTCCCCCAATGTAAGTGTTGTATGTGTACAATGTTAAAAAATGTCCAAAAAATTTCAGAGAATTCAGATGTTTTTGATTTTTTTGTTTTGATTTTAAGCATTGAAATGGACTTTTTAATGTGTCCATTAGTTGAAACATGAAAAATACAGTTTCCAACAAGCATTATTGAAAACTGCATCGATTATTTTGAATATAGATTACTGAAACATAGAGAAAACAAAAGTATAGCTACAAGCCAAATTAGCAAATATTAACAACTCACTCTATTTGCTTTAATAGGCGAGAGAGCAAGTCTGCTTTTTATTAATTTTAAAAAGTCAGATGTTATTGTGTTGTACTGGAGGACACATCTGACTTTTTAGAATTAATAAAAAATTAACAAAGGTGACCTAGATGTCATCCCATTGGCACAAGGGGACAGTTCCAGGTGTCCCAATTAGTGGGCACCATTGGTGACAGCATATGGCTTCTCTGGCCAATATAATTTGCAACATAATGTTCTTACTAGACCTGCCCACTTACTAGCACTCCGATGGCTGATGCAGTCATTTTTCCTGAATAATCTGGTTTAGAGCGAGCAACTCACTTATTCTAGATTAAATGCATTTTTACGGTTCGTACTTTTCACATTCCAGCTGCCACTCCTTATGGTTCCACAGTAGAACTGTTCCATGCTCCTCACTCCAAAGCAACCTCCCCAGTCTACGATTTTAGTTTCCTAAACATAGATTTCCATTTTGACTGAATGCTCCCAATCACACACAGAACAGCCAGACTCCTCGGCATGGCAGGCTGGCATCTTTACATGTGGGTCCTGGTCCACACCCTGACCCGGCCCTGCTGGCTCTCAGCACCATAGGTTCAGGGTGTCTCAGACTGGGCTCTGAACCTGCCTCTACCTCCCACCCCTGCCTTTTCAGCGCAGGGAGAGATGACCACTTTTCAGTATCAAACTCAAAGGCCATTACTTGTGAAGCTTCTTTAGTCCTAATTGGACGGTCATTTTATACCCCGCCATACTATTCATTTGGTATCTTATTTTAGCATGATTTATTTTTTCTATTTTTTGAAGTATAGTTGATTTACAATGTTGTGTTAATTTCTGCTGTACAGCAAAGTGATTCAGTCATTCATATATATATATATATATATATATATATATATATATATATATATATATATTCTTTTTCTAATATATTCTTTTCCATTATGGTTTATCACAGGATACTGAATACAGTTCCTGTGCTATACAGTAGGACCTTGTTGTTTATCTGTCCTATATATAATAGTTTGTATCTGCTAATCCCAAACTCCAATCCATCCCTCCCCCACCCCTCCTCCCCCTTGGCAAGCAAGCACAAATCTCTTCTCTAGGTCCGTGAGTCTGATTCTGTTTCATAGATAAGTTCATTTGTGTCATACTCTAGACTCCACATATAAGCAATATCATATCATATTTGTCTGTCTGACCTACTTCACTTAGTATGATAATCTCTATGTCCATTCATGTTGCTGCAAATGGCACAATTTCATTCCTTTTTATGGCTGAGTAGTATTGCATTGTATATATGTACCACATCTTCTTCATCCATTCCTCTGTCAATGGACATTTAGATGGCTTCCATGTCTTGGCTGTTGTGAATAGTGTATTTTAGCATGATTTTGAAATCATATCGTACTTTGTATTATAGTTCATTTTATTTTTGCTCTATTCTTTACTCTAAAATCTCTTTAATTCAGGCTATGGACCATTCCGTCTCCAGAATATCACCCAGTACCTTTATGTTAAAGGTTTATTGAGTTGTTGTCAATATATAAATTCAGTTATTTGCTGCCCTTGTTTAAGGCCAACATGTTTCTTGAAGAGCAACTCAAAGCTCCCATTACTGTTTGCCTGCCCGGTGGTCTCTTGGTGTCTCAGTTGACTTGAAGACCTCAAAGGCCAGGAACCTGCGGCTTACCCAGTCCCCAGTGTTGCAGAGTTTAGGGTGAGTAGCCATGAGACAGTCATTGGCCATTTATGATGCAAGTCAGGAAACAAATGGCTTTTGGTGTAAAATTTCTGATGCTGAATGTAATTTTTTATACTGAGGAGACACTTGTACTTACTGATGATAAAACAAGTCAAGTTCACAGTTTTGGTATTTCTTTACTGATTATTTCCAACTTTTGGAATATAAATCTCTTATCTTTGACTTTCTTTCACAGTTTTGAGTATTTCTGAATATTTTAATTTTTTTACATAACATAATTAAACACCTCAATAGGTATCTGATGAATTAATTAATCAATGAACTGAGTTATCAGTGCAGAAATACAAGTTTCCATAGCCTGTTGGAAAAGTGTTAAAAAGTGATGGTTGTCTATATTTCACCAGTGTCAAACTGTGAAGAACCTGCTGCTCTAACCTAACACAGAAATGTGGAAATTAAGTACAAATGCCTAATTTTAAAAGTAATAAATTCCATTGAACATTAAGTGACACTGGACAGTCATGCTGGCCGAGAGTGCTCAACCAGAGTTTCAATAACATTCAGGAAAGGTAAGTGAAAATCTGCTCTAACTGCTTGGCACATGGGTGTTTTATGGTCTAAGAACTATATTCTGTTTAACTCCTACCCGTTAAGTTCAGAGAAGTATATAAAGCCAGTGGCTGCAACATTATTGAGACACAGAATTATCAAAAATAATCAAAGGAGGGACTTCCCTGGTGGTGCAGTGGTTAAGAATCTGCCTGCCAATGCAGGGGACACAGGTTCGAGCCCTGGTCCAGGAGGATCCCACATGCCAGGGAGCAACTAAGCCCCAACCAACCACAACTACTGAGACTGCACTCTAGAGCCCGTGAGCAACAACTACTGAGCCCATGTGCCACAACTACTGAAGCCCATGCGCCTAGAGCTCATGCTCCACAACAAGAGAAGCCACTGCAATGAGAAGGCTGTGCACTGCACTGAAGAGTAGCCCCTGCTCGCCACAACTAGCGAAAGCGCACATGCAGCAACGAAGACCCAACGCAGCCAATAAATTAATTAATTAATTTTTAAAAAATCAAAGGATATACCTCAGTAATTTTAGTACATTACTGACGCAGTCTGATGAATAAAAACAATTGTAAATATTGACACCTAAGTTTTAAATTCAAGTTTCAAGAAATACAAACATTTCTCAACTTTATTTAATATTCAATAACATTTAATGATTAATTTCCTATTTTTAAAAATTCCTAGAATTAATTTCAGGCCTATTGCCTTTCAGTATACTTTATGGGAATATTTGTTTTCCCATTTTCTTTATTTATTATACTTACATTATCAAATGAATACAATTCTATGTTTATTTCTACTTGATTTCAGGGATTATTTCCTTTGGAAGCATGTATTTCCTACAATTAATATGAAAACGAGTGAAAAGTATCCAATAAGTAATGTCTTTCTATGAAATTATTAGCATCCTATATATAACAGAGTTACTTATTTTGTAGTTTGAAATAATCCACTATTAGGCAATCAATAAATGCATATTTTAAGCCAAGAATTATGCAGTTTCCCCAGGCACTAGTTAACATTATCTCCTTTTTTGCAGAAAAGTAAATGTAGGCTCAGAAAGTTCAGACACCAGCTCAAGTTTCATTCCATTGAATGACGGGCTTGAGTTAAGAACCAGGCTGTGATGATAATCTCAATAGATGCAGAAAAAGCTTTCAACAAAAGTCAACACCCATTTATGATAAAAACTCCCCAGAAAGTAGGCATAGAGGGAACTTACCTCAACATAATAAAGGCCATATATGACAAACCCACAGCCAACATCATTCTCAGTGGTGAAAAACTGAAACCATTTACACTAAGATCAGGAACAAGACAAGGTTGCTCACTCTCAACACTATTATTGAACATAGTTTTGGAAGTTTTAGCCACAGCAATCAGAGAAGACAAAGAAATAAAAGGAATCCAAATCAGAAAAAAAGAAGTACAGGTGTTTTAAAACAAATTGTGACGGGTGATGAAAAGTGGATACTCTACAATAATGTGGAACGGAAGAGATTGTGGGGCAATCGAAATGAACCACCACCAACCACACCAAAGGCTGTGTCTTCATCCAAAGAAGGTGATGTTGTGTATATGGTGGGACTGGAAAGGAGTCCTCTATTATGAGCTCCTTCTGGAAAACCAAACGATTAATTCCAACAAGTACTGCTCCCAATTAGACCAACTGAAAGTGGCACTCGACGAAAAGTGTCCGGAATTAGTCAACAGAAAACGCATACTCTTCCATCAGGATAACGCAAGACCGCATGTTTCTTTGATGATCAGGCAAAAACTGTTACAGCTTGGCTGGGAAGTTCTGATTCATCCACCGAATTCACCAGACTTCGCACCTTCGGATTTCCATTGATTTTGGTCTTTATAAAATTCTCTTAATGGAAAAAATTTCAATTCCCTAGAAGACTGTAAAAGGCACCTGGAACAGTTCTTTGCTCAAAAAGATAAAAAGTTTTGGGAAGATGGAATTATGAAGTTGCCTGAAAAGTGGCAGAAGGTAGAGGAACAAAAAGGTAAATATGCTGTTCAATAAAGTTCTTGGTGAAAATGAAAAATGTGTCTTTTATTTTTACCTAAAAACTGAAGGCACTTTTTGCCCAACCCAATATGATATTAAATATGTGATTTCAAAGCACATGCTATTTCTCAAAACAAAACCAAAGACTGTCCCCAGTGCAAACAATTCCAGTGGCGGTGGGAGTGGTTGAGGGGTTGAGAAGGTCCCTATGGGCAGCAGTTGGCAGACCCTGGCCAGGTCAGTCCAGCAGCTCCCACCCTCCCTCAATTTTTTCTCTAGAAGAAAGCATTCCTACTTAAAAATAGGCATCAGTGCAATAAAAGAGATTCATATAAAATATGATTTCCTATCGATCTTTTTGTAGGTTTGGATTAATTATGGTAAATCAATACCACAAAAAATGCAGATCTTACAAATAGTGACACCGAAGTAAGAATAAAAATTTGTCCTCTATTTATGTAAAAACTAAATGTCTTTATATAGAGAACAGACTGGTGGTGGCCAAGGGGGAGGGGGTTAGGGGAGGCACGGAGTGGGAGGCTGGGGTCAGCAGATGTAAGCTTTTATATATAGGATGGATAAACAACAAGGTCCTACTGTATAGCACAGGGAACTCTATTCAATATCATCTTATAAACCATAATGGAAAATAATATTAAAAAAGAATGTATATATAGGTATAACTGAATCACTTTGCTGTACAGCGGTGATTAACACAACATTGTAAATCAACTATACTTCAATTAAAAAAAAGTGTCTTTAAGAGAAACATAATGGGCTTTTTTAGTACAATAAACAACATACCTACTCTTGAAAGGACAGATAATGTTATATACTAATAAGGGGGGAATGTAAAGGGAATGATTAATTTGGATCTGGAACCAAAATGGAAAGGTTGAAATTTAGACTAATATAGATTTTTAAAAGTGTGTTAGAAACCTTTAAAATATTGAGGAATATGATTTAAAAGCTCAAAAATTACAGTATATAATGAATCCCTTTCTTAAAAAAAAAAAAAAAAGAAAGTACATTTTAAAATGTAGTCTTTGGGCGAGATAATTTCCCTCAATATATCCCTCAGAACTATCTGTATTTTCCAGCTGGAAGCTTTTTCCCATACATGCGTGCATCTAAACACATGGTTAAACATTTACCCTCTGAATTCACTGAGATCTGAAGTATAAATGTAAATATAAGTAGGATCAGATTAAAACAAAACAAGCAAAAGACAAAAGAAGAAATGCGTCACTGGGTAGGCATTTCTTTTGGATTAATTATGGTGAATCAGTACCATAAAAAATACAGATCTTACAAATAGTGACACTGAAGTAAGAATCAAAATTCGATGTCTGACATCAAAGAAAGACAGATGGAAGTAGTGAAAGGTGTGTGGAGCAGACTGAGAGAGATGCTACTCAGGACTCTGTCATTCTAATTTGTCTCTGTAAATTCATAAAGTCTATTACTGTTTGCTCATAGCTATAAGTATAAGCATGCGTATATACACATATATATTTAATTGTGTTATTTACTACTTATTATTTGATTAATTTTAAAAAATAATTTTAGATACTGATTCCACGGACCCAGTATTTGAAAATGAAAAAACAAAACAAAAACAAAAACAAATTATTTTAAATGGCATCATTTACAAATATGTGTGATGACTTACAAGGTACCAGATGAATATAAAACCATAGGTTTCTGTTCTCATTTTTAACAGACTGTTGCAGGGATTGTATTTACTACATTTATGAATTACACACAGTTTTCCTATAGACTGAGAGTGATGATGTATTTTGAAAGTCCTTTAGTGAAAGCGAGTCTGCCTGTAAGTGTTCATGTCCTGTGCAAGTTTATCAGACAATGTCGATTTTATCTACCAAGTGTAATAATGAAGAATTTTCCAACCACCATTTTTTCTGCTTATCTGACAGATAGAGAATATCATGCTCAGTATTGAAGATACTTGGGGAATTCCTGTTGGGGAAAAAGAGATGAGGAAATTGATCTAAAGGGAATGCCCATGATGCTTTTAGGAACAAGGGCTAGAACATGCTAGTTGGAGGGATGGATCTGGGACCAGCAGAGGATGGTAGGAGTGAAAAGGCATAGGCAAGTGGGTCCCATCCCTGGCCTAGGCCTTATTCCACATCCACAGAATCAAAATCACCAGAAACAAAGGGCAGAGCAGCCTTTGAACATGTATCCTTAATAGATGTTTGCAATCTCTTTGCTTTATGTAACTTAGCAGTTAAGACTTTGGCCATTGGAGGCTGGTTCTAATCCCAGTCCCACCACTTACTGAATGTTGATCAAGTCCAAGCTACCTACCTCCAACTCTCACCCTGCTCATCAGTAAAATAGAGACTATAGTACCAACCCTTAAGATAATTAAATGAGTTAATATTTGTAAAAAACACACAGACTAGAATAGATCATATTTATATATTTACATAGCACAAGGTCCATATAAAAGTGTTCACTGCTTAATACATTGGAAATATGAGACTATTGAAATTAAAACATTTTGGAGAAAATATTTGTAAAGAATATTTCCAGTAAGGGGTTAATATCCAAAATATATAAAGAACTTATACAACTCCATATCAAGCAAAGAAACAAAAAATCTGATTTAAAAAATGGGCAGAAGACCTGAATAGACATTTTTGCAAAGAAGACATACAGACGACCAACAGTCACATGAAAAGATGCTCAACATCACTAACTGTCAGGGAAATGCAAATCAAAAGTGCGGTGAGATATCACCTTACACCTGTCAGAACAGCTATTATGAAAAAGACAACGATTAAGTGTTGGTGATGATGTGGAGAAAAGGGAACCCTTGTGTGCTGTTGGTAGGAATGTCAATTGGTTCAGCCACCAGGGAAAACAGTATGGCGTTTCCTCAAAAAACTAAAAATAGAACTACTATATGATTCAGCAATCCCACTCCTGGGTATTGATCCAAAGAAAATGAAAACACTAAATTTAAAAAATATATGCACCCTCATGTTCATTGCATTATTTACAATAGCAAAGATATGGACAGATGAATAGATAAAGAAGATGAGAAATATATATATATATATGTATATATATATATATATATATATATATATATATTACTCAGACATAAGAAAGAATGAAATTTTGACATTTGCAACAGCATGGATGGACCTAGAGGGTATTATGCTCAGTGAAATAAGTGAGAGAAAGACAAATAATAAGTGAGAGAAAGACAAATGCAGTATGTTTTCAATTATATTTGGAATTTAAAAACCAAAATAAATGAACAAACAAAACAGAAACAGACTCACAGAGAGCAACCTTGTGGGTACCAGAGGGGAGAGGGCTGGGGAGAGGGGCAGGATAGGTGAAGGGGATTAAGAGATACAAACTACCAGTTATGAAACTAATCAGTCACAGGGATGTAATTAATGTACAGCACAGGGAATATAGTCAATATTTTATAATAAAACTTTTTTTGAAGATTCTAATTAAATAAAAGTGAATGTCTTAATTTAGGACTCATTTTTCCCCTATTCTATGCCTCTCAAATGTTTAAATTTAAAACATACAATATCTTAGCTTTTATCCTATTTATATATAATAGCTGCCAGGAAAATGTTTTATAATACTTTAATTATATGTGATGTTGAATTTATATGATTAGGCCCAATCTGTATGTATTGTTTCGTGGGTATGTGTGTCGAGCTGATTTATAAAGTAAACTATTTTTTAAGCTGGGTTTTTCACTTCCACACAGAGTTATGTTTAAAAGAATACTTTTGAAATCGTTTAGTCTTTTAAAGTAAATTAAACAAGAATAATAACATGTGTATCATTAAAAAATACTAAAAATGTTATAAATATTTTGAATTATTTAAATATAATCCTTGAGGCTTATTTCAATATATACTATGACTTTCACTTCTTACTTAAATAAAGGATGGACATTACACTGAAGTAGTATCTATAATATAAACTTGCCTCATGGTACAGACTGTGATGACAATACATTTTCATTTTGTTGTTTCTAAAATTAAATGTGGAACTTCCCTGGTGGCGCAGTGGTTAAGAATCCGCCTGCCGATGCAGGGGACACGGGTTCGAGCCCTGGTCCAGGAAGATCCCACATGCCGTGGAGCAACTAAGCCCGTGCGCCACAACTACTGAGCCTGCACTCTAGGGCCCTCGAGCCACAACTACTGAGCCCGCGTGTCACAACTACCAAAGCCCGCATGCCTAGAGCCCATGCTCTGCAACAAGAGAAGCCACCGCAATGAGAAGCCCGCACTGCAACGGAGAGTAGCCCCCACTCACTGCAACTAGAGAAAGCCCACGCACAGCAACAAAGACCCAGTGCAGCCAGAATATATATATATATATATATATATATATATATATATATAATTATATATATATATATAATTGCAATGCTCATTAAACTGTGTAACTAGAAATAGGGTTTAACAGTAAGTAAATAAACCTTAAGTGCAAACTTTCACTAGAGTTTCCTCCACTGTAGCATGGAGGAAGACTTCTTTAAAAATAAATAAAAACCAAAAATCTTCTTTTTAAAGCTAAGAACTTCACATTCTTGAATTGGCAGATTGGATAATTTAGAAAAATCTTCCTGCCAAAAGCAACAAAAGAAGCTGGACAGAATGTATAATTCTTCTTTTGGTATCAAAAGAAACCATGGAATTCTGAAGACAGCTGAATATCATCAATGTGCTGAAGAAAAATAAATGCCAACTTAGAATTTCATATACAGAAACAGTACCCTACAGACTGTAGTATACATAAGTAGTTGCCTTATTAAGACGTAATATTTACTGATGCTTTTATCACTTTACAGGAAAAGCCATAGTACAATTTAACTCCATTTACTTCTTCCTTATATATATCCATTATTTTAAAGTATTTTAATTCTACGTGTTTTATATCCGACAAGTCTTGACTATTATTTTTCTGATAGTCATTATTCATTTAGCTATATCCCTGTATCTGCTATTTTATTGGTTTTTATTCCTTCTTTCATTTTCATTGCAAATCATATTTCTTCTGCCTGAAGAATAATTTTTGGTATCTCTTTTAGTGAACATCTACTGGTGGTGATTTTTTTTTTTCAGTTTTCGTTTGATTGAAAATATCTTTATGTCAACTGCATTCTTAAAACTATAAGGATATAAAATGGTAAAAAATAAACATTAGATCTTGATAAGAATATATACTATAATTTATATTTTTATATATAACTGATAAAATGAATAGGAGACAAAATACTCAGAGACGTTTTACCAACCTGAATAACTTAATTAACAAAGTTGACTTAGTGGACATGTACATAATTCTTCCTAAAAAAATTACAGAGGGCTTCCCTGGTGGCGCAGTGGTTGAGAGTCTGCCTGCCAATGCAGGGGACACGGGTTCGAGCCCTGGTCTGGGAAGATCCCACATGCCGCGGAGCAACTAGGCCCGTGAGCCACAGCTACTGAGCCTGCGTGTCTGGAGCCTGTGCTCCGCAACAAGAGAGGCTGCAATAGTGAGAGGCCCACGCACCGCGATGAAGAGTGGCCCCCGCTTGCCGCAACTGGAGAAAAGCCCTCGCACAGAAACGAAGACCCAACACAGCCAAAAATAAATAAATAAATAAATAATTTTTCAAAAAACCCAAAAACTTACAGAATACATATTTTTTACAAGCACGTGTGGAAAATTTATAAACAATGACTTTATGCTGAGCCATAAAGAAAGTCTCAACACATTATAAAGAACTGACATCATCCAGATTGTAATTCCTGACAACAGTTCAGTTAAACTATAAATCAGTAAGAAGAGCTAAGTAAAAAGTCTCCATATGTTGCAAATGAATAGAATTCCAAATATCCCAGTGGACAAATGAGATGTCATAGTGAAAATTATAAATCTGATGGACTGACCAAGAACAAAAAGAAAGAAAATGTACAAATAACAAATGTCCGGAATGGAAGAGGCAAAGTCACTTGAGACTTGGAAGATATTAAGATAATCAAATTATACTTCAGGAGACGTCTGGTTCTGCCAAAATACAGTAGTTCCCTTCCTCGAAGATTCTCCCTCTTTGTACTAAAAACGCTGGACATCACTCAACAGAAACAAAAGAAGACTCTGGAAGTTGCAAAGAAGCAGGGGGCTGCCTAAGTTCCGTGGGATTTGGGGAAGACCACTGCAGAGAGTTCCCTGGTTCCTTACTGTCTCCCCTAGAAACCACGCCCATCAATAGCACAGACAAAAGTGCTCCAAGCAAGGCCAAAGGATGGGAAAAGGGTGACCAAACAACAGAAGACTTTTCTGCCCATTCCTACCCTACCCTGGGCACACACCAGCAGAAAAGTGTACCCCACCCCTGGTTTCAGCAGACTGAGGGGGAGCTGGCCTCCCACTCGCCCTCCACCTGCAGAAGCAGTGGAGAAGCAGGTGGCACTGCTGCTGCCCTGCTGGGTGGTGGGGGTCCACTCCTGCACCTTCTATGCTATGGAGTGGTCCCACCCTTGGCTGGCTACTCTTCTGTGCAGGATTCCATGGCCGGGGCCAGGCTGGGAGTGGCACCCTGGGCAGTGCTGCTGACTACGCAGTGGGTAGTCCATTCCTGAAAGGATGGACCGTTGGAAGATGAATGTCATCAAGGTGTTACCAAGTTGCTGGTGTCCTTGAGGAGGGGGGTCATACCAGGGACTCAGAGGTGGCGTGAGCTGGAAGAGTCCGGGAAAGCGGGGGTCCGTTCCATCGGGAGCACACATAGCTCCACCTCATTACCCTGGCCATTCTGTCCATGTCCACCTCATTACCCTGGCCATTCTGTCCATGTATCCATGTGATGAAAGCTGGCAAGTGTCACCTGGCTGGGACATTTTACTCACCTGCTTGTTCAGGGCCTCTTCCAGGGCACAAGCTTCCTGCTGGATATTAACATGAGATTCAACGTCCTCATACTTGTGCACATGCCCCTGTGTCCGTCCACAGGTCCCTGCTCCAGACATTTTTGTATCCAATCTTCCAGGCTCTTTCCTTCTAGGCCCCTGGCTGTAGCCAGCCTGTGGACCACTGACCAGGAGCAGGTATAGAGTGTCCCCTCTCCAGTCTTTCTGCAACCTCTGAAATGGGCAGCCGCTCATAAATTCTGGCTTGCGCTCACTGACGGAGCCAGTGGACCCATAAATCAAGCTTGGGATTTTCCTCATCCTTGAGTTGGTTGAACTGATGTGAGCATGGGGAAGGGCCCTGGTGCAATGGTTGTGGATAAGGTGGGGGTTGGGACGCCGGCTCTTGCAGTGTACTTGGGCTCGCTGGTCCTGTCTGGACTCAGTCCTCAATGGACCTCTTCCATGCAACAATGGACTGCTGACGGGTCAGCCCAGATTCAGTGCCCAGTGAGTGGTTCTGGGTCTGTGACCACTTGTGCCTAGAGCTAGGCATTCCCTCAGGCTTTATTACTGCATTACTCTGTCTCTCTCTCCTCCCTTTCGTCCTGGCCTGCAGAGGAGACCCACCAATGAAGTGCTTAGTGATGCTGGTACTGCTCAGACCCTCACGTCCCTGATGGCCCTGTGAATGGCGTGCCCTTGAGCCCCCTTGTGGGACACAGTGCTCTGCTGGGATTCTCAGCGTCATGTCGGTTATCAGTTCCTGTATCCCTATGTCTGCATTCCTTGCTCCATCACCTTCCTGGGGCGGCTCCAGCACTTCCACTCTGCTCAGTGTGGCCCATCACTTTCCCCAGGCCTCTAAGAGCACCCCCCCAGGAGTAAGTCTGCGCATAACCTAGGGTCCTTGCCAGGGGAACCTCCAAAAAGTGTCCTGCTCAGTGAACCCTTGCACAGTCCATTTCATATTCCAGTTCCTCTGACCAAACACCCTCACACTCCAACCTCCTGGTTGCTGCCAGTGTAATGAGTGGAGTCTTTCTGTGGCTACAAAGGGGCCCTCTGGCTCGACCCATGGTCTTCAATCATCTGTTTCTCATTATTCCTTTTCAAAGCATCCATTTGACTCAACAGTATTCTGCCAACACAGCTGACCTTGCTGGCAGCACTGTCCCCTCATCTTTCAGATCTTCACACCTGCAAGCACACGGCACACCGGTGAGCACCCTCTCTGCCCACTGGCTGCACAGGGAATAAGCCCCTGAGCCCCACCTCACTGCCTGTGTTCTCCGACTACTCCTGGCTCCTGGCCTTCCTTGGGTTAGTTAGGATCTCCTGAGAAACAGTCACAAAAATAAGATTAGATGTGGAAGAGATTTATTTGGGAAAATGTGTGTGAGAGAAAAAGGGGAGAAAGAGAGAAGAGGCTGAGAGAGCCTGGGGTAAGATGCAGGTTGGACCCCTAGGAGGCAAGGAGGAAGGAGGGGAGGCCCTGGGTGGAGCTGGAGGCTGCAGCGTGGGTCCAAGACAGAGCAGGCTGGGTGATGGGCAGCCCTCAGGCCACAGTCGCCCATCAGGAAACCCCATGAATGCGGATAACGGGCCCGAGCTCTGTGCTCCATGGAGCTCAGTCACTGGGGGACACAGCCTGCAGGAAGCGCGGGGCCAGGGCAAACAGTGGGGGATCCAGAGCGCGGCCGTGGGTCCGTCGGTCAGTCACCCCTTATGGCAGAAGGTGGGGAAGGGGCGTTGTCACAGCTGTTACACCCGCATCCTGTGCCATCACCAGCCTGTCTATCCTGGGCACTGTGGTCTTCGGTTCACTCTGCCACAGGACACCGGGGTGCTCAGACTCGCCACGGAGGACCCCAGACTTCCTGCCTGTCTCCACAGTGCTGGGGAAACCCAGTCTCTTCTGGAACACTAGAGTCAATCACTCTGACCTTACAGTCAGCTCCCTCTTACGCGTTGATTCGAGAGCGTGAGATGCAAGTTCCAGCTCACAGTTTAATAGATGCATTCCTCCCTTGGTAAATACTGCCTCTGAACTAGCAGAGTCCACAATTGCAGAGACCAGAAGCTAATGTTTGCTAGTTGGTCTGTGGTGTAATCGTGAGAAGCCATTCTTGTCACCTACCCCCCAACACACACACGATTTGGAGACCCACGCAGGTCTTAACTACAGAAGTGACACTACCAGATACTACTGTCATAGAGGTAGGGACAGTTCTCCCACCATGTCCTTCTCCAGATAATCACTGTAATTCTACAGGAGTAAAATCAATGAGGAAAGTGTGGCCGTTGCTATTAGTTGGTGATTCAAAGCATAAGTCACACCCAGGAGGATATTACCTGAGCCGCCAGGTGATCCCTTCAGGTGGCACCAGAAGAGTCTTCACCAGACCAACCCACCATCCTGTCACTATAGATGTTTCAAGGTAATGGGGAGCAGGGTGAAACTAGCAAATTGTAAGAGCACAAGTCTATTGTCATGCTTCACCTCTTGTAAAGTAAGTTCCCTGTTCAGTAGCAATGCTGTGCGGACTATAATCACAGCAATAACGGCATCTGCTAAATCCGCAGGTGGTGGTTTTGGCAGAAATACCAGAAAGCAAATCTGCACCCAGTTCCAGTATGAACAAAGCATGGCCCCTTTCAGGATGGCCTTGGTCCCATGCTGCTGGACCTGCCATCCAGGTGGTTAGCTGTCTCCCTGGTAAATGCTGCTGTAATGGGGGCTCCTTGTTGGACTCTCCTGTTGGAAGATCAGGCACTCAGAAGAGACTGCAGCCAGGTTGTGTCTTGATATCAGGCAGAGCCTCCATCTTTGTCACCATGGCCACTTGGTTCGTGGCAAGGAGAGGCGGACCACTGTCCACAGAACAGTCATCCCATGTACTGGATGGTCAAAGCTCTCTCAGCTGAGTTTCCCTTTAGTGTGCATTCCTCCACGCTCTGTGCGTATTCTGAGAGATGCAGTCACAAACATTTCCTCCTTGTCACCAAATTTCCAATCTTGTCCCACTAAACTTTTGCTTATTGCTTAAAAATCCATGCAAAAAATAAAAAAAAAATTAAAAAAAATTAAAAAAATCCATGCAGCTCCATACTTGTAGTCAACTCTCATTTCTGACCAAGTGGAAAAACAAGGGCACTGCTCAAAGTTCCATCTCTTGAGAAGATTTCCCTTCACCGCTCTTACGGGACTACCTGTGAGCGTGGCTGTAACTGTCCACTTTTGGTTGCTTCCAATATATCGTGTACAATCAACTTCCCCAGGCCTTCAGGACCCGCCCGAGCCCTTCTCACGCACACCCGTCCAGCACTCCCACGGCTGGTGGTGGGAGCAGCTCGTGCAGTGGCCTGCAGCAGCTGCAGAGCCATCTCTTGCTCTGAGTCTCATTCAAAACTGGCAGTTTGCCAGGGTACTTATTAAATTAGTAGGAGAAACACATCAGTAGAAATAAATACTGACTCCAAAATCAAGAGAATTCCCCTCTTCGGCTTTGCACCTCTTTCTTGCTGGAAGAAGCCAGATGAA